>NW_028139049.1:0-354373 GCF_964270905.1 Leucopleurus acutus | reverse complement strand
CAATGGGGATGTGAACCTGGCTGGAGTGTCCTCGCACCACTGGGCACACATCACAAAATGTGGGGAGCCCAGCAGTTAGGGCCTGATGCCAGAGGGCCCTCATCACCGAGGAGAGGAGGCTCCCAGCAGGCTCCAAGTGCCACCAGAGGGCTCATGTCCACAAGGCGAGGTGAGCAAGCCAGGCAGGAGTGACCTCACATCAGACGGCCCACCTCACAGATGGGTGAGGAACCCAGCCAGGATCAGACTCTCAACAGAGGGCCCACATCACCAAGGGGATGTGAACCAGGCAGGAGTCTCCTAAGACCATTGGTCCCACATCATCGAAAGGTGAGGAACCCAGCACATGTGGCCTCAAACCAGACGACACACATCACGAAGGGGCTGGGAGTGAGGCAGGCAGGAGGATCCTCACAACAGAGGGCCCAAAAATTTAAAAAAGTGAGGAATCCAGCAGTTGGAACCTCCCAGCAGGCGGCCAAGAGCACAGAGGCTATGGGATCCAGGCTTCTGTGAACTAACACCAGAGAGCCCACATCATGAAAATGTGAACAACCCAGCCGTTGGGACCTCAGAGCAGAAGGCCCACATCCCCATGGAGATGGGATCCTAAGAGGAGTGCCAAAGCATCACTGGGCTCACTAAGAAAAGTTGGTGAGCCCAGCAGTCAGGGCCTGATGCAAGAGGGCCCTCATCACCGTGGGGAAGAGATTCCCAGCACGCTCCAACTGCCACCACACGGCTGACTTCACCAAGGCAATGTGTGCCAGCCATGCAGGAGTGACCTATCAGCAGAGGGTCTCCCTCACAGGTGGGTGAGGAACAAAGCCAGGAACAGACTCTCACCAGGGGGTCCACATAACCACGTGGATGAGAACCAAGCAGGAGTGTCCTCACACTAGTGGGGCCACATCATCGAAAGGTGAGGAACCCAGCAAAAGTGGCCACAAACCAGAGGACCCACATCACCAAGGGGTTGAGAGTGAGGTAGGTGTCTGGACGGGCATATTTAACACTCATTTCCCACCAGGAAGAGGAATTAACCAAAGGCTCAGCGTGCCCTGCCAGAAGCAGATTAGGGCCTGAAGCAGTCTTGCGGGTTTGCGGCCAGCTCACAAGAAAGCGAGTTGAAGAAAGGAGCTCAGGGGCCCTGAAATTCACAAACCTGCAGAGTTATAAATGACAGATAACGTCCAAAAATATATTGAAGTAAGGCTGCGAAGAGGACTTGAAAGCGGGGCAGAATTGCAGGAAACCGATTTCAGGAGGTAGACTGGATTTGCATTTAAAGCATAGGAAAAGAGGCAGAACATCGACAATGATGCACTTGGCAACAAAGGGCGTATGAGTTTGTTCCTGAATATATTCAGGAAAAAACACATACGCCCTTTTTGGCAAACCAAGCAAGCTTGCAATGGAAATCCGAACTACTATGAAGTGTCACTTCCCCCCGGTCTAAAGGGCCATCTGAGAAAAGTGTAAAATCCAGAAAGGCAAGACAGGCCATGGGGAAAAAGGAGCCTTGTTATGCTGATGGGCGGGATGTACATTGCCAACAGCCACTCTGGAGAAGTGTATGGTGTTTCCTGATACATCTGAAAAACAAAGCAACAGAGTCTAGGGCATTTCCACTTATGGTCCTATAGCTTAGGGAAATTAAAATCAAAAAGACACAGCCACCCCAAAATTTACAACGGCTCTGTTTACAGGAGCCTCTTCTACAGTACAAGTTAAATATCCCAGAGAACAAATAATTGATAAAGAAGTTGCAGTACTTATGTACAACAGAATACCACTCAGCAATGAAATCTGTGTCACCAGGCCTGTACCAGCATAATGAGTGGATTGAGGCATGATGATTCTAAGTGAAATAAGTCACACAGAAAAAGAAACATCATAAGGTATCACTAATGCACGGAATGTAAACTTGGCTACACATGAACTGAATTACAAAACAGAACAGGGTCTCAAGTTTAGAAAACCAACTTATGCTTGCTTAAGGGGAAAGGTGAGTTGGGGTGCTGCATAAAACCAGAGTTTGAAATTAGCACAGATACCGTTCCATAAGCCAAATACGTAATAGACAAGACCTACCCCTTGCTCAATGAAATGGACTCAACAATGAGGTATCACCTCACACCTGTTAGAATGGGCATCATCTGAAAATCTACAAACAACAAATGCTGGAAAGGGTGTGGAGAAAAGGAAGCCTCTTCCACTATTGTTGGGAATATAAATTGATACAGTCACTATGGAGAACAATATGGAGTTTCTTAAGACACTAATAATAGAATTACCATATGATACAGCAATCCCAGGACTGGACATATACCCAGACAAAACCATAAATCAAAAAGAGACATTCACCGCAATGTTCATTGCATCACTATTTACAATATCGAGGTAATGGAAGCAACCTAAATGCCCACAGACAGACGAATGCATAAAGATGTGGTACATATATAAAATGGAATATTACTAAGCCATGAAAGGAATGAAATTGGGTCATTTGTAGAGACGTCGATGGATCTAGAGACTGTCATACAGAGTGAAGTAAGTCAGAAAGAGAAAAACAAATCTTGTATATTCATGCATATATGTGGAACCTAGAAAAACTGTACAGATTAACCGTTTTGCAAGGCATAAATAGAGCAACAGATGTAGACAACAATCGTATGGACAACAAGGGGGGAAAGCTCTTGGAGGGGTGGTGGTGGGAGGAGTTGAGAGATTGGGATTGGCATGTAAACATTTATATGTATAAAATAGATAACCAATGAGAACCTGCTGTATAAAAATATAAAATAAAATTCAAAATTAAAAAGAAATAAAATTTAAAAAATAAAACAGAAAAAACAATTATTCCCTTCACATACATGTATTTATATGAATAAATTATTTCCATGCTTATATCTGTAAATACAAAAAAGAGGAATAAAATCTACCTTGAACCAAAAACGAAAAAGAGAAAAAAAAAACAGAACCCACCAGTTACTCAGAGGAAAACCGTATCAGGGCACTTGCTCCAGTTGTAAACAATTCTGAAGTTGGTCAGTGGTGGGGAATCGTCTCCCATTCAGCCAGCAGCCCCCACACAACAAGCGTCCTCATTGCAAAGCTGGGGCACCGTGCCGAGGCATCTGTGAGTAAACGTGAGCTGAACCCCAGGCCAGTTGCTGCTGAACTGTTCCCGCCCTTCCCAGGTAAAACACCTGAATATATACAAGGACTTGAAAGCCTAGAGGAAGGGCCATGGAGCCACACGAGTGACAGCATGCCAGCTGACTTGGTGCCTGCAGGCCAGCCAGGATGGTCCTGGCCCTGGGTGCTCTTCTGGAAGATTTCCATTTCCCTGCCTGAGATACCCGTCCTGTCCCTGCCCCCACTGCTTTTTTCCTTCCTCACCTCTGCCCAGGGAGAAATTCCAGCAGCAGGTATGGGTGACACATCCTCTTCTTTAGCAGGTGGCAGCCTGGCAACTGCTGCAGAAAGTCCAGCAGAGCCCCACTCACACTGGGCCACCCACAAAGCCGTGGCCTCTCACTCCCTCCCACCAGCCCAGCCCCGAGACTGCTGACAGGGCAGAGAAAATGGCGTCAGGCACAGCTGCAGGGGCTTTTGCTGCCTGGAGTGGTATTTATATTGATCTCAACCCAGGCACACCTGGGGAGGGCTGGCCGGCATGGTAAGGCTGCCCAGGTCAGCCAATCATCACCCCTCAGGGGCTCACAGTTGCAGAAAATGGAACTTGCTGAACCGGCCAGGTCCAAGGAACAGGTGTGGGCTCCTGAGAGTCAGGATAGACAAGGGGCTGCAGCTTTGGCTTGTTTTCTAATCATTTTATCTGGCCCATGAGTGGGAGACAACTTCAAGAAAACCCTCTCCTAATGAGAGGAACCCAGGAGTCAGGGAGAGGAGGGGTGGGTGGTGGTTGGAGACAGAGGCCTGGTGCCCTGGGTGCAGTGGAAGTCTCTGGAAGACCAGGTGGAGGGAGGCCACACAGAGTGATGCCCAGGGTCACAGACCTGTCGGAGCTGCTGTTTGTTAGTTCAAGTCCTGCTCTGAGGTGCTCTGTGTCAGCTCTGAGCGACAGGTGAGCTGGGGGTGCTCTTCAATGAGGGCTATGTGCACGGTTCCTGTGTGCCCAGCCCTGCCACGGTACCTGCAAGGGTAGCTCTGTATCCTGGGAGGGGCCTGACCATGAGAGCCCCGTGGGCTGGGTTGGGGGTGGGGTACCTGCCCAGGAGAGCTCCATATCCTGGGATTGGCCTGACCACGAGAGCCCCATGGGCTGCTGGGGACCTGGTAAAGGATGTCAGGACAGTCAGTGAAGCCACCGAGGATATACCTCCAGTTGCTCCTGATCCCTACACCCTGCTGGTCATTCTACCAACCACCAGGACATGGTATTCTGTATTAGTCTTCAATGATGCCTTCTTTTGTATTCCATTAGTCCCAGAGTCACAAGAAATTTTGGCTTGTGAGTGGCAGGACTCAACATACAACTAAAACAATACTTCCGGGCCGTCTTGCCCCAAGGGTTCAAAAATTCCCACACCATCTTTGGGGAAAGCTTAGCTAACGACCGAAAAGTTCTACCTCTGGAAAAGGAAACCCTCCTTCAATATGCAGACGACATTCTGATCGCCAGCCCTACTAAGGAGGCCTCTGAACTACCAAGCCAATAAAGGATAGAAGTTGTCCAAGAAAAAGCTCAAATATCACAGACTGCAGTGACCTGCCTGGGCTTCATTCTCACACAAGGTCAGAGAAGCCCATCCCAGGAAAGGGAAGAAACCATTTGCAGCCTTACCCCTTTCTAAAACTAGAAGACAGCTTAGGGGTTCCTGGGGAGGCCAGGGTTTGCTGCTTCTGGATCCCTAACTACAGTCTACTAGCTGGGCCTCTATATGAAACACTGAAAGGAAAAGATGATGATCCTTTTGAACAGAATCCAGAAGTGGCCTTTCAAGAATGGAAAGAGCAGTCAATTCAGACCCTTGCCCTGGAACTCCCTAATTGAGCTAAACCCTTTGACCTTTCCATTCCCGGTGAAAGGTGAATCGCCATTGGAGAATTAGTGCAAAAACTGGGACCACTTGAAATGGAACAACGCAAGAATGCCATCCAGGTAGGATAAACTACAGTCACCAAGGGGCTTGGCCCACTGCCACATCTGGCCAAGATACTGGCGGTATCTAAAAACCTGGAAATCAGCAGCCCAAAAGGCCACCTCCCTCCTAAGGGAAAAGGACCCCACGTGGTGATCCTAATCACCAACCATGCCCTGAAGTTGCAGGGTTCGCTCCGTGGACACACCGACCTCGAGTGAGGAGGCCCTCCAACTCCAACATCCAGAGAGATAACCGGGGGCAACAGGGCACCATGACGACTCGTGTGAACATCACTTGACCTGGAGTTTCTCTCATAAAACAACAATAGTGTGTCCCGAAGGAGTAGACTACTGCTTGCAGGACTTCCTGCACCCGGAGGGGAGCTAATTATCTTGGCGGGGGAACCGTATATCACACCGTCACCATAGAAAAGCCTACAGACACCGTGATGATGGTGGCCAATAAGACCGGCTGGACTCCTGTTTACTTCAAAAGGCTGTTGACTCAGTGGCCATCATGGTCCTTGATCACCACTGACCCTGGACTGTCTGGGAGTTGAGCGGGCAGGGCTCTGACACCTGGTGCTGTTTTTACGTTAATTCAGGGGCCTAATTGAAGAAAGAGCAGACTACTGGTCAGAGCATCTAGGCTGGCAGAAACGGTCAGCCTAAGGTGGCCGAACAAATGTGGGGCGGGGTGAAACCGGCCCCCACAGCGTCTCTGCACATCTCTTTCCTGGACCCTTAAAGGTCATTAGAATCTATAACACTCCCAATGCTGGTGCTCAGGCGGACGAGCAGGGAGGCAGGGGTCCTGGGGCCAATCAACGTCACCTGGAGGCTGCTGGGGAGAAGTTCTGACCCTCATCCCCTGGTATGAGGGCTCCCAACTCAGCACTCAGCAGTTACAGAAGAAGGGTCTGCACCCTCAGCACTCCAAGAATGAGGAACGGGACAAAAGGCAGAGGAGGGGTTTGTCCCCAGCAAAGCCCATTAAAAATCCCTGGGAGATAAAAATAGAATGTGGGCAATAAAGTCAAGTCTGACCTTTTTTATCCTTTGTGCTTTGTCTAATTTCACGTGCTCCTAGGGTCCCGCATGCAGAGGTTCCACACCCGGCACTTCAGACCAGATTTCCTGGTGCAGAATGGCTGGGTCGACACCTCAGCTCCTGGGGCCCAGTGCAGACTCCGAGATATAGAGCCTGAGCTGCAGCCAACCCGGCCCTTGAGAGCTCCGCCCCCTCCCTCCCACTGACTCTGACAGGATCTCTACACAGCAGCCCAGCCCACAGCCCACGGGGTAGTGCATGCTCTCACCTCTCCATTCTCTGATGAAAATATAAAGTTTCCTTTGCTTGGGAACCAAACTCAGTCTCGATCTGTTGGCCCCAATGACACTGGGCAGGGGGACCCTTGTTGGGGTCCACTCTGGAGGATCAGTAACAGAAATTGAGACTATTGTAACTTCAATGAACAGATGTGTGAGCCAAACTGTAGTTAACATAGAACAGTTTATAAGGCTCGGGTAAAATAAGATGTTTCTAACACTTCCATTTGATATTTCCATCACTTTATTATAAGCAAGTTCAGTGAAAAGGTTTGTCTTATTTGTCAGGTCAATATTAGAGAAATGAAGTGATTTCTTTCCAAGGATGTACATCTAATAATCTTGGTTAAAGCTTCAATCTTGTTTTAAATGCTTTTCCATTGAAAATGATACCTCTCTTTCAGCTCCCCCATTTCTGAGAAGTATAAAATCTTATAATTTATTATTACCAAAGGGGAAAGGTGGGAGGAGGGATAAATTAACAGTTTGGAATTAACACATACACACTGCTATGTATAAAATAGATCATCAACAAGGAACTACTGTATAGCACAGGGAACTACACTCAATATTGTGCAATAACCTATAAGGGGAAATAATCGGAAAAAGAATAGATATTTTTATTGACATCATCTATCAATGACAGTTAAAGTGTAACCTAAGGGAAGCCGGTGGTGAGTGCTTCTGACCCTGAAGACTTCAGTCATCTAAAGTTTGGACTCTGCCTACTTCCCAAGGCCCTTAATGAACATATGTGTAGCCGTAGCTTAAAAAACTCCCCAGTTTGGGTTTCGGGGAGACACTGATTTTGAAAAAGCCCTGGTGTTCTCCTTACATGAATGGGACTCTTCCTACTGCTAAAACATGTCTGTCACATCCAGAGGATGGTATACCGTCTGATCGGGAAGAGTTTGGAAAAGGCATCTCATCTCCTCATCTCCTGGTGCTCGGGTTCACCCCTCCAGCGTCTTTACTAACAGTCTCCCCACTTGGAGATGTCAACACTGTCAACATCCTGTTGCGTACAGTTTGGAATTTGTCCAGAGGATGAAGCGGAAGGATGAGGAACAATGAGAGACAAGTCCTAGGTGTTCAGACAGGCACATGTCACTCTAATTTCCAATCAGGAAGATGAATTGACCAAAGGCTAGGGTTGCCCATGGAAACAGTATAGGGCTTGAGGAAATCCCACTGCTTTGTGGCCAGTTCCCATAAACACAAGTTGAACAATGGAACTCAGGGGCAGTAAAATTCACGAAACTGCAGAGTTGAAAATATCTATCACTGAAAAATGTCTTGAGGAAAGTCAGAGAAGAGGATTGGCAAGCAAGGGAGAATGGCAGGAAAGGGATTTGAGGAGGTAGAAAGGACTCGCCATTAAGCACAAGAAAAGGGGCTGAACATTGCCGACATTGCAGTTGGCCAAAAAGGCTGTATGCGTTTTTTTCTGTATATATTCAAGAAAAGAGCATACACTTTTTTAGCCAACCAAACAGGTGGGCACTGGAAATCAATACTACAAAAGATATCACTTCGCATCAGTCAGAAGAGCCATCCTCATAAAGTGTAAACGCCAGAAATGCAGGACAGGGCAAGGAGAAGAGGGAGCCCTGTGAGGCTTATAGTGGAAATGTATATTGCCAACGGCCATTCTGGAGAAGTGTATTGTGTTTACTAAAGCATCTAAAAAATGAGCTACAGAGCATAGGGCACTTGCACTCATGGGCGTATATCTTGGGAAAAACAAAAATCGAGAGGACACAGGCACCCCAATGTTTACTGCCTCTCTGTTTAAAAGATCCTCGACTAGGATATAACTTAAATGTCTCTGGAGGGAAAAAATGGATAGAGATGTGGTACTTATGTAGAGTGGAATATTACTCAGCCTGGAAATCAATGAAATATGGCCAGTTGTAACAACTCCGGAGGAGTTACGTATGATCATTCTAAGTGACATAAATATGTAGAAAACACGCGTAAGGCTGCTAAACGGGAAAGGTGGGGAGGGGTGAGGCATCATCCAGGAGGTTGAAATTAGCAAAGATACCATTCCAAATACCAAACTGATAATCAACAAGGCCTACACGGTAGCTAAAAGAACTGCACTCAGCACACTCAAGTCACCGGAAAAGAATATCTATGACTGGTAAGAATCTGAAAAAGAAATTATTGATGTCTCTCTGTACGTGAATCAAGTGGATGTACAGCAGCAAGAAACAGAGCTTTGAAAATCAGCTGTAAACAACATAGTAATAAATTGAAAAAAATAAACGACAGAGAGACAGAGAAAACCTCTTACAACTTTTCCTCAGGGACGGTGATGCAACATGGATTGAACACATCTAGACCCACAGCAGGATGAGACATAAGGCTGGAAACTGTTCGCGCTAAGAGAAATGTGAGGTTGGGTGAGGAAATGCACACCTTTTAAAGTAATACTACCTGGTACCCATTCAATGGGTCCCAAATCTGCAGGTTCAAGGAATCTTCCTACAGCTAAAACATGCATGGAAAACCCAGAGGACTGTACACCATGTGATCGGGAGATGTGTCTAAAATGCACCTCATTTATCCTCTCCTGGTGCTCCTGTTCATCATTCCAGCCACGTTACTTAGAATCTCCCCACTTAGAGAATCAGCACATTTAAACTTCTGTTTCACACATTTTGCAAATTGTGAGGAGGATGAACGGGAACAGGGGGAACCAATGAGAGAATAGTTGTAGGGGTTTGGACGGGCACATGTCACTCTAATTTCCCATTAAGAATAAGAATTAAAAAAAGGCTCAGCCCGCCTCGCCGGAGCCAAAATAGGGCCTGAAGCAATCCTGCGGTTTTGAGGCCAGCTCACAAAAGAGCAACTTAAAAAATGGAGCTCAGGGTCACTGCAATTCACAAACCTGCAGAGTTATAAATGAAAACTAACGTCCAAAAATATGTTGAGGTAAGGCAAAGAAGAGGATCTGAATGCAAGACAGAATTGCAAGAAACAGATTTCAAGAGATAGATTGGACTCGCCTTTAAAGCACATGAAAAGCGGCAGAATTTCGACAATGATGCAGTTGGCCCAAAAGGGAGTATGCGTTTTTTCCTGAATATATCCAGGAAAAAACGCATACGCACTTTATGGGCAACCAAGCAAGCAAGCAATGCAAATGTGCACAACAAAGAAGTCTCATTTCCCACCGGTCAAAAGGGCCATCCGAAAAAATTGTAAAAACCAGAAATGCAGGACAGGCCATGGAGAACAGGGAGCCTTTATACGCTGATGGACAGTGTGTGAACTGCCGAGAGCCACTCTGGAGAAGTGTATGGTGGTTCCTAAATCATCTAAAAAACAGAGCGACAGAGCATAGGGCACTTCCAATCACGGGAGTATATCTAGGGAAGTCTAAAAATCAACAAGACACAAGCACACCACAGTTTAGGGCTACTCTGTTTACAAGAACCTCAACTTCAGTACACCTTAAATATCCCAGGAAAGAGAACAATGGATAAAGAAAATGTGGTACTTATGTACAATGGAATATCTCTTCACCATGAAATCAATGTAATAAGGCTAGTAGAAGGATAAAGAGTGGATTGAGGTCCGATAATACTACTTGAAATAAGTCAAACAGAAAAAGAAACATATCATAAGATATCACTTATAGAGGGAGGATAAATATGGCTGCACAAAAAATGAATTACAAAACAGAACAGTGTCTCACATTTAGAAAACACACTTATGTCAGCTTAAGGGGAAAGGAGAGGTGGGGTGATGCATAAAACCAGAGTTTGAAATTAGCACAGATACCGTTCAATAAACCAAATAGGTATCAGACAAGATCTACACCTTGCTCAATGAACTGGCCTCAACACACCCTATAAACCGCAGAGAAATATATCTGAGTAATAAGAATCTTAAAACCCATGTATTGATATATCTCCATAAGGGAATCAAGTGTGAGCAGAGCGGCACAAACACAGCAGTGAAAATGAGCTAAACCCCATTATAGAAATAAATTTTAAAACCAAAACGCAGAAACAATGAAAGAGAGAAAAATTCTTACAAAATTCACTCAGGGGCTGTGATGCAACCTGGAATGACCACATATAAACCCACAGCTGGATAAGACATAAGGCTGGACACTTGGGGCTGAAAGGATTGGAGAGCTTTGGTGAGCAACTGCCGAAAGTTTAATGCAATACTTCATGCTACTTATTCCAAGGGTCCCAACACTCCAAGTTGAAGGGAATCTTCCTACAGCTAAACCATGCATGGGAAATCCAGCAGATGGTATACCATATGATCGGGAAAGGTTTCTAAAATGCACCTCATTTTCCTCTCCTGGGGCTCCGGATCAACATTCCAGCCACTTTACTAACAACATCTCCACATGGAGAGTCAATGCCTTTAAGTTCCGGTATCGCACAGTCTGCAGTTAGTGCGGAGGATGAATGGGAATAGGGGGAACCAGTGAGAAAATAGCTGTAGCGGTTTCAATGGGCACATGTCACTCTAATTTCAATTCAGGAAGAAGAATTAACCAAAGGCAGAGCAAGGCGCCCCAGAAGAAGAATAGGGCCTGAAGAAATCCTGTGGATATGAGGCAAGATCACAAAAATAAGAGCTAAAAAATGGAGCTAAGGGCCACTGCAATTCAAAAACCTGCAGAGTTATAAAGGCCAACTATTTTCCAAAAGTATATTGAAGTAAGGCTATGAAATGGCACTGAGAGCAAGGCAGAACTGCAGGAAACCTATTTCAGGAGGTAGACTGGAATTGCACTGAAAACATATGAAAAGACTCAGAACGTCGACAATGATGCACTTGGCCAAAAAGGGCGTATGCGTTCTTTCCAGAATATATTCAGGAAGAAACGCATACGCACTTTCTGGCCAACCAAGCAAGCTCGCAAAGGAAATCTGCACTACAATGAAGTCTCACTGCCCCCCGGTCAAAAGGGTCATCTGAAAAAAGTGTAAAATCCAGAAAGGCAGGACAGGCCATGGAGAACTGGGAGCCTTGTTATGCTGGTGGGCGGGATGTAAATTACCAACAGCCACTCTGCAGAAGTGTATGGTGTTTCCTGAAACATGTAAAAAACAAAGCAACAGAGCCTAGGGCACTTCCACTTATGGTCCTATAGCTTAGGGAAATTAAAATCAAAAAGACACAGCCACCCCAAAGTTTGGGCCGGCTCTGTTTACAAGAACCTCGTTTACGGTACAAGTTCAATATCACAGAAAGCGAAAAATGGATAAAGAAGTTGTGGTACTTACGTACAATGCAATATCACTCAGCAATGAAATCTATGTCATCAGGCCCGTAGCAGCATAATGAGTGGATGCAGGTACGATGATTCTAAGTGAAATAAGTCACACAGAAAAAGAAACATCATAAGGTATCACTACTACACGGAATGTAAACTTGGCTACACAGGAACTGAATTACAAAACAGAACAGGGTCTCAAATGTAGAAAACCAACTTATGCTTGCTTAAGGGGAAAGGTGAGTTGGGTTGCTGCATAAAACCAGAGATTGAAATTAGCACAGATACCGTTCCATAAGCCAAATATGTAGTAGACAAGAGTTACTCCTTGCTCAACACAGTGGACCCAACACCCCATATTAAACGCCTAAGAATATACCTGACTAGAAATAATCTTAAAACCTATGGATTTATATGTCTCCGAAAGAGAATCAAGCGTGTGTACGGCGGCATAAACGCAGCAGTGATAGGATTGGTGACGTTCGGTGAGCAAATGCAGACCCTTTGAAGTCATATTGCATGGTACCCATTCCATGGGTCTCAACTCTCCAGGTTTAAGGGATTCTTCCTTCAGCTGAAACATGCATGTGGAACACAGAGTATGATCCACCGTGTGATCGGAAAACTTTTTCAAATGTGTCTCAGTTTACGTCCCCTGGTACTCGGGTGCAACATTCCAGACGCTTTACTAACACTCTCCCCACTTGGAGAGTCAGTGCCTTTAACCTCCTGTTTGGCCCAGTTTGCAATTTCTGTGGAAAATGAACAGGAATAGGGAGAACCAATGAGAGACTAGCTGGAGCTGTCTGGACGGGCAAATTTAACTCTCATTTCCCACCAGGAAGAGGAATTAACCAAAGGCTCAGCATGCCGTGCCGGAAACAAACTAGGGCCTGAAGAAATCCTGCGGTGTTGCGGCCAGCTCACAAGAAAGCGAGTTGAAGAAAGGAGCTCAGGGGCACTGTAATTCACAAACCTGCAGAGTTATAAATGACAGCTGTCTTCCAAAAATATATTGAAGTAAGGCTGCCAAGAGGAGTTGAAAGCGGGGCAGAATTGCAGGAAACCGATTTCAGGAGGTAGACTGGAATTGCATGTAAAGCATAGGAAAAGAGGCAGAACGTCCACAATGATGCACTTGGCCAAAAAGGGCGTATGCGTTTTTTCCTGAATATATTCAGGAAAAAACGCATACGCCCTTTTTGGCCAACCAAGCAAGCTTGCAAAGGAAATCTGCACTACAATGAAGTCTCACTGCCCCCCGGTCTAAAGGGCCATCTGAAAAAAGTGTAAAATCCAGAAAGGCAGGACAGGCCATGGAGAACTGGGAGCCTTGTTATGCTGATGGGCGGGATGTAAAGTACCAGCAGCCACTCTGGAGAAGTGTATGGTGTTTCCTGAAACATCCAAAAAACAAAGCAACAGAGCCTAGGGCACTTCCACTTATGGTCCTATAGCTTAGGGAAATTAAAATCAAAAAGACACAGCCACCCCAAAGTTTGGGACGGCTCTGTTTACAAGAACCTTGTTCACCGTACAAGTTCAATATCACAGAAAGCGAAAAATGGATAAAGAAGTTGTGGTACTTACGTACAATGCAATATTACTCAGCAATGAAATCTATGTCATCAGGCACATAGCAGCATAATGAGTGGATTCAGGTACGATGATTCTAAATGAAATAAGTCACACAGAAAAAGAAACATCATAAGATATCACTACTACACGGAATGTAAACTTGGCTACACAGGAACTGAATTACTAAACAGAACAGGGTGTCAAATGTAGAAAACCAACTTATGCTTGCTTAAGGGGAAAGGTGAGTTGGGGTGCTGCATACAACAAGAGATTGAAATTAGCACAGATATCGTTCCATAAGCCAAATATGTAATAAACAAGTGCTACTCCTTGCTCAACGAAGTGGACTCAACACCCCATATTAAACGCCTAAGAATATACCTGACTAGTAAGAATCTTAAAACCTATGGATTTATATGTCTCCAAAAGAGAATCAAGTGTGTGTACAGCGGCATAAACGCAGCAGTGATAGGATTGGTGAGGTTCGGTGAGCAAATGCAGACCCTTTGAAGTCATATTGCGTGGTTCCCATTCCATGGGTCTCAACTCTCCAGGTTTAAGGGATTCTTCCTTCAGCTAAAACATGCATGTGGAACCCAGAGTATGATCCACCGTGTGATCGGAAAACGTGTTCAAATGTGTCTCAATTTTCATCCCCTGGTACTCGGGAACAACATTCTAGACGCTTTACTAACACTCTCCCCACTTGGAGAGTCAGTGCCTTTAACCTCGTGTTTGGCCCAGTTTGCAGTTTCTGTGGAAGATGAACAGGAAGATGGAGAACCAAGGAGAGACTAGCTGGAGGTGTCTGGAAGGGCAAATTTAACTCTCATTTCCCACCAGGAAGAGGAATTAACCAAAGTCTCAGCATGCCGTGCCGGAACCAAACTAGGGCCTGAAGCAATCCTGCGGTGTTGCGGCCAGCTCACAAGAAAGCGAGTTGAAGAAAGGAGCTCAGGGGCACTGTAATTCACAAACCTGCAGAGTTATAAATGACAGCTATCTTCCAAAAATATATTGAATTAGGCTGCCAAGAGGAGTTGAAAGCGGGGCAGAATTGCAGGAAACCGATTTCAGGAGGTAGACGGGAATTGCATGTAAAGCATAGGAAAAGAGGCAGAACGTCCACAATGATGCACTTGGCCAAAAAGGGCGTATGCGTTTTTTCCTGAATATATTCAGGAAAAAACGCATACGCCCTTTTTGGCCAACCAAGCAAGCTTGCAAAGGAAATCTGCACTACAATGAAGTCTCACTGCCCCCCGGTCAAAAGGGCCATCTGAAAAAAGTGTAAAATCCAGAAAGGCAGGCCAGGCCATGGAGAACTGGGAGCCTTGTTATGCTGATGGGCGGGATGTAAATTGCCAGCAGCCACTCTGGAGAAGTGTATGGTGTTTCCTGAAACATCCAAAAAACAAGGCAACAGAGCCTTGGGCACTTCCACTTATGGTCCTATAGCTTAGGGAAATTATAATCAAAAAGACACAGCCACCCCAAAGTTTGGGACGGCTCTGTTTACAAGGACCTCGTTTACCGTACAAGTTCAATATCACAGAAAGCGAAAAATAGATAAAGAAGTTGTGGTACTTACGTACAATGCAATATCACTCAGCAATGAAATCTATGTCATCAGGCCCGTAGCAGCATAATGAGTGGATTCAGGTACGATGATTCTAAGTGAAATAAGTCACACAGAAAAAGGAACATCATAAGATATCCCTAATACACGGAATGTAAACTTGGCTACACAGGAACTGAATTACAAAACAGAACAGGGTCTCAAATGTAGAAAACCAACTTATGCTTGCTTAAGGGGAAAGGTGAGTTGGGGTGCTGCATGAAACCAGAGATTGAAATTAGCACAGATACCGTTCCATAAGCCAAATATGTAATAGACAAGAGCTACTCCTTGCTCAACGAAGTGGACTCAACACCCCATATTAAACGCCTAAGAATATATCTGACTAGTAAGAATCTTAAAACCTTTGAATTTATATGTCTCCGAAAGAGAATCAAGCGTCTGTACAGCAGCATAAACGCAGCAGTGATAGGATTGGTGAGGTTCGGTGAGCAAATGCAGACCCTTTGAAGTCATATTGCATGGTACCCATTCCATGGGTCTCAACTCTCCAGGTTTAAGGGATTCTTCCTTCAGCTAAAACATGCATGTGGAACGGAGTGTATGATCCACCGTGTGATCGGGAAACGTGTTCAAATGTGTCTCAGTTTTCGTCCCCTGGTACTCGGGTGCAACATTCCAGACGCTTTACTAACACTCTCCCCACTTGGAGAGTCAGTGCCTTTAACCTCCTGTTTGGCCCAGTTTGCAATTTCTTCGGAAGATGAACAGGAATAAGGAGAAGCAATGGGAGACTATCTGTAGGTGTCTGGACGGGCAAATTTAACTCTCATTTCCCACCAGGAAGATAAATGAACCAAAGGCTCCGCGTGCCATGCTGGAACTAGATTAGGGCCTGAGGAGATCCTGCGGTGTTGCGGCCAGCTCACAAGAAAGCGAGTTGAAGAAAGGAGCTCAGGGGCACTGTAATTCAGAAACCTGCGGAGTTATAAATGACAGCTATCATCCAAAATTATACTGAAGTAAGGCTGCGAAGAGGACTTGAATGCGGGGCAGAATTGCTGGAAACTGATTTCAGAACGTACACGGGAGTAGCTCTTAAAGCATAGGAAAAGAGACAGAACTTGGAAAATAATGCACTTGGCAAAAAAGGGCATATGTGTTTTATCCAGAGCTCTCATACCTGAGGGGAGGAGATTCCCAGCAGGCTCCAACTGCCACCTGAGGGCTCACATTGCCAAGGCAACGTGAGCATGCCAGGCAGGAGTTACCTCACAGCAGAGGTCCCACCTCACAGAAGGGTGAGAAACCCAGCCAACATCAGACTCTCACCAGAGGGCCCACATCACCAAGGGGATGGGAACCAGGCAGGAGTGTCTTCACATCAGTGGGACCACATCATCAAAAGCTGAGGTACTCAGCACATGTGTCCTCAAACCAGAGGACCCACATCACCAAGGACCTCGGAGTGAGGCAGGCAGGAGTAGCCTCACAACACTGGGCCCATAGAATAAAGAAGTGAGGAATCCAGCAGTTGGAACCTCCCAGCAGGCGGCCCAGAGCACCGAGGCCATGGGATCCAGGCCACAGTGAACTCACAGAAGAGGGCCCATGTCATGAAACTGAGCAACCCAGCCATTGGGACCTCAGAGCAGGAGGCCCACATCCCCATGGGGATGGAATTCTGGTAGGAGTGTCCTCGCACCACTGAGAACGTATCAGAAAATTTTGGGCGACCAGCAGTTAGGGCCTGACGCCAGAGGACCCTCATCACCAAGGGAAGGAGGCTCCCAGCAGGCTCCAACTGCCACCAGAGGGCTGACGTCGCCAAGGCGATGTGTGCCAACCAGGCACGAATGACCTCACAGCAGAGGGCCCACCTCAGAGAAGTGTGACGAACCCAGTCAGGATCAGACTCGCACCAGAGGGCCCACATCACCAAATGGATTGGAACCAGGCAGGAGTGTCCTCACATGAGTAGGGCCACATCATCTAAAGGTGAGGAACCCAGAACATGTGGCTTCAAACCATAGGACACCCATCACCAAGGGGCTGGGAGTGAGGCAGGCAGGAGGAGCCTCATAACAGAGGGCCCAAAAATAAGAAAGGTGAGGAATCCAGCAGTTGGAACCTCCCAGCAGGCGGCCCAGAGCACAGAGGCTAGAGGAACCAGGCCAGAGTGAACTAACACCAGACAGCCCACATCATGAAACTGTGAGCAACCCAGACATTGGGACCTCAGAGCAGAAGGCCCACATCCCCATGGTGATGGGAACATGACAGGAGTGTCCTGGCATCACTGGGCTCACATCAGAAAACGTGGGGTGCTCAGAAGTTAGGGCCTGACGCTAGAGGGCACTCATCACCGAGAGGAGGAGGCTCCCAGCAGGCTCCAGCTGCCACCAGAGGGCCAACGTCGCCAAGGTGATGTGTGCCAGCCTGGCAGGAGTGACCTCACAGCAGAGGGCCCACCTCACAGAAGGGTGAGGAACACAGCCAGGATCAGACTCTCACCAGAGGGCCCACATCACCAAGGGGATGGGAACCAGGCAGGAGTGTCCCCACACCAGTGGGACAACATCATCGAAAGGTGAGGATCCCAGCACATGTGTCCTCAAACCAGAGGAACCACATCACCAAGGGGTTCGGAATGAGGCTGGCAGGACTGGCCTCACAACACAGGGTCCATAGAATATAAAAGTTGAGGAATCCAGCAGTTGGAACCTCCCAGCAAGTGGCCCAGAGCACCGAGGCTATGGGATCCAGGCCGCAGTGAACTCACAGCAGAGGGCCCACATCATGAACCTGTGAGCAGCCCAGCTGTTGGGACCTCAGAACAGAAGGCCCACATCCCCATTGGGATGGGAACCTGGCAGGAGTGGCTTTGCACCACTTAGCACATATCAGAAAATGTTAGGAGCCCAGCAGTTAGGGCCTGATGCCAGGGGGCCCTCATAACTGAGGGGAGGAGACTCCCAGCAGGTTCCAACTGCCAACAGAGGGCCCACGTCTACAAGGTGGCATGCGCCAGCCAGGCAGTAGTGACCTCACAGCAGAGGGCCTATCTCACAGAAGGGTGAGGAACCGAGGCAGGATGAGACTCTCACCAGAGGGCCCACAACACCAAGGGGATGGGAACCAGTCAGGACTGTCCTCCCACCAGTGGGGCCACATCATCGAAAGGTGAGGAACCCAGCACATGTGGCCTCATATCAGAGGACATACATCACAAAGGGGATGGGAGTGAGGCAGGTAGGAGTAGCCTAAAAACAGAGGGCCCAAAGAATAAAAAAATTGAGGAATCCAGCATTTGGAACCTCCCAGCAGGCGGCCGAGAGCACAGAAGCTATGGGATGCAGGCAGGAGTGAACTAACAGCAGAGAGCCCACATCATGAAACTGTGAGCAACCCAGGCATTGGGACCTCAGAGCAGAAAGCCCACATCCCCATGGGGATGGGAACCTAAGAGGAGTGCTTGAGCAACACTGGGTTCACTAAGAAAAGTTGGGGAGCCCAGCAGTTAGGGCCTGACGTCAGAGGGCCCTCATCTCAGAGCTGAGGAGGCTCCCAGCAGAGTCCAATTGCCACCAGAGGGCTCATGTCAACAAGGCGAGGTGAGCAACCCAGGCAAGAGTTACCTGATAGTAGAGGGCCCACCTCACAGATGGGTGAGGAACCCAGCCAGGATCAGACTCTCACCAGAGGGCCCACATCACAAAGGGGATGGGACCCAGTCAGGATTATCCTCACACCAGTGGGGCCTCATCATCTTAAGGTGAGGAACCCAGCACATGTGTCCTCAAACCAGAGGACCCACATCACCAAGGGCCTTGGAGTGAGGCAGGCAGGAGTAGCCTCACAACACAGGGCACATAATATAAAAAACGTGAGGATTCCAGCATTTAGACCTTCCAGCAGGCGGCCCAGAACACCGAGGCTATGGGATCCAGGCCACAGTGAACTCACAGCAGAGGGCCCACATCACAAAACTGTGAGCAACCCAGGAGTTGAGACCTCAGCGCAGAAAGACCACATCCCCATGGGAATGGGAACCTGGCTGGAGTGTCCTCGCACCACTGGGCGCACATCAGAAAATGTGGGGAGCCCACCATTTAGGGCCTGACGCCAGAGGGCCGTCATCACCGAGAGGAGGAGGCGCCCTGCACGCTCCAACTGCCACCAGAGGGCTCACGTCTCCAAGGTGACGTGTGCCAGCCAGGCAGGAGTGACCTCACAGCAGAGGGCCTACCTCACAGAACGTTGAGGAACCCAGCCAGGATTAGACTCTCGCCAGAGGGCCCACCTCACCAAGGGGATGGGAACCAGGCAGGAGTGTCCTCACACGAGTGGGGTCACATCATCAAAAGGTGAGGAACGCAGCACATGTGGCCTCAAGCCATAGGACAGTCATCACCAAGGGGCTGGCAGTGAGGCAGGCAGGAGGAGCCTCACAACAGAGGGCACATAGAATAAAAAAGTTGAGGAATCCAGCAGTTGGAACCTCCCAGCAGGCGGCTCAGAGCACCGATGATAAGGGATCCTTGCCGGAGTGAACTCACAGCAGAGGGCCCACATCATGGTACTGTGAGCAAGCCAGCCGTTTTGACCTCAGAGCAGAAGGCCCATATCGCCATGGGGATGGGAACCTGGCAAGAGTCTCCTCACTCACTTGGCGCACATCAGAAAATGTGGGGAGCCCAGCAGTTATGGCCTAAGGCAAGAGGGCCCTCATCACCGAGGGGAGGAGGATCCCAGCACACTCCAACTGCCACCAGAGGGCCCACGTCGCCAAGGTGACGTGTGCCAGACAGGCATGATTGACCTCACAGCAGAGGGCCCACCTCACAGAAGGGTGAGGAACCCAGCCAGGATCAGACACTCACCTGAGGGCCCACATCAGCAAGGGGATGGGAACCAGTCAGGACTGTCTTCCCTCCAGTGGGGTCACATCATCGAAAGGTGCGGAACCCAGCACATGTGGCCTCAAATCAGAGGACACATATCACAAAGGGAACGGGAGTGAGGCAGGCAGGAGTAGCCTAAAAACAGAGGGCCCAAAGAATAAGAAAGGTGAGGAATCCAGCAGTTGGAACCTCCCAGCAGGCGGTCCAGAGCACAGAAGCTATGGGATGCAGGCAGGAGTGAACTAACAGCAGAGAGCCCACATCATGAAACTGTGAGCAACCCAGGCTTTGGGACCTCAGAGCAGAAGGCCCACACCCCAATGGGGATGTGAACCTGGCTGGAGTGTCCTCGCACCACTGGGCACACATCACAAAATGTGGGGAGCCCAGCAGTTAGGGCCTGATGCCAGAGGGCCCTCATCACCGAGGAGAGGAGGCTCCCAGCAGGCTCCAAGTGCCACCAGAGGGCTCATGTCCACAAGGCGAGGTGAGCAAGCCAGGCAGGAGTGACCTCACATCAGATGGCCCACCTCACAGATGGGTGAGGAACCCAGCCAGGATCAGACTCTCAACAGAGGGCCCACATCACCAAGGGGATGTGAACCAGGCAGGAGTCTCCTAAGACCATTGGTCCCACATCATCGAAAGGTGAGGAACCCAGCACATGTGGCCTCAAACCAGACGACACACATCACGAAGGGGCTGGGAGTGAGGCAGGCAGGAGGATCCTCACAACAGAGGGCCCAAAAATTTAAAAAAGTGAGGAATCCAGCAGTTGGAACCTCCCAGCAGGTGGCCAAGAGCACAGAGGCTATGGGATCCAGGCTTCTGTGAACTAACACCAGAGAGCCCACATCATGAAAATGTGAACAACCCAGCCGTTGGGACCTCAGAGCAGAAGGCCCACATCCCCATGGAGATGGGATCCTAAGAGGAGTGCCAAAGCATCACTGGGCTCACTAAGAAAAGTTGGTGAGCCCAGCAGTCAGGGCCTGATGCAAGAGGGCCCTCATCACCGGGGGGAAGAGATTCCCAGCACGCTCCAACTGCCACCACACGGCTGACTTCACCAAGGCAATGTGTGCCAGCCATGCAGGAGTGACCTATCAGCAGAGGGTCTCCCTCACAGGTGGTTGAGGAACAAAGCCAGGAACAGACTCTCACCAGGGGGTCCACATAACCACGTGGATGAGAACCAAGCAGGAGTGTCCTCACACTAGTGGGGCCACATCATCGAAAGGTGAGGAACCCAGCAAAAGTGGCCACAAACCAGAGGACCCACATCACCAAGGGGTTGAGAGTGAGGTAGGTGTCTGGACGGGCATATTTAACACTCATTTCCCACCAGGAAGAGGAATTAACCAAAGGCTCAGCGTGCCCTGCCAGAAGCAGATTAGGGCCTGAAGCAGTCTTGCGGGTTTGCGGCCAGCTCACAAGAAAGCGAGTTGAAGAAAGGAGCTCAGGGGCCCTGTAATTCACAAACCTGCAGAGTTATAAATGACAGATAACGTCCAAAAATATATTGAAGTAAGGCTGCGAAGAGGACTTGAAAGCGGGGCAGAATTGCAGGAAACCGATTTCAGGAGGTAGACTGGATTTGCATTTAAAGCATAGGAAAAGAGGCAGAACATCGACAATGATGCACTTGGCAACAAAGGGCGTATGAGTTTGTTCCTGAATATATTCAGGAAAAAACACATACGCCCTTTTTGGCAAACCAAGCAAGCTTGCAATGGAAATCCGAACTACTATGAAGTGTCACTTCCCCCCGGTCTAAAGGGCCATCTGAGAAAAGTGTAAAATCCAGAAAGGCAAGACAGGCCATGGGGAAAAAGGAGCCTTGTTATGCTGATGGGCGGGATGTACATTGCCAACAGCCACTCTGGAGAAGTGTGTGGTGTTTCCTGATACATCTGAAAAACAAAGCAACAGAGTCTAGGGCATTTCCACTTATGGTCCTATAGCTTAGGGAAATTAAAATCAAAAAGACACAGCCACCCCAAAATTTACAACGGCTCTGTTTACAGGAGCCTCTTCTACAGTACAAGTTAAATATCCCAGAGAACAAATAATTGATAAAGAAGTTGCGGTACTTATGTACAACAGAATACCACTCAGCAATGAAATCTGTGTCACCAGGCCTGTACCAGCATAATGAGTGGATTGAGGCATGATGATTCTAAGTGAAATAAGTCACACAGAAAAAGAAACATCATAAGGTATCACTAATGCACGGAATGTAAACTTGGCTACAAAGGAACTGAATTACAAAGCAAAACAGGGTCTCAAATGTAGAAAACCAACTTATGCTTGCTTAAGGGGAAAGGTGAGTTGGGGTGCTGCATAAAACCAGAGATTGAAATTAGCACAGATACCGTTCCATAAGCCAAATATGTAATAGACAAGAGCTACTCCTTGCTCAACGAAGTGGACTCAACACTCCATATTAAACGCCTAAGAATATACCTGACTAGTAAGAATCTTAAAACCTATGGATTTATATTTCTCCGAAAGAGAATCAAGCGTGTGTACAGCGGCATAAACGCAGCAGTGATAGGATTGGTGAGGTTCGGTGAGCAAATGCAGACCCTTTGAAGTCATATTGCATGGTACCCATTACATCGGTCTCAACTATCTAGGTCTAAGGGATTCTTCCTTCAGCTAAAACATCCATGTGGAATCAAGAGTATGATCCACCATGTGATCGGGAAATGTGTTCAAATGTGTCTCAGTTTTAGTCCCCTGGTACTCGGGTGCAACATTCCAGACGCTTTACTAACACTCTCCCCACTTGGAGAGTCAGTGCCTTTAACCTCCTGTTTGGCCCAGTTTGCAATTTCTGTGGAAGATGAACAGGAATAGTGAGAACCAATGAGAGACTAGCTCGAGGTGTCTGGACGGGCAAATTTAACTCTCATTTCCCACCAGGAAGAGGAATTAACCAAAGGTTCAGCATGCCGTGCCAGAACCAAACTAGGGCCTGAAGCAATCCTGCAGTGTTGCGGCCAGCTCACAAGAAAGCGAGTTGAAGAAAGGAGCTCAGGGGCACTGTAATTCACAAACCTGCAGAGTTATAAATGACAGGTATCGTCCAAAAATATATTGAAGTAAGGCTGCCAAGAGGAGTTGAAAGCAGGGCAGAATTGCAGGAAACCGATTTCAGGAGGTAGACTGGAATTGCATGTAAAGCATAGGAAAAGAGGCAGAACGTCCACAATGATGCACTTGGCCAAAAAGGGCGTATGCGTTTTTTCCTGAATATATTCAGGAAAAAACGCATACGCCCTTTTTGGCCAACCAAGCAAGCTTGCAAAGGAAATCTGCACTACAATGAAGTCTCACTGCCCCCCGGTCAAAAGGGCCATCTGAAAAAAGTGTAAAATCCAGAAAGGCAGGACAGGCCATGGAGAACTGGGAGCCTTTTTATGCTGATGGGCGGGATGTAAATTGCCAACAGCCACTCTGGAGAAGTGTATGGTGTTTCCTGAAACATCCAAAAAACAAAGCAACAGAGCCTAGGGCACTTCCACTTATGGTCCTATAGCTTAGGGAAATTAAAATCAAAAAGACACAGCCACCCTAAAGTTTGGGACGGCTCTGTTTGCAAGAACCTCGTTTACGGTACAAGTTCAATATCACAGAAAGCAAAAAATGGATAAAGAAGTTGTGGTACTTACGTACAATGCAATATCAGTCAGCAATGAAATCTATGTCATCAGGCCCGTAGCAGCATAATGAATGGATTCAGGTACGATGATTCTAAGTGAAATAAGTCACACAGAAAAAGAAACATCATAAGATATCCTAATACATGGAATGTAAACTTGGCTACACAAGAACTGAATTACAAAACAGAACAGAGTGTCAAATGTAGAAAACCAACTTAGGCTTGCTTAAGGGGAAGGGTGAGTTGGGGTGCTGCATAAAACCAGAGATTGAAATTAGCACAGATACCGTTCCATAAGCCAAATATGTAATAGACAAGAGCTACTCCTTGCTCAACGAAGTGGACTCAACACCCCATATTAAACGCCTAAGAATATACCTGACTAGTAAGAATCTTAAAACCTTTGAATTTATGTCTCCGAAAGAGAATCAAGCGTGTGTACAGCGGCATAAACGCAGCAGTGATAGGATTGGTGAGGTTCGGTGAGCAAATGCAGACCCTTTGAAGTCATATTGCATGGTACCCATTCCATGGGTCTCAACTCTCCAGGTTTAAGGGATTCTTCCTTCAGCTAAAACATGCATGTGGAACACAGAGTATGATCCACCGTGTGATCGGGAAACGTGTTCAAATGTGTCTCAGTTTTCGTCCCCTGGTACTCGGGTACAACACTCCAGACGCTTTACTAACACTCTCCCCACTTGGAGAGTCAGTGCCTTTAACCTCCTGTATGGCCCAGTTTGCAATTTCTGCAGAAAATGTACAGGAATAGGGAGAACCAATGAGAAACTAGCTGGAGGTGTCTATACGGGCAAATTTAACTCTCATTTCCCACCAGGAAGAGGAATTAACCAAAGGCTCAGCGTGCCGTGCCGGATCCACACTAGGACCAGAAGCAATCCTTTGGTGTTGCAGCCAGCTCACAAGAAAGCGAGTTGAAGAAAGGAGCTCAGGGGCACTGTAATTCACAAACCTGCAGAGTTATAAATGACAGCTATCTTCCAAAAATATATTGAAGTAAGGGAGCCAAGAGGAGTTGAAAGCGGAGCAGAATTGCAGGAAACCGATTTCAGGAGGCAGACGGGAATTGAATGTAAAGCATAGGAAAAGAGGCAGAACGTCCACAATGATGCACTTGGCCAAAAAGGGCGTATGCGTTTTATCCTGAATATATTCAGGAAAAAACGCATACGCCCTTTTTGGCCAACCAAGAAAGCTTGCAAAGGAAATCTGCACTACAATGAAGTCTCACAGCCCCCCGGTCAAAAGGGCCATCTGAAAAAAGTGTAAAATCCAGAAAGGCAGGACAGGCCATGGAGAACTGGGAGCATTTTTATGCTGATGGGCGGGATGTAAATTGCCAGCAGCCACTCTGGAGAAGTGTATAGTGTTCCTAAAACATCCAAAAAACAAAGCAACAGAGCCTAGGGCACTTCCACTTATGGTCCTATAGCTTAGGGAAATTAAAATCAAAAAGACACAGCCACCCCAAAGTTTGGGATGGCTCTGTTTACAAGAACCTCGTTTACGGTACAAGTTCAATATCACAGAAAGCGAAAAATGTATAAAGAAGTTGTGGTACTTACGTACAATGCAATATCACTCAGCAATGAAATCTATGTCATCAGGCCCGTAGCAGCATAATGAGTGGATTCAGGTACAATGATTCTAAGTGAAATAAGTCACACAGAAAAAGAAACATCATAAGATATCACTATTACACGGAATGTAAACTTGGCTACACAGGAACTGAATTACAAAACAGAACAGGGTGTCAAATGTAGAAAACCAACTTATGCTTGCTTAAGGGGAAAGGTGAGTTAGGGTGCTGCATACAACAAGAGATTGAAATTAGCACAGATACCGTTCCATAAGCCAAATATGTAATAGACAAGAGCTACTCCTTGCTCAACGAAGTGGACTCAACATCCCATATTAAACGCCTAACAATATACCTGACTAGTAAGAATCTTAAAACCTATGGATTTATATGTCTCCGAAAGAGAATCAAGCGTGTGCACAGTGGCATAAACGCAGCAGTGATAGCATTGGTGAGGTTCGGTGAGCAAATGCAGACCCTTTGAAGTCATATTGCATGGTACCCATTCCATGGGTCTCAACTCTCCAGGTTTAAGGGATTCTTCCTTCAGCTAAAACATGCATGTGGAACCCAGAGTATGATCCACCGTGTGATCGGGAAACGTGTTCAAATGTGTCTCGTTTTCGTCCCTGGTACTCGGGTGCAACATTCCAGATGCATTACTAACACTCTCCCCACTTGGAGAGTCAGTGCCTTTAACCTCCTGTTTGGCCCAGTTTGTAATTTCTGTGGAAAATTAACAGGAATAGGGAGAACGAAAGAGAGACTAGCTGGAGGTGTCTGGACGGGCAAATTTAACTCTCATTTCCCACCAGGAAGAGGAATTAACCAAAGGCTCAGCGTGCCGTGCCGGATCCACACTAGGGCCTGAAGCAATCCTGCGGTGTTGCGGCCAGCTCACAAAAAAGCGAGTTGAAGAAAGGAGCTCAGGGGCACTGTAATTCACAAACCTGCAGAGTTATAAATGACAGCTATCGTCCAAAAATATATTGAAGTAAGGCTGCCAAGAGGACTTGAAAGTGGTGCAGAATTGCACGAAACCGATTTCAGGAGGTAGACTGGAATTGCATGTAAAGCATAGGAAAAGAGGCAGAACATCCACAACGATGCACTTGGCCAAAAAGGGCGTATGCGTTTTTTCCTGAATATATTCAGGAAAAAACGCATACGCCCTTTTTGGCCAACCAAGAAAGCTTGCAAAGGAAATCTGCACTACAATGAAGTCTCACTGCCGCCCAGTCAAAAGGGCCATCTGAAAAATGTGTAAAATCCAGAAAGGCAGGACAGGCCATGGAGAAATGGGAACCTTGTTATGCTGATGGGCGGGATGTAAATTGCCAACAGCCACTCTGGAGAAATGTATGGTGTTTCCTGAAACATCTAAAAAACAAAGCAACAGAGCCTAGGGCACTTCCACTTATGGTCCTATAGCTTAGGGAAATTAAAATCAAAAAGACACAGCCACCCCAAAGTTTGGGAAGGCTCTGTTTACAAGAACCTCGTTTATGGTACAAGTTCAATATCACAGAAAGCGAAAAATGAATAAAGAAGTTGTGGTACTTATGTACAATGCAATATCACTCAGCAATGAAATCTATGTCATCAGGCCCGTACCAGCATAATGAGTGGATTCAGGTACGAAGATTGTAAGTGAAAAAAGTCACACAGAAAAAGAAACATCATAAGATATCACCAATACACGGAATGTAAACTTGGCTACACAGGAACTGAATTACAAAACAGAACAGGGTCTCAAATGTAGAAAACCAACTTATGCTTGCTTAAGGGGAAAGGTGAGTTGGGGTGCTGCATGAAACCAGAGATTGAAATTAGCACAGATACCGTTCCATAAGCCAAATATGCAATAGACAAGAGCTACTCCTTGCTCAACGAAGTGGACTCAACACCCCATATTAAACGCCTAAGAATATACCTGACTAGAAATAATCTTAAAACCTACGGATTTATATGTCTCCGAAAGAGAATCAAGCGTGTGTACAGCGGCATAAACGCAGCAGTGATAGGATTGGTGAGGTTCGGTGAGCAAATGCAGACCCTTTAAAGTCATATTGCATGGTACCCATTCCATGGGTCTCAACTCTCCAGGTTTAAGGGATTCTTCCTTCAGCTAAAACATGCATGTGGAACCCAGAGTATGATCCACCGTGTGATCGGGAAACGTGTTCAAATGTGTCTCGTTTTCGTCCCTGGTACTCGGGTGCAACATTCCAGATGCTTTACTAACACTCTCCCCACTTGGAGAGTCAGTGCCTTTAACCTCCTGTTTGGCCCAGTTTGTAATTTCTGTGGAAAATGAACAGGAATAGGGAGAACGAAAGAGAGACTAGCTGGAGGTGTCTGGACGGGCAAATTTAACTCTCATTTCCCACCAGGAAGAGGAATTAACCAAAGGCTCAGCATGCCGTGCCGGAACTACACTAGGGCCTGAAGCAATCCTGCGGTGTTGCGGCCAGCTCACAACAAAGGGAGTTGAAGAAACGAGCTCAGGGGCACTGTAATTCACAAACCTGCAGAGTTATAAATGACAGCTATCGTCCAAAAATATATTGAAGTAAGGCTGCCAAGAGGACTTGAAAGCGGGGCAGAATTGCAGGAAATCGATTTCAGGAGGTACACTGGAATTGCATGTAAAGCATAGGAAAAGAGGTAGAACGTCCACAATCATGCACTTGGCCTAAAAGGGCATATGCTTTTTTTCCTGAATATATTCAGGAAAAAACGCATACGCCCTTTTTGGCCAACCAAGCAAGCTTGCAAAGGAAATCTGCACTACAATGAAGTCTCACTGCCCCCCGGTCAAAAGGGCCATCTGAAAAAAGTGTAAAATCCAGAAAGGCAGGACAGGCCATGGAGAACTGGGAGCTTTGTTATGCCGGTGGGCGGGATGTAAATTGCCAACAGCCACTCTGGAGAAGTGTATGGTGTTTCCTGAAACATCTAAAAAACAAAGCAACAGAGCCTAGGGCACTTCCACTTATGGTCCTATAGCTTAGGGAAATGAAAATCAAAAAGACACAGCCACCCCAAAGTTTGGGACGGCTCTGTTTACAAGAACCTCGTTTACGGTACAAGTTCAATATCACAGAAAGCAAAAAATGGATAAAGAAGTTGTGGTGCTAACGTACAATGCAATATCACTCAGCAATGAAATCTATGTCATCAGGCCCGTAGCAGCATAATGAGTGGATTCAGGTATGATGATTCTAAGTGAAATAAGTCACACAGGAAAAGAAACACCATAAGATATCACTACTACACGGAAGGTAAACTTGGCTACACAAGAACTGAATTACAAAACAGAACAGGGTCTCAAATGTAGAAAACCAACTTATGCTTGCTTAAGGGGAAAGGTGAGTTGGCGTGCTGCATGAAACCAGAGATTGAAATTAGCACAGATACCGTTCCATAAGCCAAATATGTAATAGACAAGAGCTACTCCTTGCTCAACGCAGTGGCCTCAACACCCCATATTAAACGCTTAAGAATACACCTGACTAGTAAGAATATTAAAACCTACTGATTTATATGTCTCCGAAAGAGAATCAAGCGTGTGTACAGCGGCATAAACGCAGCAGTGATAGGATTGGTGAGGTTCGGTGAGCAAATGCAGACCCTTTGAAGTCATATTGCATGGTACCCATTCCATGGGTCTCAACTCTCCAAGTTTAAGGGATTCTTCCTTCAGCTAAAACATGCATGTGGAACACAGAGTATGATCCACCGTGTGATCAGGAAACGTGTTCAAATGTGTCTCAGTTTTCGTCCCCTGGTACTCGGGTGCAACACTCCAGACGCTTTACTAACACTTTCCCCACTTGGAGAGTCAGTGCCTTTAACCTCCTGTATGGCCCAGTTTGCAATTTCTGCGGAAAATGTACAGGAATAGGGAGAACCAATGAGAAACTAGCTGGAGGTGTCTGGACGGGCAAATTTAACTCTCATTTCCCACCAGAAAGAGGAATTAACCAAAGGCTCAGCATGCCGTGCCGGAACCACACTAGGGCCTGAAGCAATCCTGCGGTGTTGCGGCCAGCTCACAAGAAAGCGAGTTGAAGAAAGGAGCTCAGGGGCACTGTAATTCACAAACCTGCAGAGTTATAAATGACAGCTATCGTCCAAAAATATATTGAAGTAAGGCTGCCAAGAGGACTTGAAAGTGGGGCAGAATTGCAGGAAACCGATTTCAGGAGGTAGACAGGAATTGCATGTAAAGCATAGGAAAAGAGGCAGAACGTCCACAATGATGCACTTGGCCAAAAAGGGCGTATGCGTTTTTTCCTGAATATATTCAGGAAAAAACGCATACGCCCTTTTTGGCCAACCAAGCAAGCTTGCAAAGGAAATCTGCACTACAATGAAGTCTCACTGCCCCCCGGTCAAAAGGGCCATCTGAAAAAAGTGTAAAATCCAGAAAGGCAGGACAGGCCATGGAGAACTGGGAGCCTTGTTATGCTGGTGGGCGGGATGTAAATTGCCAACAGCCACTCTGGAGAAGTGTATGGTGTTTCCTGAAACATCTAAAAAACAAAGCAACAGAGCCTAGGGCACTTCCACTTATGGTCCTATAGCTTAGGGAAATGAAAATCAAAAAGACACAGCCACCCCAAAGTTTGGGACGGCTCTGTTTAAAAGAATCTCGTTTACGGTACAAGTTCAATATCACAGAAAGCGAAAAATGGATAAAGAAGTTGTGGTACTTACGTACAATGCAATATCACTCAGCAATGAAATCTATGTCATCAGGCCCGTAGCAGCATAATGAGGGGATGCAGGTATGATGATTCTAAGTGAAATATGTCACACAGAAAAAGAAACATCATAAGATATCACTACTACACGGAATGTAAACTTGGCTACACAGGAACTGAATTACAAAACAGAACAGGGTGTCAAATGTAGAAAACCAACTTATGCTTGCTTAAGGGGAAAGGTGAGTTGGGGTGCTGCATAAAACCAGAGATTGAAATTAGCACAGATACCGTTCCATAAGCCAAATATGTAATAGACAAGAGCTACTCCTTGCTCAACGCAGTGGACTCAACACCCCATATTAAACGCCTAAGAATATACCTGACTAGAAATAATCTTAAAACCTACGCATTGATATGTCTCCGAAAGAGAATCAAGCGTGTGTACAGCGGCATAAACGCAGCAGTGATAGGATTGGTGAGGTTCGGTGAGCAAATGCAGACCCTTTGAAGTCATACTGCATGGTACCCATTCCAAGGGTCTCAACTCTCCAGGTTTAAGGGATTCTTCCTTCAGCTGAAACATGCATGTGGAACACAGAGTATGATCCACCGTGTGATCAGGAAACGTGTTCAAATGTGTCTCAGTTTTCGTCCCCTGGTACTCGGGTGCAACATTCAAGACGCTTTACTAACACTCTCCCCACTTGGAGAGTCAGTGTCTTTAAACTCCTGTTTGGCCCAGTTTGCAATTTCTGCTGAAAATGTACAGGAATAGGGAGAACCAATGAGAAACTAGCTGGAGGTGTCTGGACGGGCAAATTTAACTCTCATTTCCCACCAGAAAGAGGAATTAACCAAAGGCTCAGCATGCCGTGCCGGAACCACACTAGGGCCTGAAGCAATCCTGCGGTGTTGCGGCCAGCTCACAAGAAAGCGAGTTGAAGAAAGGAGCTCAGGGGCACTGTAATTCACAAACCTGCAGAGTTATAAATGACAGCTATCGTCCAAAAATATATTGAAGTAAGGCTGCCAAGAGGACTTGAAAGCGGGGCAGGATTGCAGGAAACCGATTTCAGGAGGTAGACAGTAATTGCATGTAAAGCATAGGAAAAGAGGCAGAACGTCCACAATGATGCACTTGGCCAAAAAGGGCGTATGCGTTTTTTCCTGAATATATTCAGGAAAAAACGCATACGCCCTTTTTGGCCAACCAAGCAAGCTTGCAAAGGAAATCTGCACTACAATGAAGTCTCACTGCCCCCCGGTCAAAAGGGCCATCTGAAAAAAGTGTAAAATCCAGAAAGGCAGGACAGGCCATGGAGAACTGGGAGCCTTGTTATGCTGATGGGCGGGATGTAAATTGCCAACAGCCACTCTGGAGAAGTGTATGGTGTTTCCTGAAACATCTAAAAAACAAAGCAACAGAGCCTAGGGTACTTCCACTTATGGTCCTATAGCTTAGGGAAATTAAAATCAAAAAGACACAGCCTCCCCAAACTTTGGGACGGCTCTGTTTACAAGAACCTCGTTTACAGTACAAGTTCAATATCACAGAAAGCGAAAAATGGATACAGAAGTTGTGGTACTTACGTACAATGCAATATCACTCAGCAATGAAATCTATGTCATCAGGCCCGTAGCAGCATAATGAGTGGATTCAGGTATGATGATTCTAAGTGAAATAAGTCACACAGAAAAAGAAACACCATAAGATATCACTACTACACGGAAGGTAAACTTGGCTACACAAGAACTGAATTACAAAACAGAACAGGGTCTCAAATGTAGAAAACCAACTTATGCTTGCTTGAGGGGAAAGGTGAGTTGGGGTGCTGCATGAAACCAGAGATTGAAATTAGCACAGATACCGTTCCATAAGACAAATATGCAATAGACAAGAGCTACTCCTTGCTGAACGAAGTTGACTCAACACCCCATATTAAACGCCTAAGAATATACCTGACTAGAAATAATCTTAAAACCTACGGATTTATATGTCTCCAAAAGAGAATCAAGCGTGTGTACAGCAGCATAAACGCAGCAGTGATAGGATTGGTGAGGTTCGGTGAGCAAACGCAGACCCTTTGAAGTCATATTGCATGGTACCCATTCCATGGGTCTCAACTCTCCAAGTTTAAGGGATTCTTCCTTCAGCTAAAACATGCATGTGGAACACAGAGTATGATCCACCGTGTGATCAGGAAACGTGTTCAAATGTGTCTCAGTTTTCGTCCCCTGGTACTCGGGTGCAACACTCCAGACGCTTTACTAACACTCTCCCCACTTGGAGAGTCAGTGCCTTTAACCTCCTGTATGGCCCAGTTTGCAATTTCTGCGGAAAATGTACAGGAATAGGGAGAACCAATGAGAAACTAGCTGGAGGTGTCTGGACGGGCAAATTTAACTCTCATTTCCCACCAGAAAGAGGAATTAACCAAAGGCTCAGCATGCCGTGCCGGAACCACACTAGGGCCTGAAGCAATCCTGCGGTGTTGCGGCCAGCTCACAAGAAAGCGAGTTGAAGAAAGGAGCTCAGGGGCACTGTAATTCACAAACCTGCAGAGTTATAAATGACAGCTATCGTCCAAAAATATATTGAAGTAAGGCTGCCAAGAGGACTTGAAAGCGGTGCAGAATTGCACGAAACCGATTTCAGGAGGTAGAATGGAATTGCATGTAAAGCATAGGAAAAGAGGCAGAACATCCACAACGATGCACTTGGCCAAAAAGGGCGTATGCGTTTTTTCCTGAATATATTCAGGAAAAAACGCATACGCCCTTTTTGGCCAACCAAGCAAGCTTGCAAAGGAAATCTGCACTACAATGAAGTCTCACTGCCGCCCAGTCAAAAGGGCCATCTGAAAAATGTGTAAAATCCAGAAAGGGAGGACAGGCCATGGAGAACTGGGAGCCTTGTTATGCTGATGGGCGGGATGTAAATTGCCAACAGCCACTCGGGAGAAATGTATGGTGTTTCCTGAAACATCTAAAAAACAAAGCAACAGAGCCTAGGGCACTTCCACTTATGGTCCTATAGCTTAGGGAAATTAAAATCAAAAAGACACAGCCACCCCAAAGTTTGGGAAGGCTCTGTTTACAAGAACCTCGTTTATGGTACAAGTTCAATATCACAGAAAGCGAAAAATGGATAAAGAAGTTGTGGTACTTACGTACAATGCAATATCACTCAGCAATGAAATCTATGTCATCAGGCCCGTACCAGCATAATGAGTGGATTCAGGTATGAAGATTCTAAGTGAAATAAGTCACACAGAAAAAGAAACATCATAAGATATCACCAATACACGGAATGTAAACTTGGCTACACAGGAACTGAATTACAAAACAGAACAGGGTCTCAAATGTAGAAAACCAACTTATGCTTGCTTAAGGGGAAAGGTGAGTTGGGTTGCTGCATGAAACCAGAGATTGAAATTAGCACAGATACCGTTCCATAAGCCAAATATGCAATAGACAAGAGCTACTCCTTGCTGAACGAAGTGGACTCAACACCCCATATTAAACGCCTAAGAATATACCTGACTAGAAATAATCTTAAAACCTACGGATTTATATGTCTCCGAAAGAGAATCAAGCGTGTGTACAGCGGCATAAACGCAGCAGTGATAGGATTGGTGAGGTTCGGTGAGCAAATGCAGACCCTTTAAAGTCATATTGCATGGTACCCATTCCATGGGTCTCAACTCTCCAGGTTTAAGGGATTCTTCCTTCAGCTAAAACATGCATGTGGAACCCAGAGTATGATCCACCGTGTGATCGGGAAACGTGTTCAAATGTGTCTCAGTTTTCGTCCCGTGGAACTCGGGTGCAACATTCCAGATGCTTTACTAACACTCTCCCCACTTGGAGAGTCAGTGCCTTTAACCTCCTGTTTGGCCCAGTTTGCAATTTCTGTGGAAAATGAACAGGAATAGGGAGAACGAAAGAGAGACTAGCTGGAGGTGTCTGGACGGGCAAATTTAACTCTCATTTCCCACCAGGAAGAGGAATTAACCAAAGGCTCAGCATGCCGTGCCGGAACTACACTAGGTCCTGAAGCAATCCTGTGGTGTTTCGGCCAGCTCACAAGAAAGCGAGTTGAAGAAAGGAGCTCAGGGGCACTGTAATTCACAAACCTGCAGAGTTATAAATGACAGCTATCGTCCAAAAATATATTGAAGTAAGGCTGCCAAGAGGACTTGAAAGCGGGGCAGAATTGCAGGAAACCGATTTAAGGAGGTAGACGGGAATTGCATGTAAAGCATAGGAAAAGAGGCAGAACGTCCACAATGATGCACTTGGCCAAAAAGGGTGTATGCGTTTTTTCCTGAATATATTCAGGAAAAAACGCATACGCCCTTTTTGGCCAACCAAGAAAGCTTGCAAAGGAAATCTGCACTACAATGAAGTCTCACTGCCCCCCGGTCAAAAGGGCCATCTGAAAAATGTGTAAAATCCAGAAAGGCAGGACAGGCCATGGAGAACTGGGAGCCTTGTTATGCTGGTGGGCGTGATGTAAATTGCCAACAGCCACTCTGGAGAAGTGTATGGTGTTTCCTGAAACATCTAAAAAACAAAGCAACAGAGCCTAGGGCACTTCCACTTATGGTCCTATAGCTTAGGGAAATTAAAATAAAAAAGACACAGCCACCCCAAAGTTTGGGACGGCTCTGTTTACAAGAACCTCGTTTACGGTACAAGTTCAATATCACAGAAAGCAAAAAATGGATAAAGAAGTTGTGGTACTTATGTACAATGCAATATCACTCAGCAATGAAATCTATGTCATCAGGCCCGTAGCAGCATAATGAGTGGATGCAGGTATGATGAGTCTAAGTGAAATAAGTCACACAGAAAAAGAAACATCATAAGATATCACTACTACACGGAATGTAAACTTGGCTACACAGGAACTGAATTACAAAACAGAACAGGGTCTCAAATGTAGAAAACCAACTTATGCTTGCTTAAGGGGAAAGGTGAGTTGGGGTGCTGCATGAAACCAGAGATTGAAATTAGCACAGATACCGTTCCATAAGCCAAATATGCAATAGACAAGAGCTACTCCTTGCTCAACGAAGTGGACTCAACACCCCATATTAAACGCCTAAGAATACACCTGACTAGTAAGAATCTTAAAACCTGTGGATTTATATGTCTCCGAAAGAGAATCAAACGTGTGTACGGTGGCATAAACGCAGCAGTGATAGGATTGGTGAGGTTCGGTGAGCAAATGCAGACCCTTTGAAGTCATATTGCATGGTACCCATTCCATGGGTCTCAACTCTCCAGGTTTAAGGGATTCTTCCTTCAGCTAAAACATGCATGTGGGACCCAGAGTATGATCCACCGTGTGATCGGGAAACGTGTTCAAATGTGTCTTAGTTTTCGTCCCCTGGTACTTGGGTGCAACATTCAAGACGCTTTACTAACACTCTCCCCACTTGGAGAGTCAGTGCCTTTAAACTCCTGTTTGGCCCAGTTTGCAATTTCTGCGGAAAATGTACAGGAATAGGGAGAACCAATGAGAGACTAGCTGGAGGTGTCTGGACGGGCAAATTTAACTCTCATTTCCCACCAGGAAGAGGAATTAACCAAAGGTTCAGCGTGCCGTGCCGGAACCACACTAGGGCCTGAAGCAATCCTGCGGTGTTGCGGCCAGCTCACAAGAAAGCGAGTTGAAGAAAGGAGCTCAGGGGCACTGTAATTCACAAACCTGCAGAGTTATAAATGACAGCTATCGTCCAAAAATATATTGAAGTAAGGCTGCCAAGAGAACTTGAAAGCGGGGCAGAATTGCAGGAAACCGATTTCAGGAGGTAGACGGGAATTGCATGTAAAGCATAGGAAAAGAGGCAGAACGTCCACAATGATGCACTTGGCCAAAAAGGGCGTATGCGTTTTTTCCTGAATATATTCAGGAAAAAACGCATACGCCCTTTTTGGCCAACCAAGCAAGCTTGCAAAGGAAATCTGCACTACAATGAAGTCTCACTGCCCCCCGGTCAAAAGGGCCATCTGAAAAAAGTGTAAAATCCAGAAAGGCAGGACAGGCCATGGAGAACTGGGAGTCTTGTTATGCTGGTGGGCGGGATGTAAATTGCCAACAGCCACTCTGGAGAAGTGTATGGTGTTTCCTGAAACATCTAAAAAACTAAGCAACAGAGCCTAGGGCACTTCCACTTATGGTCCTATAGATTAGGGCAATTAAAATCAAAAACACAAAGCCACCCCAAAGTTTGGGACGGCTCTGTTTACAAGAACCTCGTTTACGGTACAAGTTCAATATCACAGAAAGCAAAAAATGGATAAAGAAGTTGTGGTACTTACGTACAATGCAATATCACTCAGCAATGAAATCTATGTCATCAGGCCCGTAGCAGATAATGAGTGGATTCAGGTATGATGATTCTAAGTGAAATAAGTCACACAGAAAAAGAAACACCAGAAGATATCACTACTACACGGAAGGTAAACTTGGCTACACAAGAACTGAATTACAAAACAGAACAGGGTCTCAAATGTAGAAAACCAACTTATGCTTGATTGAGGGGAAAGGTGAGTTGGGGTGCTGCATGAAACCAGAGATTGAAATTAGCACAGATACCGTTCCATAAGCCAAATATGTAATAGACAAGAGCTACTCCTTGTTCAACGCAGTGGACTCAACATCCCATATTAAACGCCTAAGAATATACCTGACTAGAAATAATCTTAAAACCTACAGATTTATGTCTCCGAAAGAGAATCAAGCCTGTGTACGGCTGCTTAAACGCAGCAGTGATAGGATTGGTGAGGTTCGGTGAGCAAATGCAGACCCTTTGAAGTCATACTGCATGGTACCCATTCCATGGGTCTCAACTCTCCAGGTTTAAGGGATTCTTCCTTCAGCTGAAACATGCATGTGGAACACAGAGTATGATCCACCGTGTGATCAGGAAACGTGTTCAAATGTGTCTCAGTTTTCGTCCCCTGGTACTCGGGTGCAACATTCAAGACGCTTTACTAACACTCTCCCCACTTGGAGAGTCAGTGCCTTTAAACTCCTGTTTGGCCCAGTTTGCAATTTCTGCGGAAAATGTGCAGGAATAGGGAGAACCAATGAGAGACTAGCTGGAGGTGTGTGGACGGGCAAATTTAACTCTCATTTCCCACCAGGAAGAGGAATTAACCAAAGGCTCAGCGTGCCGTGCCGGAACCACACTAGGGCCTGAAGCAATCCTGCGGTGTTGCGGCCAGCTCACAAGAAAGCGAGTTGAAGAAAGGAGCTCAGGGGCACTGTAATTCACAAACCTGCAGAGTTATAAATGACAGCTATCGTCCAAAAATATATTGAAGTAAGGCTGCCAAGAGGACTTGAAAGCGGGGCAGAATTGCAGGAAACCGATTTCAGGAGGTAGACGGGAATTGCATGTAAAGCATAGGAAAAGAGGCAGAACGTCCACAATGATGCACTTGGCCAAAAAGGGCGTATGCGTTTTTTCCTGAATATATTCAGGAAAAAACGCATACGCCCTTTTTGGCCAACCAAGCAAGCTTGCAAAGGAAATCTGCACTACAATGAAGTCTCACTGCCCCCCGGTCAAAAGGGCCATCTGAAAAAAGTGTAAAATCCAGAAAGGCAGGACAGGCCATGCAGAACTGGGAGCCTTGTTATGCTGGTGGGCGGGATGTAAATTGCCAACAGCCACTCTGGAGAAGTGTATGGTGTTTCCTGAAACATCTAAAAAACAAAGCAACAGAGCCTAGGGCACTTCCACTTATGGTCCTATAGCTTAGGGAAATTAAAATCAAAAAGACACAGCCACCCCAAAGTTTGGGCTGGCTCTGTTTACAAGAACCTCGTTTACGGTACAAGTTCAATATCACAGAAAGCGAAAAATGGATAAAGAAGTTGTGGTACTTACGTACAATGCAATATCACTCAGCAATGAAATCTATGTCATCAGGCCCGTAGCAGCATAATGAGTGGATGCAGGTACGATGATTCTAAGTGAAATAAGTCACACAGAAAAAGAAACATCATAAGATTTCACTACTACACGGAATATAAACTTGGCTACACAGGAACTGAATTACAAAACAGAACAGGTTCTCAAATGTAGAAAACCAACTTATGCTTGCTTAAGGGGAAAGGTGAGTTGGGGTGCTGCATGAAACCAGAGATTGAAAATAGCACAGATACCGTTCCATAAGCCAAATATGCAATAGACAAGAGCTACTCCTTGCTGAACGAAGTGGACTCAACACCCCATATTAAACGCCTAAGAATATACCTGACTAGAAATAATCTTAAAACCTACGGATTTATATGTCTCCGAAAGAGAATCAAGCATGTGTACGGTGGCATAAACACAGCAGTGATAGGATTGGTGAGGTTCGGTGAGCAAATGCAGACCCTTTGAAGTCATATTGCATGGTACCCTTTCCATGGGTCTCAACTCTCCAGGTTTAAGGGATTCTTCCTTCAGCTGAAACATGCATGTGGAACACAGAGTATGATCCACCGTGTGATCAGGAAACGTGTTCAAATGTGTCTCAGTTTTCGTCCCCTGGTACTCGGGTGCAACATTCAAGACGCTTTACTAACACTCTCCCCACTTGTAGAGTCAGTGCCTTTAAACTCCTGTTTGGCCCAGTTTGCAATTTCTGCGGAAAATGTACAGGAATAGGGAGAACCAATGAGAGACTAGCTGGAGGTGTGTGGACGGGCAAATTTAACTCTCATTTCCCACCAGGAAGAGGAATTAACCAAAGGCTCAGCGTGCCGTGCCGGAACCACACTAGGGCCTGAAGCAATCCTGCGGTGTTGCGGCCAGCTCACAAGAAAGCGAGTTGAAGAAAGGAGCTCAGGGGCACTGTAATTCACAAACCTGCAGAGTTATAAATGACAGCTATCGTCCAAAAATATATTGAAGTAAGGCTGCCAAGAGGACTTGAAAGCGGGGCAGAATTGCAGGAAACCGATTTCAGGAGGTAGACGGGAATTGCATGTAAAGCATAGGAAAAGAGGCAGAACGTCCACAATGATGCACTTGGCCAAAAAGGGCGTATGCGTTTTTCCCTGAATATATTCAGGAAAAAACGCATACGCCCTTTTTGGCCAACCAAGCAAGCTTGCAAAGGAAATCTGCACTACAATGAAGTCTCACTGCCCCCCGGTCAAAAGGGCCATCTGAAAAAAGTGTAAAATCCAGAAAGGCAGGACAGGCCATGGAGAACTGGGAGCTTTGTTATGCTGATGGGCGGGATGTAAATTGCCAACAGCCACTCTGGAGAAGTGTATGGTGTTTCCTGAAACATCTAAAAAACAAAGCAACAGAGCCTAGGGCACTTCCACTTATGGTCCTATAGCTTAGGGAAATTAAAATCAAAAAGACACAGCCACCCCAAAGTTTGGGACGGCTCTGTTTACAAGAACCTCGTTTACGGTACAAGTTCAATATCACAGAAAGCGAAAAATGGATAAAGAAGTTGTGGTACTTACGTACAATGCAATATCACTCAGCAATGAAATCTATGTCATCAGGCCCGTCGCAGCATAATGAGTGGATTTAGGTACGATGATTCTAAGTGAAATAAGTCCCACAGAAAAAGAAAGATCATAAGATATCACTACTACACGGAATGTAAACTTGGCTACACAGGAACTGAATTACAAAACAGAACAGGGTCTCAAATGTAGAAAACCAACTTATGCTTGTTTAAGGGGAAAGGTGAGTTGGGGTGCTGCATGAAACCAGAGATTTAAATTAGCACAGATACCGTGCCATAAGCCAAATATGTAATAGACAAGAGCTACTCCTTGCTAAACGAAGTGTACTCAACACCCCATATTAAACGCCTAAGAATACACCTGACTAGTAAGAATCTTAAAACCTGTGGATTTATATGTCTCCGAAAGAGAATCAAGCGTGTGTACAGCGGCATAAACGCAGCAGTGATAGGATTTGTGAGGTTCGGTGAGCAAATGCAGACCCTTTGAAGTCATATTGCATGGTACCCATTCCATGGGTCTCAACTCTCCAGGTTTAAGGGATAATTCCTTCAGCTGAAACATGCATGTGGAACACAGAGTATGATCCACCGTGTGATCAGGAAACGTGTTCAAATGTGTCTCAGTTTTCATCCCCTGGTACTCGGGTGCAACATTCAAGACGCTTTACTAACTCTCTCCCCACTTGGAGAGTCAGTGTCTTTAAACTCCTGTTTGGCCCAGTTTGCAATTTCTGCGGAAAATGTACAGGAATAGGGAGAACCAATGAGAAACTAGCTGGAGGTGTCTGGACGGGCAAATTTAACTCTCATTTCCCACCAGAAAGAGGAATTAACCAAAGGCTCAGCATGCCATGCCGGAACCACACTAGGGCCTGAAGCAATCCTGCGGTGTTGCGGCCATCTCACAAGAAAGCGAGTTGAAGAAAGGAGCTCAGGGGCACTGTAATTCACAAACCAGCAGAGTTATAAATGACAGCTATCGTCCAAAAATATATTGAAGTAAGGCTGCCAAGAGGACATGAAAGCGGGGCAGGATTGCAGGAAACCGATTTCAGGAGGTAGACAGGAATTGCATGTAAAGCATAGGAAAAGAGGCAGAACGTCCACAATGATGCACTTGGCCAAAAAGGGCGTATGCGTTTTTTCCTGCATATATTCAGGAAAAAACGCATACGCCCTTTTTGGCCAACCAAGCAAGCTTGCAAAGGATATCTGCACTACAATGAAGTCTCACTGCCCCCCGGTCAAAAGGGCCATCTGAAAAAAGTGTAAAATACAGAAAGGCAGGACAGGCCATGCAGAACTGGGAGCCTTGATATGCTGATGGGCGGGATGTAAATTGCCAACAGCCACTCTGGGGAAGTGTATGGTGTTTCCTGAAACATCTAAAAAACTAAGCAACAGAGCCTAGGGCACTTCCACTTATGGTCCTATAGCTTAGGGAAATTAAAATCAAAAAGACACAGCCACCCCAAAGTTTGGGACGGCTCTGTTTACAAGAACCTCGTTTACGGTACAAGTTCAATATCACAGAAAGCGAAAAATGGATAAAGAAGTTGTGGTACTTACGTACAATGCAATATCACTCAGCAATGAAATCTATGTCATCAGGCCCGTAGCAGCATAATGAGTGGATTCAGGTATGATGATTCTAAGTGAAATAAGTCACACAGAAAAAGAAACACCATAAGATATCACTACTACAAGGAAGGTAAACTTGGCTACACAAGAACTGAATTACAAAACAGAACAGGGTCTCAAATGTAGAAAACCAACTTATGCTTGCTTGAGGGGAAAGGTGAGTTGGGGTGCTGCATGAAACCAGAGATTGAAATTAGCACAGATACCGTTCCATAAGCCAAATATGTAATAGACAAGAGCTACTCCTTGCTCAACGAAGTGGACTCAACACCCCATATTAAATGCCTAAGAATATACCTGACTAGTAAGAATATTAAAACCTACCGATTTATATGTCTCCGAAAGAGAATCAAGCGTGTGTACGGTGGCATAAACGCAGCAGTGATAGGATTGGTGAGGTTCGGTGAGCAAATGCAGACCCTTTGAAGTCATATTGCATGGTACCCATTCCATGGGTCTCAACTCTCCAGGTTTAAGGGATTCTTCCTTCAGCTAAAACATGCATGTGGAACCCAGAGTATGATCCACCGTGTGCTCGGGGAACGTTTTTAAATGTGTCTCAGTTTTCGTTCCCTGGTACTCGGGTGCAACATTCCAGACGCTTTACTAACACTCTACCCACTTGGAGAGTCAGTGCCTTTAACCTCCTGTTTGGCCCAGTTTGCAATTTCTGCGTAAGATGAACAGGAATAGGGAGAACCAATGAGAGACTAGCTGGAGCTGTGAGGACGGGCAAATTTAACTCTCATTTCCCACCAGGAAGAGGAATTAACGAAAGGCTCAGCATGCGATGCCGGAACCAAACTAGGGCCTGAAGCAATCCTGCGGTGTTGCGGCCAGCTCACAAGAAAGCGAGTTGAAGAAAGGAGCTCAGGGGCACTGTAATTCACAAACCTGCAGAGTTATAAATGACAGCTATCGTCCAAAAATATATTGAAGGAAGGCTGACAAGAGGACTTGAAAGCGGGGCAGAATTGCAGGAAACCGATTTCAGGAGGTAGACTGGAATTGCATGTAAAGCATAGGAAAAGAGGCAGAACGTCCACAATGATGCACTTGGCCAAAAAGGGCGTATGCGTTTTTTCCTGAATATATTCAGGAAAAAACGCATACGCACTTTTTGGCCAACCAAGCAAGTTTGCAAAGGAAATCTGCACTACAATGAAGTTTCACTGCCCCCCAGTCAAAAGGGCCATCTGAAAAAAGTGTAAAATCCAGAAAGGCAGGATAGGTCATGGAGAACTGGGAGCCTTGTTATGCTGATGGGCGGGATGTAAATTGCCAGCAGCCACTCTGGAGAAGTGTATGGTGTTTCCTGAAACATCTAAAAAACAAAGCAACAGAGCCTAGGGCACGTCCACTTATGGTCCTATAGCTTAGGGAAATTAAAATAAAAAAGACACAGCCACCCCAAAGTTTGGGCCGGCTCTGTTTACAAGAACCTCGTTTATGGTACAAGTTCAATATCACAGAAAGCGAAAAATGGATAAAGAAGTTGTGGTAATTACGTACAATGCAATATCAATCAGCAATGAAATCTATGTCATCAGGCCCGTAGCAGCATAATGAGTGGATTCAGGTACGATGATTCTAAGTGAAATAAGTCACACAGAAAAAGAAACATCATAAGATATCACTACTACATGGAATGTAAACTTGGCTACACAGGAACTGAATTACAAAACAGAACAGGGTGTCAAATGTAGAAAACCAACTTATACTTGCTTAAGGGGAAAGGTGAGTTGGGGTGCTGCATAAAACCAGAGATTGAAATTAGCACAGATACCGTTCCATAAGCCAAATATGTAATAGACAAGAGCTACTCCTTGCTCAACGAAGTGGACTCAACACCCCATATTAAACGCCTAACAATATACCTGACTAGTAAGAATCTTAAAACCTATGGATTTATATGTCTCCGGAAGAGAATGAAGCGTGTGTACAGTGGCATAAACGCAGCAGTGATAGGATTGGTGAGGTTTGGTGAGCAAATGCAGACCCTTTGAAGTCATATTGCATGGTACCCATTCCATGGGTCTCAACTCTCCATGTTTAAGGGATTCTTCCTTCAGCTAAAACATGCATGTGGAACCAAGAGTATGATCCACCGTGTGATCGGGAAACGTGTTCAAATGTGTCTCAGTTTTCGTCCCCTGGTACTCGGGTGCAACATTCCAGACACTTTACTAACACTCTCCCCACTTGGAGAGTCAGTGCCTTTAACCTCCTGTTTGGCCCAGTTTGCAATTTCTTCGGAAGATGAACAGCAATAAGGAGAAGCAATGGGAGACTATCTGTAGGTGTCTGGACGGGCAAATTTAACTCTCATTTCCCACCAGGAAGATAAATGAACCAAAGGCTCTGCGTGCCATGCTGGAACTAGATTAGGGCCTGAGGAGATCCTGCGGTGTTGCGGCCAGCTCACAAGAAAGCGAGTTGAAGAAAGCAGCTCAGGGGCACTGTAATTCAGAAACCTGCGGAGTTATAAATGACAGCTATCATCCAAAATTATACTGAAGTAAGGCTGCGATGAGGACTTGAATGCCGGGCAGAATTGCTGGAAACTGATTTCAGAACGTACACGGGAGTAGTTCTTAAAGCATAGGAAAAGAGACAGAACTTGGAAAATAATGCACTTGGCAAAAAAGGGCATATGTGTTTTATCCAGAGCTCTCATAACTGAGGGGAGGAGATTCCCAGCAGGCTCCAACTGCCACCTGAGGGCTCACATTGCCAAGGCAACGTGAGCATGCCAGGCAGGAGTTACCTCACAGCAGAGGTCCCACCTCACAGAAGGGTGAGAAACCCAGCCAACATCAGACTCTCACCAGAGGGCCCACATCACCAAGGGGATGGGAACCAGGCAGGAGTGTCTTCACATCAGTGGGGCCACATCATCGAAAGCTGAGGTACTCAGCACATGTGTCCTCAAACCAGAGGACCCACATCACCAAGGACCTCGGAGTGAGGCAGGCAGGAGTAACCTCACAACACTGGGCACATAGAATAAAAAAGTGAGGAATCCAGCAGTTGGAACCTCCCAGCAGGCGGCCCAGAGCACCGAGGCTATGGGATCCAGGCCACAGTGAACTCACAGAAGAGGGCCCATGTCATGAAACTGAGCAAACCAGCCATTGGGACCTCAGAGCAGGAGGCCCACATCCCCATGGGGATGGAATTCTGGTAGGAGTGTCCTCGCACCACTGAGAACGTATCAGAAAATTTGGGGCGACCAGCAGTTAGGGCCTGACGCCAGAGGACCCTCATCACCAAGGGAAGGAGGCTCCCAGCAGGCTCCAACTGCCACCAGAGGGCTGACGTCGCCAAGGCGATGTGTGCCAACCAGGCACGAATGACCTCACAGCAGAGGGCCCACCTCAGAGAAGTGTGACGAACCCAGTCAGGATCAGACTCGCACCAGAGGGCCCACATCACCAAATGGATTGGAACCAGGCAGGAGTGTCCTCACATGAGTAGGGCCACATCATCTAAAGGTGAGGAACCCAGAACATGTGGCTTCAAACCATAGGACACCCATCACCAAGGGGCTGGGAGTGAGGCAGGCAGGAGGAGCCTCATAACAGAGGGCCCAAAAATAAGAAAGGTGAGGAATCCAGCAGTTGGAACCTCCCAGCAGGCGGCCCAGAGCACAGAGGCTAGAGGAACCAGGCCAGAGTGAACTAACACCAGACAGCCCACATCATGAAACTGTGAGCAACCCAGACATTGGGACCTCAGAGCAGAAGGCCCACATCCCCATGGTGATGGGAACATGACAGGAGTGTCCTGGCATCACTGGGCTCACATCAGAAAACGTGGGGTGCTCAGAAGTTAGGGCCTGACGCTAGAGGGCACTCATCACCGAGAGGAGGAGGCTCCCAGCAGGCTCCAGCTGCCACCAGAGGGCCAACGTCGCCAAGGCGATGTGTGCCAGTCTGGCAGGAGTGACCTCACAGCAGAGGGCCCACCTCACAGAAGGGTGAGGAACACAGCCAGGATCAGACTCTCACCAGAGGGCCCACATCACCAAGGGGATGGGAACCAGGCAGGAGTGTCCCCACACCAGTGGGACAACATCATCGAAAGGTGAGGATCCCAGCACATGTGTCCTCAAACCAGAGGAACCACATCACCAAGGGGTTCGGAATGAGGCTGGCAGGACTGGCCTCACAACACAGGGTCCATAGAATATAAAAGTTGAGGAATCCAGCAGTTGGAACCTCCCAGCAAGTGGCCCAGAGCACCGAGGCTATGGGATCCAGGCCGCAGTGAACTCACAGCAGAGGGCCCACATCATGAACCTGTGAGCAGCCCAGCTGTTGGGACCTCAGAACAGAAGGCCCACATCCCCATTGGGATGGGAACCTGGCAGGAGTGGCTTTGCACCACTTAGCACATATCAGAAAATGTTAGGAGCCCAGCAGTTAGGGCCTGACGCCAGGGGGCCCTCATAACTGAGGGGAGGAGACTCCCAGCAGGTTCCAACTGCCAACAGAGGGCCCACGTCTACAAGGTGGCATGCGCCAGCCAGGCAGTAGTGACCTCACAGCAGAGGGCCTATCTCACAGAAGGGTGAGGAACCGAGGCAGGATGAGACTCTCACCAGAGGGCCCACAACACCAAGGGGATGGGAACCAGTCAGGACTGTCCTCCCACCAGTGGGGCCACATCATCGAAAGGTGAGGAACCCAGCACATGTGGCCTCATATCAGAGGACATACATCACAAAGGGGATGGGAGTGAGGCAGGTAGGAGTAGCCTAAAAACAGAGGGCCCAAAGAATAAAAAAATTGAGGAATCCAGCATTTGGAACCTCCCAGCAGGCGGCCGAGAGCACAGAAGCTATGGGATGCAGGCAGGAGTTAACTAACACCAGAGAGCCCACATCATGAAACTGTGAGCAACCCAGGCATTGGGACCTCAGAGCAGAAAGCCCACATCCCCATGGGGATGGGAACCTGACAGGAGTGTCCTGGCATCACTGGGCTCACATCAGAAAACGTGGGGAGCCCAGCAGTTAGAGCCTGATGCTAGAGGGCCATCATCACCGAGGGGAGGAGGCTCCCAGCAGGTTCCATGTGCCAACAGAGGGCCCACGTCGCCAAGGTGATGTGTGCAAGTCAGGCAGGATTGACCTCACAGCAGAGGGCCTACCTCACAGAAGAGTGAGGAACCCAGCCAGGATAAGACTGTCACCAGAAGGCCCACATCACCAAGGGGATGGGAACCAGGCAGGAGTGTCCTCACACCAGTGGGGCCACATCATTGAAAGTTGCCTAACCCAGCACATGTGGCCTCAAACCAGAAGACCCACATCACGAAGGGGTTGCAAGTGAGGCAGGCAGGAGGAGCATCACAACACAGGACCCATAGAATACAAAAGTTGAGGAATCGAGCAGTTGGAACCTCCCAGCAGGCAGCCAAGACCACAGAGGCTATGGGATCCAGGCCACAGTGAACTAACACCAGAGAGCCCACATCATGAAATTGTGATCAACCCAGCCGTTGGAACCTCAGAGCAGAAGGCCCACATCCCCATGGGGATGGGAACCTAAGAGGAGTGCTTGAGCAACACTGGGCTCACCAAGAAAAGTTGGGGAGCCCAGCAGTTAGGGCCTGACGTCAGAGGGCCCTCATCACAGAGCTGAGGAGGCTCCCAGCAGGGTCCAATTGCCACCAGAGGGCTCATGTCAACAAGGCGAGGTGAGCAACCCAGGCAAGAGTTACCTGATAGTAGAGGGCCCACCTCACAGATGGGTGAGGAACCCAGCCAGGATCAGACTCTCACCTGAGGGCCCACATCAGCAAGGGGATGGGAACCAGTCAGGACTGTCTTCCCTCCAGTGGGGTCACATCATCGAAAGGTGCGAAACCCAGCACATGTGGCCTCAAATCAGAGGACACATATCACAAAGGGAATGGGAGTGAGGCAGGCAGGAGTAGCCTAAAATCAGAGGGCCCAAAGAATAAGAAAGGTGAGGAATCCAGCATTTGGAACCTCCCAGCAGGTGGTCCAGAGCACAGAAGCTATGGGATGCAGGCAGGAGTGAACTAATACCAGAGAGCCCACATCATAAAACTGTGAACAACCCAGGCTTTGGGACCTCAGAGCAGAAGGCCCACACCCCAATGGGGATGTGAACCTGGCTGGAGTGTCCTCGCACCACTGGGCGCACATCACAAAATGTGGGGAGCCCAGCAGTTAAGGCCTGATGCCAGAGGGCCCTCATCACCGAGGAGAGGAGGCTCCCAGCAGGCTCCAAGTGCCACCAGAGGGCTCATGTCCACAAGGCGAGGTGAGCAAGCCAGGCAGGAGTGACCTCACATCAGACGGCCCACCTCACAGATGGGTGAGGAACCCAGCCAGGATCAGACTCTCAACAGAGGGCCCACATCACCAAGGGGATGTGAACCAGGCAGGAGTCTCCTAAGACCATTGGTCCCACATCATCGAAAGGTGAGGAACCCAGCACATGTGGCCTCAAACCAGACGACACACATCACGAAGGGGATGGGAGTGAGGCAGGCAGGAGGATCCTCACAACAGAGGGCCCAAAAAATTAAAAAAGTGAGGAATCCAGCAGTTGGAACCTCCCAGCAGGCGGCCAAGAGCACAGAGGCTATGGGATCCAGGCTTCTGTGAACACCAGAGAGCCCACATCATGAAAATGTGAACAACCCAGCCGTTGGGACCTCAGAGCAGAAGGCCCACAACCCCATGGAGATGGGATCCTAAGAGGAGTGCCAAAGCATCACCAGGCTCCCTAAGAAAAGTTGGTGAGTCCAGCAGTTAGGGCCTGACGCAAGAGGGTCCTCATCACCGGGGGGAGGAGATTCCCAGCACGCTCCAACTGCCACCACACGGCTGACTTCACCAAGGCAATGTGTGCCAGCCATGCAGGAGTGACCTATCAGCAGAGGGTCTCCCTCACAGGTGGGTGAGGAACAAAGCCAGGAACAGACTCTCACCAGGGGGTCCACATAACCACGTGGATGAGAACCAAGCAGGAGTGTCCTCACACTAGTGGGGCCACATCATCGAAAGGTGAGGAACCCAGCAAAGGTGGCCACAAACCAGAGGACCCACATCACCAAGGGGTTGAGAGTGAGGTAGGTGTCTGGACGGGTATATTTAACACTCATTTCCCACCAGGAAGAGAAATTAACCAAAGGCTCAGCGTGCCCTGCCAGAAGCAGATTAGGGCCTGAAGCAGTCTTGCGGGTTTGCGGCCAGCTCACAAGAAAGCGAGTTGAAGAAAGGAGCTCAGGGGCCCTGTAATTCACAAACCTGGAGAGTTATAAATAACAGATAACGTCCAAAAATATATTGAAGTAAGGCTGCGAAAAGGACTTGAAAGCGGGGCAGAATTTCAGGAAACCGATTTCAGGAGGTAGACTGGAATTGCATTTAAAGCATAGGAAAAGAGGCAGAACATCGACAATGATGCACTTGGCAACAAAGGGCGTATGAGTTTGTTCCTGAATATATTCAGGAAAAAACACATATGCCCTTTTTGGCAAACCAAGCAAGCTTGCAATGGAAATCCGAACTACTATGAAGTGTCACTTCCCCCCGGTCTAAAGGGCCATCTGAGAAAAGTGTAAAATCCAGAAAGGCAAGACAGGCCATGGGGAAAAAGGAGCCTTGTTATGCTGATGGGCGGGATGTAAATTGCCAACAGCCACTCTGGAGAAGTGTATGGTGTTTCCTGATACATCTGAAAAACAAAGCAACAGAGTCTAGGGCATTTCCACTTATGGTCCTATAGCTTAGGGAAATTAAAATCAAAAAGACACAGCCACCCCAAAATTTGGGACGGCTCTGTTTACAGGAACCTCTTCTACAGTACGAGTTAAATATCCCAGAGAACAAATAATTGATAAAGAAGTTGCAGTACTTATGTACAACAGAATACCACTCAGCAATGAAATCTGTGTCACCAGGTCTGTACCAGCATAATGAGTGGATTGAGGCATGATGATTCTAAGTGAAATAAGTCACACAGAAAAAGAAACATCATAAGGTATCACTAATGCACGGAATGTAAACTTGGCTACACATGAACTGAATTACAAAACAGAACAGGGTCTCAAGATTAGAAAACCAACTTATGCTTGCTTAAAGGGAAAGGTGAGTTAAGGGGGTGCTGCATAAAACCAGAGATTGAAATTAGCACAGATACCGTTCCATAAGCCAAATATGTAATAGACAAGACCTACCCCCTGCTCAACGAAATGGACTCAACAATGAGGTATCACCTCACACCTGTTAGAATGGGCATCATCTGAAAATCTACAAACAACAAATGCTGGAAAGGGTGTGGAGAAAAGGAACCCTCTTCCACTATTGTTGGGAATATAAGTTGATACAGTCACTATGGAGAACAATATGGAGTTTCTTAAGAAACTAATAATAGAATTACCATATGATACAGCGATCCCAGGACTGGACATATACCCAGACAAAACCATAAATCAAAAAGAGACATTCACCGCAATGTTCATTGCATCACTATTTACAATATCGAGGTAATGGAAGCAACCTAAATGCCCACAGACAGACGAATGCATAAAGATGTGGTACATATATAAAATGGAATATTACTAAGCCATGAAAGGAATGAAATTGGGTCATTTGTAGAGACGTCGATGGATCTAGAGACTGTCATACAGAGTGAAGTAAGTCAGAAAGAGAAAAACAAATCTTGTATATTCATGCATATATGTGGAACCTAGAAAAACTGTACAGATTAACCGTTTTGCAAGGCATAAATAGAGCAACAGATGTAGACAACAATCGTATGGACAACAAGGGGGGAAAGCTCTTGGAGGGGTGGTGGTGGGAGGAGTTGAGAGATTGGGATTGGCATGTAAACATTTATATGTATAAAATAGATAACCAATGAGAACCTGCTGTATAAAAATATAAAATAAAATTCAAAATTAAAAAGAAATAAAATTTAAAAAATAAAACAGAAAAAACAATTATTCCCTTCACATACATTTATATGAATAAATTATTTCCATGCTTATATCTGTAAATACAAAAAAGAGGAATAAAATCTACCTTGAACCAAAAACGAAAAAGAGAAAAAAAAAAACAGAACCCACCAGTTACTCAGAGGAAAACCGTATCAGGGCACTTGCTCCAGTTGTAAACAATTCTGAAGTTGGTCAGTGGTGGGGAATCGTCTCCCATTCAGCCAGCAGCCCCCACACAACAAGCGTCCTCATTGCAAAGCTGGGGCACCGTGCCGAGGCATCTGTGAGTAAACGTGAGCTGAGCCCCAGGCCAGTTGCTGCTGAACTGTTCCCGCCCTTCCCAGGTAAAACACCTGAATATATACAAGGACTTGAAAGCCTAGAGGAAGGGCCATGGAGCCACACGAGTGACAGCATGCCAGCTGACTTGGTGCCTGCAGGCCAGCCAGGATGGTCCTGGCCCTGGGTGCTCTTCTGGAAGATTTCCATTTCCCTGCCTGAGATACCCGTCCTGTCCCTGCCCCCACTGCTTTTTTCCTTCCTCACCTCTGCCCAGGGAGAAATTCCAGCAGCAGGTATGGGTGACACATCCTCTTCTTTAGCAGGTGGCAGCCTGGCAACTGCTGCAGAAAGTCCAGCAGAGCCCCACTCACACTGGGCCACCCACAAAGCCGTGGCCTCTCACTCCCTCCCACCAGCCCAGCCCCGAGACTGCTGACAGGGCAGAGAAAATGGCGTCAGGCACAGCTGCAGGGGCTTTTGCTGCCTGGAGTGGTATTTATATTGATCTCAACCCAGGCACACCTGGGGAGGGCTGGCCGGCATGGTAAGGTTGCCCAGGTCAGCCAATCATCACCCCTCAGGGGCTCACAGTTGCAGAAAATGGAACTTGCTGAACCGGCCAGGTCCAAGGAACAGGTGTGGGCTCCTGAGAGTCAGGATAGACAAGGGGCTGCAGCTTTGGCTTGTTTTCTAATCATTTTATCTGGCCCATGAGTGGGAGACAACTTCAAGAAAACCCTCTCCTAATGAGAGGAACCCAGGAGTCAGGGAGAGGAGGGGTGGGTGGTGGTTGGAGACAGAGGCCTGGTGCCCTGGGTGCAGTGGAAGTCTCTGGAAGACCAGGTGGAGGGAGGCCACACAGAGTGATGCCCAGGGTCACAGACCTGTCGGAGCTGCTGTTTGTTAGTTCAAGTCCTGCTCTGAGGTGCTCTGTGTCAGCTCTGAGCGACAGGTGAGCTGGGGGTGCTCTTCAATGAGGGCTATGTGCACGGTTCCTGTGTGCCCAGCCCTGCCACGGTACCTGCAAGGGTAGCTCTGTATCCTGGGAGGGGCCTGACCATGAGAGCCCCGTGGGCTGGGTTGGGGGTGGGGTACCTGCCCAGGAGAGCTCCATATCCTGGGATTGGCCTGACCACGAGAGCCCCATGGGCTGCTGGGGACCTGGTAAAGGATGTCAGGACAGTCAGTGAAGCCACCGAGGATATACCTCCAGTTGCTCCTGATTCCTACACCCTGCTGGTCATTCTACCAACCACCAGGACATGGTATTCTGTATTAGTCTTCAATGATGCCTTCTTTTGTATTCCATTAGTCCCAGAGTCACAAGAAATTTTGGCTTGTGAGTGGCAGGACTCAACATACAACTAAAACAATACTTCCGGGCCGTCTTGCCCCAAGGGTTCAAAAATTCCCACACCATCTTTGGGGAAAGCTTAGCTAACGACCGAAAAGTTCTACCTCTGGAAAAGGAAACCCTCCTTCAATATGCAGACGACATTCTGATCGCCAGCCCTACTAAGGAGGCCTCTGAACTACCAAGCCAATAAAGGATAGAAGTTGTCCAAGAAAAAGCTCAAATATCACAGACTGCAGTGACCTGCCTGGGCTTCATTCTCACACAAGGTCAGAGAAGCCCATCCCAGGAAAGGGAAGAAACCATTTGCAGCCTTACCCCTTTCTAAAACTAGAAGACAGCTTAGGGGTTCCTGGGGAGGCCAGGGTTTGCTGCTTCTGGATCCCTAACTACAGTCTACTAGCTGGGCCTCTATATGAAACACTGAAAGGAAAAGATGATGATCCTTTTGAACAGAATCCAGAAGTGGCCTTTCAAGAATGGAAAGAGCAGTCAATTCAGACCCTTGCCCTGGAACTCCCTAATTGAGCTAAACCCTTTGACCTTTCCATTCCCGGTGAAAGGTGAATCGCCATTGGAGAATTAGTGCAAAAACTGGGACCACTTGAAATGGAACAACGCAAGAATGCCATCCAGGTAGGATAAACTACAGTCACCAAGGGGCTTGGCCCACTGCCACATCTGGCCAAGATACTGGCGGTATCTAAAAACCTGGAAATCAGCAGCCCAAAAGGCCACCTCCCTCCTAAGGGAAAAGGACCCCACGTGGTGATCCTAATCACCAACCATGCCCTGAAGTTGCAGGGTTCGCTCCGTGGGCACACCGACCTCGAGTGAGGAGGCCCTCCAACTCCAACATCCAGAGAGATAACCGGGGGCAACAGGGCACCATGACGACTCGTGTGAACATCACTTGACCTGGAGTTTCTCTCATAAAACAACAATAGTGTGTCCCGAAGGAGTAGACTACTGCTTGCAGGACTTCCTGCACCCGGAGGGGAGCTAATAATCTTGGCGGGGGAACCGTATATCACACCGTCACCATAGAAAAGCCTACAGACACCGTGATGATGGTGGCCAATAAGACCGGCTGGACTCCTGTTTACTTCAAAAGGCTGTTGACTCAGTGGCCATCATGGTCCTTGATCACCACTGACCCTGGACTGTCTGGGAGTTGAGCGGGCAGGGCTCTGACACCTGGTGCTGTTTTTACGTTAATTCAGGGGCCTAATTGAAGAAAGAGCAGACTACTGGTCAGAGCATCTAGGCTGGCAGAAACGGTCAGCCTAAGGTGGCCGAACAAATGTGGGGTGGGGTGAAACCGGCCCCCACAGCGTCTCTGCACATCTCTTTCCTGGACCCTTAAAGGTCATTAGAATCTATAACACTTCCAATGCTGGTGCTCAGGCGGACGAGCAGGGAGGCAGGGGTCCTGGGGCCAATCAACGTCACCTGGAGGCTGCTGGGGAGAAGTTCTGACCCTCGTCCCCTGGTATGAGGGCTCCCAACTCAGCACTCAGCAGTTACAGAAGAAGGGTCTGCACCCTCAGCACTCCAAGAATGAGGAACGGGACAAAAGGCAGAGGAGGGGTTTGTCCCCAGCAAAGCCCATTAAAAATCCCTGGGAGATAAAAATAGAATGTGGGCAATAAAGTCAAGTCTGACCTTTTTTATCCTTTGTGCTTTGTCTAATTTCACGTGCTCCTAGGGTCCCACATGCAGAGGTTCCACACCCGGCACTTCAGACCAGATTTCCTGGTGCAGAATGGCTGGGTCGACACCTCAGCTCCTGGGGCCCAGTGCAGACTCCGAGATATAGAGCCTGAGCTGCAGCCAACCCGGCCCTTGAGAGCTCCGCCCCCTCCCTCTCACTGACTCTGACAGGATCTCTACACAGCAGCCCAGCCCACAGCCCACGGGGTAGTGCATGCTCTCACCTCTCCATTCTCTGATGAAAATATAAAGTTTCCTTTGCTTGGGAACCAAACTCAGTCTCTATCTGTTGGCCCCAATGACACTGGGCAGGGGGACCCTTGTTGGGGTCCACTCTGGAGGATCAGTAACAGAAATTGAGACTATTGTAACTTCAATGAACAGATGTGTGAGCCAAACTGTAGTTAACATAGAACAGTTTATAAGGCTCGGGTAAAATAAGATGTTTCTAACACTTCCATTTGATATTTCCATCACTTTATTATAAGCAAGTTCAGTGAAAAGGTTTGTCTTATTTGTCAGGTCAATATTAGAGAAATGAAGTGATTTCTTTCCAAGGATGTACATCTAATAATCTTGGTTAAAGCTTCAATCTTGTTTTAAATGCTTTTCCATTGAAAATGATACCTCTCTTTCAGCTCCCCCATTTCTGAGAAGTATAAAATCTTATAATTTATTATTACCAAAGGGGAAAGGTGGGAGGAGGGATAAATTAACAGTTTGGAATTAACACATACACACTGCTATGTATAAAATAGATCATCAACAAGGAACTACTGTATAGCACAGGGAACTACACTCAATATTGTGCAATAACCTATAAGGGGAAATAATCGGAAAAAGAATAGATATTTTTATTGACATCATCTATCAATGACAGTTAAAGTGTAACCTAAGGGAAGCCGGTGGTGAGTGCTTCTGACCCTGAAGACTTCAGTCATCTAAAGTTTGGACTCTGCCTACTTCCCAAGGCCCTTAATGAACATATGTGTAGCCGTAGCTTAAAAAACTCCCCAGTTTGGGTTTCGGGGAGACACTGATTTTGAAAAAGCCCTGGTGTTCTCCTTACATGAATGGGACTCTTCCTACTGCTAAAACATGTCTGTCACACCCAGAGGATGGTATACCGTCTGATCGGGAAGAGTTTGGAAAAGGCATCTCATCTCCTCATCTCCTGGTGCTCGGGTTCACCCCTCCAGCGTCTTTACTAACAGTCTCCCCACTTGGAGATGTCAACACTGTCAACATCCTGTTGCGTACAGTTTGGAATTTGTCCAGAGGATGAAGCGGAAGGATGAGGAACAATGAGAGACAAGTCCTAGGTGTTCAGACAGGCACATGTCACTCTAATTTCCAATCAGGAAGATGAATTGACCAAAGGCTAGGGTTGCCCATGGAAACAGTATAGGGCTTGAGGAAATCCCACTGCTTTGTGGCCAGTTCCCATAAACACAAGTTGAACAATGGAACTCAGGGGCAGTAAAATTCACGAAACTGCAGAGTTGAAAATATCTATCACTGAAAAATGTCTTGAGGAAAGTCAAAGAAAAGGATTGGCAAGCAAGGGAGAATGGCAAGAAAGGGATTTGAGGAGGTAGAAAGGATTCGCCATTAAGCACAAGAAAAGGGGCTGAACATTTCCGACATTGCAGTTGGCCAAAAAGGCTGTATGCGTTTTTTTCTGTATATATTCAAGAAAAGGGCATACACTTTTTTAGCCAACCAAACAGGTGGGCACTGGAAATCAATACTACAAAAGATATCACTTCGCATCAGTCAGAAGAGCCATCCTCATAAAGTGTAAACGCCAGAAATGCAGGACAGGGCAAGGAGAAGAGGGAGCCCTGTGAGGCTTATAGTGGAAATGTATATTGCCAACGGCCATTCTGGAGAAGTGTATTGTGTTTACTAAAGCATCTAAAAAATGAGCTACAGAGCATAGGGCACTTGCACTCATGGGCGTATATCTTGGGAAAAACAAAAATCGAGAGGACACAGGCACCCCAATGTTTACTGCCTCTCTGTTTAAAAGATCCTCGACTAGGATATAACTTAAATGTCTCTGGAGGGAAAAAATGGATAGAGATGTGGTACTTATGTAGAGTGGAATATTACTCAGCCTGGAAATCAATGAAATATGGCCAGTTGTAACAACTCCGGAGGAGTTACGTATGATCATTCTAAGTGACATAATTCAAAAAGAAAAAGACACATATCATAAGATATCACTTAAAGGTGGAATCCAAAATGGCTACACATGAAATAAATTACAAAACAAAAACATAGTCAAATATGTAGAAAACACGCGTAAGGCTGCTAAACGGGAAAGGTGGGGAGGGGTGAGGCATCATCCAGGAGGTTGAAATTAGCAAAGATACCATTCCAAATACCAAACTGATAATCAACAAGGCCTACACGGTAGCTAAAAGAACTGCACTCAGCACACTCAAGTCACCGGAAAAGAATATCTATGACTGGTAAGAATCTGAAAAAGAATTTATTGATGTCTCTCTGTACGTGAATCAAGTGGATGTACAGCAGCAAGAAACAGAGCTTTGAAAATCAGCTGTAACCAATATAGTAATAAATTGAAAAAAATAAACGACAGAGAGACAGAGAAAACCTCTTACAACTTTTCCTCAGGGACGGTGATGCAACATGGATTGAACACATCTAGACCCACAGCAGGATGAGACATAAGGCTGGAAACTGTTCGCGCTAAGAGAAATGTGAGGTTGGGTGAGGAAATGCACACCCTTTAAAGTAATACTACCTGGTACCCATTCAATGGGTCCCAAATCTGCAGGTTCAAGGAATCTTCCTACAGCTAAAACATGCATGGAAAACCCAGAGGACTGTACACCATGTGATCGGGAGATGTGTCTAAAATGCACCTCATTTATCCTCTCCTGGTGCTCCTGTTCATCATTCCAGCCACGTTACTTAGAATCTCCCCACTTAGAGAATCAGCACATTTAAACTTCTGTTTCACACATTTTGCAAATTGTGAGGAGGATGAACGGGAAGAGGGGGAAACAATGAGAGAATAGTTGTAGGGGTTTGGACGGGCACATGTCACTCTAATTTCCCATTAAGAATAAGAATTAAAAAAAGGCTCAGCCCGCCTCGCCGGAGCCAAAATAGGGCCTGAAGCAATCCTGCGGTTTTGAGGCCAGCTCACAAAAGAGCAACTTAAAAAATGGAGCTCAGGGTCACTGCAATTCACAAACCTGCAGAGTTATAAATGAAAACTAACGTCCAAAAATATGTTGAGGTAAGGCAAAGAAGAGGATCTGAATGCAAGACAGAATTGCAAGAAACAGATTTCAAGAGATAGATTGGACTCGCCTTTAAAGCACATGAAAAGCGGCAGAATTTCGACAATGATGCAGTTGGCCCAAAAGGGAGTATGCGTTATTTCCTGAATATATCCAGGAAAAAACACATACGCACTTTATGGGCAACCAAGCAAGCAAGCAATGCAAATGTGCACAACAAAGAAGTCTCATTTCCCACCGGTCAAAAGGGCCATCCGAAAAAATTGTAAACACCAGAAATGCAGGACAGGCCATGGAGAACAGGGAGCCTTTATACGCTGATGGACAGTGTGTGAACTGCCGAGAGCCACTCTGGAGAAGTGTATGGTGGTTCCTAAATCATCTAAAAAACAGAGCGACAGAGCATAGGGCACTTCCAATCACGGGAGTATATCTAGGGAAGTCTAAAAATCAACAAGACACAAGCACACCACAGTTTAGGGCTACTCTGTTTACAAGAACCTCAACTTCAGTACACCTTAAATATCCCAGGAAAGAGAACAATGGATAAAGAAAATGTGGTACTTATGTACAATGGAATATCTCTTCACCATGAAATCAATGTAATAAGGCTAGTAGAAGGATAAAGAGTGGATTGAGGTCCGATAATACTACTTGAAATAAGTCAAACAGAAAAAGAAACATATCATAAGATATCACTTATAGAGGGAGGATAAATATGGCTGCACAAAAAATGAATTACAAAACAGAACAGTGTCTCACATTTAGAAAACACACTTATGTCAGCTTAAGGGGAAAGGAGAGGTGGGGTGATGCATAAAACCAGAGTTTGAAATTAGCACAGATACCGTTCAATAAACCAAATAGGTATCAGACAAGATCTACACCTCGCTCAATGAACTGGCCTCAACACACCCTATACACCGCAGAGAAATATATCTGAGTAATAAGAATCTTAAAACCCATGTATTGATATATCTCCATAAGGGAATCAAGTGTGCGCAGAGCGGCACAAACACAGCAGTGAAAATGAGCTAAACCCCATTATAGAAATAAATTTTAAAACCAAAACACAGAAACAATGAAAGAGAGAAAAATTCTTACAAAATTCGCTCAGGGGCTGTGATGCAACCTGGAATGACCACATATAAACCCACAGCTGGATAAGACATAAGGCTGGACACTTGGGGCTGAAAGGATTGGAGAGCTTTGGTGAGCAACTGCCGAAAGTTTAATGCAATACTTCATGCTACTTATTCCAAGGGTCCCAACACTCCAAGTTGAAGGGAATCTTCCTACAGCTAAACCATGCATGGGAAATCCAGCGGATGGTATACCATATGATCGGGAAAGGTTTCTAAAATGCACCTCATTTTCCTCTCCTGGGGCTCCGGATCAACATTCCAGCCACTTTACTAAAAACATCTCCACATGGAGAGTCAATGCCTTTAAGTTCCGGTATCGCACAGTCTGCAGTTAGTGCGGAGGATGAATGGGAATAGGGGGAACCAGTGAGAAAATAGCTGTAGCGGTTTCAATGGGCACATGTCACTCTAATTTCACATCAGGAAGAAGAATTAACCAAAGGCAGAGCAAGGCACCCCAGAAGAAGAATAGGGCCTGAAGAAATCCTGTGGATATGAGGCAAGATCACAAAAATAAGAGCTGAAAAATGGAGCTAAGGGCCACTGCAATTCAAAAACCTGCAGAGTTATAAAGGCCAACTATTCTCCAAAAGTATATTGAGGTAAGGCTATGAAGAGGCACTGAGAGCAAGGCAGAACTGCAGGAAACCGATTTCAGGAGGTAGACAGGAATTGCACTGAAAACATATGAAAACACTCAGAACGTCGACAATGATGCACTTGGCCAAAAAGGGCGTATGCGTTTTTTCCTGAATATATTCAGGAAGAAACGCATACGCCCTTTCTGGCCAACCAAGCAAGCTCTCAAAGGAAATCTGCACTACAATGAAGTCTCACTTCACCCCGGTCAAAGGGCCATCTGAAAAAAGTGTAAAATCCAGAAAGGCAGGACAGGCCATGGAGAACTGGGAGCCTTGTTATGCTGATGGGCGGGATGTAAATTGCCAGCAGCCACTCTGGAGAAGTGTATGGTGTTTCCTGAAACATCTAAAAAACAAAGCAACAGAGCCTAGGGCACTTGCACTTATGGTCCTATAGCTTAGGGAAATTAAAATCAAAAAGACACAGCCACCCCAAAGTTTGGGACGGCTCTGTTTACAAGAACCTCGTTTATGGTACAAGTTCATTATCACAGAAAGCGAAAAATGGATAAAGAAGTTGTGGTACTTACGTACAATGCAATATCACTCAGCAATGAAATTTATGTCATCAGGCCCGTAGCAGCATAATGAGTGGATTCAGGTACGATGATTCTAAGTGAAATAAGTCACACAGAAAAAGAAACATCATAAGATATCACCAATACACGGAATGTAAACTTGGCTACAAAGGAACTGAATTACAAAACAGAACAGGGTCTCAAATGTAGAAAACCAACTTATGCTTGCTTAAGGGGAAAGGTGAGTTGGGGTGCTGCATGAAACCAGAGATTGAAATTAGCACAGATACCGTTCCATAAGCCAAATATGCAATAGACAAGAGCTACTCCTTGCTGAACGAAGTGGACTCAACACCCGATATTAAACGCCTAAGAATATACCTGACTAGAAATAATCTTAAAACCTACGGATTTATTTGTCTCCGAAAGAGAATCAAGCGTGTGTACAGCGGCATAAACGCAGCAGTGATAGGATTGGTGAGGTTCGGTGAGCAAATGCAGACCCTTTGAAGTCATATTGCATGGTACCCATTCCATGGGTCTCAACTCTCCAGGTTTAAGGGATTCTTCCTTCAGCTAAAACATGCATGTGGAACCCAGAGTATGATCCACCGTGTGATCGGGAAACGTGTTCAAATGTGTCTCGTTTTCGTCCCCTGGTACTCGGGTGCAACATTCCAGATGCTTTACTAACACTCTCCCCACTTGGAGAGTCAGTGCCTTTAACCTCCTGTTTGGCCCAGTTTGTAATTTCTGTGGAAAATGAACAGGAATAGGGAGAACGAAAGAGAGACTAGCTGGAGGTGTCTGGACGGGCAAATTTAACTCTCATTTCCCACCAGGAAGAGGAATTAACCAAAGGCTCATCGTGCCGTGCCGGAACCACACTAGGGCCTGAAGCAATCCTGCGGTGTTGCGGCCAGCTCACAAGAAAGCGAGTTGAAGAAAGGAGCTCAGGGTCACTGTAATTCACAAACCTGCAGAGTTATAAATGACAGCTATCGTCCAAAAATATATTGAAGTAAGGCTGCCAAGAGGACTTGAAAGCGGGGCAGAATTGCAGGAAATCGATTTCAGGAGGTAGACTGGAATTGCATGTAAAGCATAGGAAAAGAGGCAGAACGTCCACAATGATGCACTTGGCCAAAAAGGGCGTATGCGTTTTTTCCTGCATATATTCAGGAAAAAACGCATACGCCCTTTTTGGCCAACCAAGCAAGCTTGCAAAGGATATCTGCACTACAATGAAGTCTCACTGCCCCCCGGTCAAAAGGGCCATCTGAAAAAAGTGTAAAATACAGAAAGGCAGGACAGGTCATGGAGAACTGGGAGCATTGTTATGCTGATGGGCGGGATGTAAATTGCCAACAGCCACTCTGGAGAAGTGTATGGTGTTTCCTGAAACATCTAAAAAACAAAGCAACAGAGCCTAGGGCACTTCCACTTATGGTCCTATAGCTTAGGGAAATTAAATTCAAAAAGACACAGTCACCCCAAATTTGGGACGGCTCTGTTTACAAGAACCTCGTTTACGGTACAAGTTCAATATCACAGAAAGCGAAAAATGGATAAAGAAGTTGTGGTACTTACGTACAATGCAATATCACTCAGTAATGAAATCTATGTCATCAGGCCCGTAGCAGCATAATGAGTGGATTCAGGTATGATGATTCTAAGTGAAATAAGTCACACAGAAAAAGAAACACCATAAGATATCACTACTACACGGAATGTAAACTTAGCTACACAAGAACTGAATTACAAAACAGAACAGGGTCTCAAATGTAGAAAACCAACTTATGCTTGCTTAAGGGGAAAGGTGAGTTGGGGTGCTGCATAAAACCAGAGATTGAAATTAGCACAGATACCGTTCCATAAGCCAAATATGTAATAGACAAGAGCTACTCCTTGCTCAACGCAGTGGACTCAACACCCCATATTAAACGCCTAAGAATATACCTGACTAGAAATAATCTTAAAACCTACGGATTTATATGTCTCCGAAAGAGAATCAAGCGTGTGTACAGCGGCATAAACGCAGCAGTGATAGGATTGGTGAGGTTCGGTGAGCAAATGCAGACCCTTTGAAGTCATACTGCATGGTACCCATTCCATGGGTCTCAAATCTCCAGGTTTAAGGGATTCTTCCTTCAGCTGAAACATGCATGTGGAACACAGAGTATGATCCACCGTGTGATCAGGAAACGTGTTCAAATGTGTCTCAGTTTTCATCCCCTCGTACTCGGGTGCAACATTCAAGACGCTTTACTAACACTCTCCCCACTTGGAGAGTCAGTGTCTTTAAACTACTGTTTGGCCAAGTTTGCAATTTCTGCGGAAAATGTACAGGAATAGGGAGAACCAATGAGAAACTAGCTGGAGGTGTCTGGACGGGCAAATTTAACTCTCATTTCCCACCAGAAAGAGGAATTAACCAAAGGCTCAGCATGCCGTGCCGGAACCACACTAGGGCCTGAAGCAATCCTGCGGTGTTGCGGCCAGCTCACAAGAAAGCGAGTTGAAGAAAGGAGCTCAGGGGCACTGTAATTCACAAACCTGCAGAGTTATAAATGACAGCTATCGTCCAAAAATATATTGAAGTAAGGCTGCCAAGAGGACTTGAAAGCAGGGCAGAATTGCAGGAAACCGATTTCAGGAGGTAGACGGGAATTGCATGTAAAGCATAGGAAAAGAGGCAGAACGTCCACAATGATGCACTTGGCCAAAAAGGTCGTATGTGTTCTTTCCTGAATATATTCAGGAAAAAACGCATACGCCCTTTTTCGCCAACCAAGCAGGCTTGCAAAGGAAATCTACACTACAATGAAGTCTCACTGCCCCCCGGTCAAAAGGGCCATCTGAAGAAAGTGTAATATCCAGAAAGGCAGGACTTGGCATGGAGAACTGGGAGCCTTGTTATGCTGATGGGCGGGATGTAAATTGCCAACAGCCACTCTGGAGAAGTGTATGGTGTTTCCTGAAACATCTAAAAAACAAAGCAACAGAGCCTAGGGCACTTCCACTTATGGTCCTATAGCTTAGGGAAATTAAAATCAAAAAGACACAGCCACCCCAAAGGTTGGGACGGCTCTGTTTACAAGAACCTCGTTTACGGTACAAGTTCAATATCACAGAAAGCGAAAAATGGATAAAGAAGTTGTGGTACTTACGTACAATGCAATATCACTCAGCAATGAAATCTATGTCATCAGGCCCGTAGCAGCATAATGAGTGGATTCAGGTATGATGATTCTAAGTGAAATAAGTCACACAGGAAAAGAAACACCATAAGATATCACTACTACACGGAAGGTAAACTTGGCTACACAAGAACTGAATTACAAAACAGAACAGGGTCTCAAATATAGAAAACCAACTTATGCTTGCTTGAGGGGAAAGGTGAGTTGGGGTGCTGCATGAAACCAGAGATTGAAATTAGCACAGATACCGTTCCATAAGCCAAATATGTAATAGACAAGAGCTACTCCTTGCTCAACGAAGTGGACTCAACACCCCATATTAAACGCTTAAGAATACACCTGACTAGAAATAATCTTAAAAACTACGGATTTATATGTCTCCGAAAGAGAATCAAGTGTGTGTACAGCGGCATAAACGCAGCAGTGATAGGATTGGTGAGGTTCGGTGAGCAAATGCAGACCCTTTGAAGTCATATTGCATGGTACCCATTCCATGGGTCTCAACTCTCCAGGTTTAAGGGATTCTTCCTTCAGCTAAAACATGCATGTGGAACCCAGAGTATGATCAACCGTGTGATCGGGAAATGTGTTCAAATGTGTCTCAGTTTTCGTCCCCTGGTACTCGGGTGCAACATTCAAGACGCTTTACTAACACTCTCCCCACTTGGAGAGTCAGTGCCTTTAAACTCCTGTTTGGCCCAGTTTGCAATTTCTGCGGAAAATGTACAGGAATAGGGAGAACCAATGAGAGACTAGCTGGAGGTGTGTGGACGGGCAAATTTAACTCTCATTTCCCACCAGGAAGAGGAATTAACCAAAGGTTCAGCGTGCCGTGCCGGAACCACACTAGGGCCTGAAGCAATCCTGCGGTGTTGCGGCCAGCTCACAAGAAAGCGAGTTGAAGAAAGGAGCTCAGGGGCACTGTAATTCTCAAACCTGCAGAGTTATAAATGACAGCTATCGTCCAAAAATATATTGAAGTAAGGCTGCCAAGAGGACTTGAAAGTGGGGCAGAATTGCAGGAAACCGATTTCAGGAGGTAGACGGGAATTGCATGTAAAGCATAGGAAAAGAGGCAGAACGTCCACAATGATGCACTTGGCCAAAAAGGGCGTATGCGTTTTTTCCTGAATATATTCAGGAAAAAACGCATACGCCCTTTTTAGCCAACCAAGCAAGCTTGCAAAGGAAATCTGCACTACAATGAAGTCTCACTGCCCCACGGTCAAAAGGGCCATCTGAAAAAAGTGTAAAATCAAGAAAGGCAGGACAGGCCATGGAGAACTGGGAGCCTTGTTATGCCGGTGGGCGGGATGTAAATTGCCAACAGCCACTCTGGAGAAGTGTATGGTGTTTCCTGAAACATCTAAAAAACAAAGCAACAGAGCCTAGGGCACTTCCACTTATGGTCCTATAGCTTAGGGAAATTAAAATCAGAAAGACACAGCCACCCCAAAGTTTGGGCCGGCTCTGTTTACAAGAACCTCGTTTACGGTACAAGTTCAATATCACAGAAAGCGAAAAATGGATAAAGAAGTTGTGGTACTTACGTACAATGCAATATCACTCAGCAATGAAATCTATGTCATCAGGCCCGTCGCAGCATAATGAGTGGATTTAGGTACGATGATTCTAAGTGAAATAAGTCACACAGGAAAAGAAAGATCATAAGATATCACTACTACACGGAATGTAAACTTGGCTACACAGGAACTGAATTACAAAACAGAACAGGGTCTCAAATGTAGAAAACCAACTTATGCTTGCTTAAGGGGAAAGGTGAGTTGGGGTGCTGCATGAAACCAGAGATTGAAATTAGCAGAGATACCGTGCCATAAGCCAAATATGTAATAGACAAGAGCTACTCCTTGCTAAACGAAGTGTACTCAACACCCCATATTAAACGCCTAAGAATACACCTGACTAGTAAGAATCTTAAAACCTGTGGATTTATATGTCTCCGAAAGAGAATCAAACGTGTGTACGGCGGCATAAACGCAGCAGTGATAGGATTGGTGAGGTTCGGTGAGCAAATGCAGACCCTTTGAAGTCATATTGCATGGTACCCATTCCATGGGTCTCAACTCTCCAGGTTTAAGGGATTCTTCCTTCAGCTAAAACATGCATGTGGAACCCAGAGTATGATCCACCGTGTGATCGGGAAATGTGTTCAAATGTGTCTCAGTTTTCGTCCCCTGGTACTCGGGTGCAACATTCAAGACGCTTTACTAACACTCTCCCCACTTGGAGAGTCAGTGCCTTTAAACTCCTGTTTGGCCCAGTTTGCAATTTCTGCGGAAAATGTACAGGAATAGGGAGAACCAATGAGAGACTAGCTGGAGGTGTCTGGACGGGCAAATTTAACTCTCATTTCCCACCAGGAAGAGGAATTAACCAAAGGTTCAGCGTGCCGTGCCGGAACCACACTAGGGCCTGAAGCAATCCTGCGGTGTTGCGGCCAGCTCACAAGAAAGCGAGTTGAAGAAAGGAGCTCAGGGGCACTGTAATTCACAAACCTGCAGAGTTATAAATGACAGCTATCGTCCAAAAATATATTGAAGTAAGGCTGCCAAGAGAACTTGAAAGCGGGGCAGAATTGCAGGAAACCGATTTCAGGAGGTAGACGGGAATTGCATGTAAAGCATAGGAAAAGAGGCAGAACGTCCACAATGATGCACTTGGCCAAAAAGGGCGTATGCGTTTTTTCCTGAATATATTCAGGAAAAAACGCATACGCCCTTTTTGGCCAACCAAGCAAGCTTGCAAAGGAAATCTGCACTAAAATGAAGTCTCACTGCCCCCCGGTCAAAAGGGCCATCTGAAAAAAGTGTAAAATCCAGAAAGGCATGACAGGCCATGGAGAACTGGGAGTCTTGTTATGCTGGTGGGCGGGATGTAAATTGCCAACAGCCACTCTGGAGAAGTGTATGGTGTTTCCTGAAACATCTAAAAAACAAAGCAACAGAGCCTAGGGCACTTCCACTTATGGTCGTATAGCTTAGGGAAATTAAAATCAAAAAGACAAAGCCACCCCAAAGTTTGGGACGGCTCTGTTTACAAGAACCTCGTTTACGGTACAAGTTCAATATCACAGAAAGCAAAAAATGGATAAAGAAGTTGTGGTACTTACGTACAATGCAATATCACTCAGCAATGAAATCTATGTCATCAGGCCCGTAGCAGATAATGAGTGGATTCAGGTATGATGATTCTAAGTGAAATAAGTCACACAGAAAAAGAAACACCAGAAGATATTACTACTACACGGAAGGTAAACTTGGCTACACAAGAACTGAATTACAAAACAGAACAGGGTCTCAAATGTAGAAAACCAACTTATGCTTGATTGAGGGGAAAGGTGAGTTGGGGTGCTGCATGAAACCAGAGATTGAAATTAGCACAGATACCGTTCCATAAGCCAAATATGTAATAGACAAGAGCTACTCCTTGCTCAATGCAGTGGACTCAACACCCCATATTAAACGCCTAAGAATATACCTGACTAGAAATAATCTTAAAACCTACGTATTTATGTCTCCGAAAGAGAATCAAGCCAGTGTACGGCTGCTTAAACGCAGCAGTGATAGGATTGGTGAGGTTCGGTGAGCAAATGCAGACCCTATGAAGTCATACTGCATGGTACCCATTCCATGGGTCTCAACTCTGCAGGTTTAAGGGATTCTTCCTTCAGCTGAAACATGCATGTGGAACACAGAGTATGATCCACCGTGTGATCAGGAAACGTGTTCAAATGTGTCTCAGTTTTCGTCCCCTGGTACTCGGGTGCAACATTCAAGACGCTTTACTAACACTCTCCCCACTTGGAGAGTCAGTGCCTTTAAACTCCTGTTTGGCCCAGTTTGCAATTTCTGCGGAAAATGTACAGGAATAGGGAGAACCAATAAGAGACTAGCTGGAGGTGTGTGGACGGGCAAATTTAACTCTCATTTCCCACCAGGAAGAGGAATTAACCAAAGGCTCAGCATGCCGTGCCAGAACCACACTAGGGCCTGAAGCAATCCTGCGGTGTTGCGGCCAGCTCACAAGAAAGCGAGTTGAAGAAAGGAGCTCAGGGGCACTGTAATTCACAAACCTGCAGAGTTATAAATGACAGCTATCGTCCAAAAATATATTGAAGTAAGGCTGCCAAGAGGACTTGAAAGCGGGGCAGAATTGCAGGAAACCGATTTCAGGAGGTAGACGGGAATTGCATGTAAAGCATAGGAAAAGAGGCAGAACGTCCACAATGATGCACTTGGCCAAAAAGGGCGTATGCGTTTTTTCCTGAATATATTCAGGAAAAAACGCATACGCCCTTTTTGGCCAACCAAGCAAGCTTGCAAAGGAAATCTGCACTACAATGAAGTCTCACTGCCCCCCGGTCAAAAGGGCCATCTGAAAAAAGTGTAAAATCCAGAAAGGCAGGACAGGCCATGGAGAACTGGGAGCCTTGTTATGCTGGTGGGCGGGATGTAAATTGCCAACAGCCACTCTGGAGAAGTGTATGGTGTTTCCTGAAACATCTAAAAAACAAAGCAACAGAGCCTAGGGCACTTCCACTTATGGTCCTATAGCTTAGGGAAATGAAAATCAAAAAGACACAGCCACCCCAAAGTTTGGGACGGCTCTGTTTACAAGAACCTCGTTTACGGTACAAGTTCAATATCACAGAAAGCAAAAAATGGATAAAGAAGTTGTGGTACTTATGTACAATGCAATATCACTCAGCAATGAAATCTATGTCATCAGGCCCGTAGCAGCATAATGAGTGGATGCAGGTATGATGAGTCTAAGTGAAATAAGTCACACAGAAAAAGAAACATCATAAGATATCACTACTACACGGAATGTAAACTTGGCTACACAGGAACTGAATTACAAAACAGAACAGGGTCTCAAATGTAGAAAACCAACTTATGCTTGCTTAAGGGGAAAGGTGAGTTGGGGTGCTGCATGAAACCAGAGATTGAAATTAGCACAGATACCGTTCCATAAGCCAAATATGCAATAGACAAGAGCTACTCCTTGCTCAACGAAGTGGACTCAACACCCCATATTAAACGCCTAAGAATATACCTGACTAGAAATAATCTTAAAACCTACGGATTTATATGTCTCCGAAAGAGAATCAAGCGTGTGTACAGCGGCATAAACGCAGCAGTGATAGGATTGGTGAGGTTCGGTGAGCAAATGCAGACCCTTTGAAGTCATATTGCATGGTACCCATTCCATGGGTCTCAACTCTCCAGGTTTAAGGGATTCTTCCTTCAGCTGAAACATGCATGTGGAACCCAGAGTATGATCCACCGTGTGATCGGGAAACGTGTTCAAATGTGTTTCGTTTTCATCCCTGGTACTCGGGTGCAACATTCCAGATGCTTTACTAACACTCTCCCCACTTGGAGAGTCAGTGCCTTTAACCTCCTGTTTGGCCCAGTTTGTAATTTCTGCGGAAAATGAACAGGAATAGGGAGAACGAAAGAGAGACTAGCTAGAGGTGTCTGGACGGGCAAATTTAACTCTCGTTTCCCACCAGGAAGAGGAATTAACCAAAGGCTCAGCGTGCCGTGCCGGAACTACACTAGGGCCTGAAGCAATCCTGCGGTGTTGCGGCCAGCTCACAAGAAAGCGAGTTGAAGAAACGAGCTCTGGGGCACTGTAATTCACAAACCTGCAGAGTTATAAATGACAGCTATCGTCCAAAAATATATTGAAGTAAGGCTGCCAAGAGGACTTGAAAGCGGGGCAGAATTGCAGGAAATCGATTTCAGGAGGTACACTGGAATTGCATGTAAAGCATAGGAAAAGAGGCAGAACGTCCACAATGATGCACTTGGCCTAAAAGGGCATATGCTTTTTTTCCTGAATATATTCAGGAAAAAACGCATACGCCCTTTTTGGCCAACCAAGCAAGCTTGCAAAGAAATCTGCACTACAATGAAGTCTCACTGCCCCCCGGTCAAAAGGGCCATCTGAAAAAAGTGTAAAATCCAGAAAGGCAGGACAGGCCATGGAGAACTGGGAGTTTTTTTATGCCGGTGGGCGGGATGTAAATTGCCAACAGCCACTCTGGAGAAGTGTATGGTGTTTCCTGAAACATCTAAAAAACAAAGCAACAGAGCCTAGGGTACTTCCACTTATGGTCCTATAACTTAGGGAAATTAAAATCAAAAAGACACTGTCACCCCAAAGTTTGGGACGGCTCTGTTTACAAGAACCTCGTTTACGGTACAAGTTCAATATCACAGAAAGGGAAAAATGGATAAAGAAGTTGTGGTACTTACGTACAATGCAATATCACTCAGCAATGAAATCTATGTCATCAGGCCCGTAGCAGCATAATGAGTGGATTCAGGTATGATGATTCTAAGTGAAATAAGTCACACAGAAAAAGAAACATCATAAGGTATCACTACTACACGGAATGTAAACTTGGCTACACAGGAACTGAATTACAAAACAGAACAGGGTCTCAAATGTAGAAAACCAACTTATGCTTGCTTAAGGGGAAAGGTGAGTTGGGGTGCTGCATAAAACCAGAGATTGAAATTAGCACAGATACCGTTCCATAAGCCAAATATGTAATAGACAAGAGCTACTCCTTGCTCAACGCAGTGGACTCAACACCCCATATTAAACGCCTAAGAATATACCTGACTAGAAATAATCTTAAAACCTATGGATTTATATGTCTCCGAAAGAGAATCAAGCGTGTGTACGGCGGCATAAACGCAGCAGTGATAGGATTGGTGAGGTTCAGTGAGCAAATGCAGACCCTTTGAAGTCATACTGCATGGTACCCATTCCATGGGTCTCAACTCTCCAGGTTTAAGGGATTCTTCCTTCAGCTGAAACATGCATGTGGAACACAGTGTATGATCCACCGTGTGATCAGGAAACGTGTTCAAATGTTTCTCAGTTTTCGTCCCCTGGTACTCGGGTGCAACATTCAAGACGCTTTACTAACACTCTCCCCACTTGGAGAGTCAGTGCCTTTAAACTCCTGTTTGGCCCAGTTTGCAATTTCTGCGGAAAATGTACAGGAATAGGGAGAACCAATGAGAGACTAGCTGGAGGTGTGTGGACGGGCAAATTTAACTCTCATTTCCCACCAGGAAGAGGAATTAACCAAAGGCTCAGCGTGCCGTGCCAGAACCACACTAGGGCCTGAAGCAATCCTGCGGTGTTGCGGCCAGCTCACAAGAAAGCGAGTTGAAGAAAGGAGCTCAGAGGCACTGTAATTCACAAACCTGCAGAGTTATAAATGACAGCTATCGTCCAAAAATATATTGAAGTAAGGCTGCCAAGAGGACTTGAAAGCGGGGCAGAATTGCAGGAAACCGATTTCAGGAGGTAGACGGGAATTGCATGTAAAGCATAGGAAAAGAGGCAGAACGTCCACAATGATGCACTTGGCCAAAAAGGGCGTATGCGTTTTTTCCTGAATATATTCAGGAAAAAACGCATACGCCCTTTTTGGCCAACCAAGCAAGCTTGGAAAGGAAATCTGCACTACAATGAAGTCTCACTGCCCCCCGGTCAAAAGGGCCATCTGAAAAAAGTGTAAAATCCAGAAAGGCAGGACAGGCCATGGAGAACTGGGAGCCTTGTTATGCTGGTGGGCGTGATGTAAATTGCCAACAGCCACTCTGGAGAAGTGTATGGTGTTTCCTGAAACATCTAAAAAACAAAGCAACAGAGCCTAGGGCACTTCCACTTATGGTCCTATAGCTTAGGGAAATGAAAATCAAAAAGACACAGCCACCCCAAAGTTTGGGACGGCTCTGTTTACAAGAACCTCGTTTACGGTACAAGTTCAATATCACAGAAAGCAAAAAATGGATAAAGAAGTTGTGGTACTTATGTACAATGCAATATCACTCAGCAATGAAATCTATGTCATCAGGCCCGTAGCAGCATAATGAGTGGATGCAGGTATGATGAGTCTAAGTGAAATAAGTCACACAGAAAAAGAAACATCATAAGATATCACTACTACACGGAATGTAAACTTGGCTACACAGGAACTGAATTACAAAACAGAACAGGGTCTCAAATGTAGAAAACCAACTTATGCTTGCTTAAGGGGAAAGGTGAGTTGGGGTGCTGCATGAAACCAGAGATTGAAATTAGCACAGATACCATTCCATAAGCCAAATATGCAATAGACAAGAGCTACTCCTTGCTCAACGAAGTGGACTCAACACCCCATATTAAACGCCTAAGAATATACCTGACTAGAAATAATCTTAAAACCTACGGATTTATATGTCTCCGAAAGAGAATCAAGCGTGTGTACAGCGGCATAAACGCAGCAGTGATAGGATTGGTGAGGTTCGGTGAGCAAATGCAGACCCTTTGAAGTCATATTGCATGGTACCCATTCCATGGGTCTCAACTCTCCAGGTTTAAGGGATTCTTCCTTCAGCTGAAACATGCATGTGGAACCCAGAGTATGATCCACCGTGTGATCGGGAAACGTGTTCAAATGTGTTTCGTTTTCATCCCTGGTACTCGGGTGCAACATTCCAGATGCTTTACTAACACTCTCCCCACTTGGAGAGTCAGTGCCTTTAACCTCCTGTTTGGCCCAGTTTGTAATTTCTGTGGAAAATGAACAGGAATAGGGAGAACGAAAGAGAGACTAGCTAGAGGTGTCTGGACGGGCAAATTTAACTCTCGTTTCCCACCAGGAAGAGGAATTAACCAAAGGCTCAGCGTGCCGTGCCGGAACTACACTAGGGCCTGAAGCAATCCTGCGGTGTTGCGGCCAGCTCACAAGAAAGCGAGTTGAAGAAAGGAGCTCAGGGGCACTGTAATTCACAAACCTGCAGAGTTATAAATGACAGCTATCGTCCAAAAATATATTGAAGTAAGGCTGCCAAGAGGACTTGAAAGCGGGGCAGAATTGCAGGAAATCGATTTCAGGAGGTACACTGGAATTGCATGTAAAGCATAGGAAAAGAGGCAGAACGTCCACAATGATGCACTTGGCCTAAAAGGGCATATGCTTTTTTTCCTGAATATATTCAGGAAAAAACGCATACGCCCTTTTTGGCCAACCAAGCAAGCTTGCAAAGGAAATCTGCACTACAATGAAGTCTCACTGCCCCCCGGTCAAAAGGGCCATCTGAAAAAAGTGTAAAATCCAGAAAGGCAGGACAGGCCATGGAGAACTGGGAGTTTTTTTATGCCGGTGGGCGGGATGTAAATTGCCAACAGCCACTCTGGAGAAGTGTATGGTGTTTCCTGAAACATCTAAAAAACAAAGTAACAGAGCCTAGGGCACTTCCACTTATGGTCCTATAACTTAGGGAAATTAAAATCAAAAAGACACGGTCACCCCAAAGTTTGGGACGGCTCTGTTTACAAGAACCTCGTTTACGGTACAAGTTCAATATCACAGAAAGGGAAAAATGGATAAAGAAGTTGTGGTACTTACGTACAATGCAATATCACTCAGCAATGAAATCTATGTCATCAGGCCCGTAGCAGCATAATGAGTGGATTCAGGTATGATGATTCTAAGTGAAATAAGTCACACAGAAAAAGAAACACCATAAGATATCACTACTACACAGAAGGTAAACTTGGCTACACAAGAACTGAATTACAAAACAGAACAGGGTCTCAAATGTAGAAAACCAACTTATGCTTGCTTAAGGGGAAAGGTGAGTTGGGGTGCTGCATGAAACCAGAGATTGAAATTAGCACAGATACCGTTCCATAAGCCAAATATGTAATAGACAAGAGCTACTCCTTGCTCAACGAAGTGGACTCAACACCCCATATTAAACGCCTAAGAATATACCTGACTAGTAAGAATATTAAAACCTACTGATTTATATGTCTCCGAAAGAGAATCAAGCGTGTGTACAGCGGCATAAACGCAGCAGTGATAGGATTGGTGAGGTTCGGTGAGCAAATGCAGACCCTTTGAAGTCATATTGCATGGTACCCATTCCATGGGTCTCAACTCTCCAAGTTTAAGGGATTCTTCCTTCAGCTAAAACATGCATGTGGAACACAGAGTATGATCTACCGTGTGATCAGGAAACGTGTTCAAATGTGTCTCAGTTTTCGTCCCCTGGTACTCGGGTGCAACACTCCAGACGCTTTACTAACACTTTCCCCACTTGGAGAGTCAGTGCCTTTAACCTCCTGTATGGCCCAGTTTGCAATTTCTGCGGAAAATGTACAGGAATAGGGAGAACCAATGAGAAACTAGCTGGAGGTGTCTGGACGGGCAAATTTAACTCTCATTTCCCACCAGAAAGAGGAATTAACCAAAGGCTCAGCATGCCGTGCCGGAACCACACTAGGGCCTGAAGCAATCCTACGGTGTTGCGGCCAGCTCACAAGAAAGCGAGTTGAAGAAAGGAGCTCAGGGGCACTGTAATTCACAAACCTGCAGAGTTATAAATGACAGCTATCGTCCAAAAATATATTGAAGTAAGGCTGCCAAGAGGACTTGAAAGTGGGGCAGAATTGCAGGAAACCGATTTCAGGAGGTAGACAGGAATTGCATGTAAAGCATAGGAAAAGAGGCAGAACGTCCACAATGATGCACTTGGCCAAAAAGGGCGTATGCGTTTTTTCCTGAATATATTCAGGAAAAAACGCATACGCCCTTTTTGGCCAACCAAGCAAGCTTGCAAAGGAAATCTGCACTACAATGAAGTCTCACTGCCCCCCGGTCAAAAGGGCCATCTGAAAAAAGTGTAAAATCCAGAAAGGCAGGACAGGCCATGGAGAACTGGGAGCCTTGTTATGCTGGTGGGCGGGATGTAAATTGCCAACAGCCACTCTGGAGAAGTGTATGGTGTTTCCTAAAACATCTAAAAAACAAAGCAACAGAGCCTAGGGCACTTCCACTTATGGTCCTATAGCTTAGGGAAATGAAAATCAAAAAGACACAGCCACCCCAAAGTTTGGGACGGCTCTGTTTAAAAGAACCTCGTTTACGGTACAAGTTCAATATCACAGAAAGCGAAAAATGGATAAAGAAGTTGTGGTACTTACGTACAATGCAATATCACTCAGCAATGAAATCTATGTCATCAGGCCCGTAGCAGCATAATGAGGGGATGCAGGTATGATGATTCTAAGTGAAATAAGTCACACAGAAAAAGAAACATCATAAGATATCACTACTACACGGAATGTAAACTTGGCTACACAGGAACTGAATTACAAAACAGAACAGGGTGTCAAATGTAGAAAACCAACTTATGCTTGCTTAAGGGGAAAGGTGAGTTGGGGTGCTGCATAAAACCAGAGATTGAAATTAGCACAGATACCGTTCCATAAGCCAAATATGTAATAGACAAGAGCTACTCCTTGCTCAACGCAGTGGACTCAACACCCCATATTAAACGCCTAAGAATATACCTGACTAGAAATAATCTTAAACCCTACGCATTGATATGTCTCCGAAAGAGAATCAAGCGTGTGTACAGCGGCATAAACGCAGCAGTGATAGGATTGGTGAGGTTCGGTGAGCAAATGCAGACCCTTTGAAGTCATACTGCATGGTACCCATTCCATGGGTCTCAACTCTCCAGGTTTAAGGGATTCTTCCTTCAGCTGAAACATGCATGTGGAACACAGAGTATGATCCACCGTGTGATCAGGAAACGTGTTCAAATGTGTCTCAGTTTTCGTCCCCTGGTACTCGGGTGCAACATTCAAGACGCTTTACTAACACTCTCCCCACTTGGAGAGTCAGTGTCTTTAAACTCCTGTTTGGCCCAGTTTGCAATTTCTGCTGAAAATGTACAGGAATAGGGAGAACCAATGAGAAACTAGCTGGAGGTGTCTGGACGGGCAAATTTAACTCTCATTTCCCACCAGAAAGAGGAATTAACCAAAGGCTCAGCATGCCGTGCCGGAACCACACTAGGGCCTGAAGCAATCCTGCGGTGTTGCGGCCAGCTCACAAGAAAGCGAGTTGAAGAAAGGAGCTCAGGGGCACTGTAATTCACAAACCTGCAGAGTTATAAATGACAGCTATCGTCCAAAAATATATTGAAGTAAGGCTGCCAAGAGGACTTGAAAGCGGGGCAGGATTGCAGGAAACCGATTTCAGGAGGTAGACAGTAATTGCATGTAAAGCATAGGAAAAGAGGCAGAACGTCCACAATGATGCACTTGGCCAAAAAGGGCGTATGCGTTTTTTCCTGAATATATTCAGGAAAAAACGCATACGCCCTTTTTGGCCAACCAAGCAAGCTTGCAAAGGAAATCTGCACTACAATGAAGTCTCACTGCCCCCCGGTCAAAAGGGCCATCTGAAAAAAGTGTAAAATCCAGAAAGGCAGGACAGGCCATGGAGAACTGGGAGCCTTGTTATGCTGATGGGCGGGATGTAAATTGCCAACAGCCACTCTGGAGAAGTGTATGGTGTTTCCTGAAACATCTAAAAAACAAAGCAACAGAGCCTAGGGTACTTCCACTTATGGTCCTATAGCTTAGGAAAATTAAAATCAAAAAGACACAGCCTCCCCAAACTTTGGGACGGCTCTGTTTACAAGAACCTCGTTTACAGTACAAGTTCAATATCACAGAAAGCGAAAAATGGATACAGAAGTTGTGGTACTTACGTACAATGCAATATCACTCAGCAATGAAATCTATGTCATCAGGCCCGTAGCAGCATAATGAGTGGATTCAGGTATGATGATTCTAAGTGAAATAAGTCACACAGAAAAAGAAACACCATAAGATATCACTACTACACGGAAGGTAAACTTGGCTACACAAGAACTGAATTACAAAACAGAACAGGGTCTCAAATGTAGAAAACCAACTTATGCTTGCTTGAGGGGAAAGGTGAGTTGGGGTGCTGCATGAAACCAGAGATTGAAATTAGCACAGATACCGTTCCATAAGACAAATATGCAATAGACAAGAGCTACTCCTTGCTGAACGAAGTAGACTCAACACCCCATATTAAACGCCTAAGAATATACCTGACTAGAAATAATCTTAAAACCTATGGATTTATATGTCTCCGAAAGAGAATCAAGCGTGTGTACAGCAGCATAAACGCAGCAGTGATAGGATTGGTGAGGTTCGGTGAGCAAACGCAGACCCTTTGAAGTCATATTGCATGGTACCCATTCCATGGGTCTCAACTCTCCAAGTTTAAGGGATTCTTCCTTCAGCTAAAACATGCATGTGGAACACAGAGTATGATCCACCGTGTGATCAGGAAACGTGTTCAAATGTGTCTCAGTTTTCGTCCCCTGGTACTCGGGTGCAACACTCCAGACGCTTTACTAACACTCTCTCCACTTGGAGAGTCAGTGCCTTTAACCTCCTGTATGGCCCAGTTTGCAATTTCTGCGGAAAATGTACAGGAATAGGGAGAACCAATGATAAACTAGCTGGAGGTGTCTGGACTGGCAAATTTAACTCTCATTTCCCACCAGGAAGAGGAATTAACCAAAGGCTCAGCGTGCTGTGCCGGATCCACACTAGGGCCTGAAGCAATCCTGTGGTGTTGCGGCCAGCTCACAAAAAAGCGAGTTGAAGAAAGGAGCTCAGGGGCACTGTAATTCACAAAGCTGCAGAGTTATAAATGACAGCTATCGTCCAAAAATATATTGAAGTAAGGCTGCCAAGAGGACTTGAAAGTGGTGCAGAATTGCACGAAACCGATTTCAGGAGGTAGAATGGAATTGCATGTAAAGCATAGGAAAAGAGGCAGAACGTCCACAACGATGCACTTGGCCAAAAAGGGCGTATGCGTTTTTTCCTGAATATATTCAGGAAAAAACGCATACGCCCTTTTTGGCCAACCAAGCAAGCTTGCAAAGGAAATCTGCACTACAATGAAGTCTCACTGCCGCCCAGTCCAAAGGGCCATCTGAAAAATGTGTAAAATCCAGAAAGGCAGGACAGGCCATGGAGAACTGGGAGCCTTGTTATGCTGATGGGCGGGATGTAAATTGCCAACAGCCACTCTGGAGAAATGTATGGTGTTTCCTGAAACATCTAAAAAACAAAGCAACAGAGCCTAGGGCACTTCCACTTATGGTCCTATAGCTTAGGGAAATTAAAATCAAAAAGACACAGCCACCCCAAAGTTTGGGAAGGCTCTGTTTACAAGAACCTCGTTTATGGTACAAGTTCAATATCACAGAAAGCGAAAAATGGATAAAGAAGTTGTGGTACTTACGTACAATGCAATATCACTCAGCAATGAAATCTATGTCATCAGGCCCGTACCAGCATAATGAGTGGATTCAGGTATGAAGATTCTAAGTGAAATAAGTCACACAGAAAAAGAAACATCATAAGATATCACCAATACACGGAATGTAAACTTGGCTACACAGGAACTGAATTACAAAACAGAACAGGGTCTCAAATGTAGAAAACCATCTTATGCTTGCTTAAGGGGAAAGGTGAGTTGGGGTGCTGCATGAAACCAGAGATTGAAATTAGCACAGATACCGTTCCATAAGCCAAATATGCAATAGACAAGAGCTACTCCTTGCTGAACGAAGTGGACTCAACACCCCATATTAAACGCCTAAGAATATACCTGACTAGAAATAATCTTAAAACCTACGGATTTATATGTCTCCGAAAGAGAATCAAGCGTGTGTACAGCGGCATAAACGCAGCAGTGATAGGATTTGTGAGGTTCGGTGAGCAAATGCAGACCCTTTGAAGTCATACTGCATGGTACCCATTCCATGGGTCTCAACTCTCCAGGTTTAAGGGATTCTTCCTTCAGCTGAAACATGCATGTGGAACACAGAGTATGATCCACCGTGTGATCAGGAAACGTGTTCAAATGTGTCTCAGTTTTCGTCCCCTGGTACTCGGGTGCAACATTCAAGACGCTTTACTAACACTCTCCCCACTTGGAGAGTCAGTGTCTTTAAACTCCTGTTTGGCCCAGTTTGCAATTTCTGCGGAAAATGTACAGGAATAGGGAGAACCAATGATAAACTAGCTGGAGGTGTCTGGACGGGCAAATTTAACTCTCATTTCCCACCAGGAAGAGGAATTAACCAAAGGCTCAGCGTGCCGTGCCGGATCCACACTAGGGCCTGAAGCAATCCTGCGGTGTTGCGGCCAGCTCACAAAAAAGCGAGTTGAAGAAAGGAGCTCAGGGGCACTGTAATTCACAAACCTGCAGAGTTATAAATGACAGCTATCGTCCAAAAATATATTGAAGTAAGGCTGCCAAGAGGACTTGAAAGCGGGGCAGAATTGCAGGAAATCGATTTCAGGAGGTACACTGGAATTGCATGTAAAGCATAGGAAAAGAGGTAGAACGTCCACAATCATGCACTTGGCCTAAAAGGGCATATGCTTTTTTTCCTGAATATATTCAGGAAAAAACGCATACGCCCTTTTTGGCCAACCAAGCAAGCTTGCAAAGGAAATCTGCACTACAATGAAGTCTCACTTCTCCCCGGTCAAAAGGGCCATCTGAAAAAAGTGTAAAATCCAGAAAGGCAGGACAGGCCATGGAGAACTGGGAGCTTTGTTATGCCGGTGGGCGGGATGTAAATTGCCAACAGCCACTCTGGAGAAGTGTATGGTGTTTCCTGAAACATCTAAAAAACAAAGCAACAGAGCCTAGGGCACTTCCACTTATGGTCCTATAGCTTAGGGAAATGAAAATCAAAAAGACACAGCCACCCCAAAGTTTGGGACGGCTCTGTTTACAAGAACCTCGTTTACGGTACAAGTTCAATATCACAGAAAGCAAAAAATGGATAAAGTAGTTGTGGTGCAAACGTACAATGCAATATCACTCAGCAATGAAATCTATGTCATCAGGCCCATAGCAGCATAATGAGTGGATTCAGGTATGATGATTCTAAGTGAAATAAGTCACACAGGAAAAGAAACACCATAAGATATCACTACTACACGGAAGGTAAACTTGGCTACACAAGAACTGAATTACAAAACAGAACAGGGTCTCAAATGTAGAAAACCAACTTATGCTTGCTTAAGGGGAAAGGTGAGTTGGCGTGCTGCATGAAACCAGAGATTGAAATTAGCACAGATACCGTTCCATAAGCCAAATATGTAATAGACAAGAGCTACTCCTTGCTCAACGCAGTGGACTCAACACCCCATATTAAACGCTTAAGAATACACCTGACTAGAAATAATCTTAAAAACTACGGATTTATATGTCTCCGAAAGAGAATCAAGCGTGTGTACAGCGGCATAAACGCAGCAGTGGTAGGATTGGTGAGGTTCGGTGAGCAAATGCAGACCCTTTGAAGTCATACTGCATGGTACCCATTCCATGGGTCTCAACTCTCCAAGTTTAAGGGATTCTTCCTTCAGCTAAAACATGCATGTGGAACACAGAGTATGATCCACCGTGTGATCAGGAAACGTGTTCAAATGTGTCTCAGTTTTCGTCCCCTGGTACTCGGTGCAACACTCCAGACGCTTTACTAACACTCTCCCCACTTGGAGAGTCAGTGCCTTTAACCTCCTGTTTGGCCCAGTTTGCAATTTCTGTGGAAAATGAACAGGAATAGGGAGAACCAAAGAGAGACTAGCTGGAGGTGTCTGGACGGGCAAATTTAACTCTCATTTCCCACCAGGAAGAGGAATTAACCAAAGGCTCAGCGTGCCGTGCCGGAACCACACTAGGGCCTGAAGCAATCCTGCGGTGTTGCGGCCAGATCACAAAAAAGTGAGTTGAAGAAAGGAGCTCAGGGGCACTGTAATTCACAAACCTGTAGAGTTATAAATGACAGCTATCGTCCAAAAATATATTGAAGTAAGGCTGCCAAGAGGACTTGAAAGCGGGGCAGAATTGCAGGAAACCGATTTCAGGAGGTAGACGGGAATTGCATGTAAAGCATAGGAAAAGAGGCAGAACGTCCACAATGATGCACTTGGCCAAAAAGGGCGTATGCGTTTTTTCCTGAATATATTCAGGAAAAAACGCATACGCCCTTTTTGGCCAACCAAGCAAGCTTGCAACGGATATCTGCACTACAATGAAGTCTCACTGCCCCCCGGTCAAAAGGGCCATCTGAAAAAAGTGTAAAATCCAGAAAGGCAGGACAGGCCATGGAGAACTGGGAGCCTTGTTATGCTGATGGGCGGGATGTAAATTGCCAACAGCCACTCTGGAGAAGTGTATGGTGTTTCCTGAAACATCTAAAAAACAAAGCAACAGAGCCTAGGTCACTTCCACTTATGGTCCTATAACTTAGGGAAATTAAAATCAAAAAGACACCGTCACCCCAAAGTTTGGGACGGCTCTGTTTACAAGAACCTCGTTTACGGTACAAGTTCAATATCACAGAAAGGGAAAAATGGATAAAGAAGTTGTGGTACTTACGTACAATGCAATATCACTCAGCAATGAAATCTATGTCATCAGGCCCGTAGCAGAATAATGAGTGGATTCAGGTATGATGATTCTAAGTGAAATAAGTCACACAGAAAAAGAAACACCATAAGATATCACTACTACACGGAAGGTAAACTTGGCTACACAAGAACTGAATTACAAAACAGAACAGGGTCTCAAATGTAGAAAACCAACTTATGCTTGCTTAAGGGGAAAGGTGAGTTGGGGTGCTGCATGAAACCAGAGATTGAAATTAGCACAGATACCGTTCCATAAGCCAAATATGTAATAGACAAGAACTACTCCTTGCTCAATGAAGTGGACTCAACACCCCATATTAAACGCCTAAGAATATACCTGACTAGTAAAAATATTAAAACCTACCGATTTATATGTCTCCGAAAGAGAATCAAGCGTGTGTACAGCGGCATAAACGCAGCAGTGATAGGATTGGTGAGGTTCGGTGAGCAAATGCAGACCCTTTGAAGTCATATTGCATGGTACCCATTCCATGGGTCTCAACTCTCCAAGTTTAAGGGATTCTTCCTTCAGCTAAAACATGCATGTGGAACACAGAGTATGATCCACCATGTGATCAGGAAACGTGTTCAAATGTGTCTCAGTTTTCGTCCCCTGGTACTCGGGTGCAACACTCCAGACGCTTTACTAACACTCTCCCCACTTGGAGAGTCAGTGCCTTTAACCTCCTGTATGGCCCAGTTTGCAATTTCTTCGGAAAATGTACAGGAATAGGGAGAACCAGTGAGAAACTAGCTGGAGGTGTCTGGACGGGCAAATTTAACTCTCATTTCCCACCAGAAAGAGGAATTAACCAAAGGCTCAGCATGCCGTGCCGGAACCACACTAGGGCCTGAAGCAATCCTACGGTGTTGCGGCCAGCTCACAAGAAAGCGAGTTGAAGAAAGGAGCTCAGGGGCACTGTAATTCACAAACCTGCAGAGTTATAAATGACAGCTATCGTCCAAAAATATATTGAAGTAAGGCTGCCAAGAGGACTTGAAAGCGGGGCAGAATTGCAGGAAACCGATTTCAGGAGGTAGACAGGAATTGCATGTAAAGCATAGGAAAAGAGGCAGAACGTCCACAATGATGCACTTGGCCAAAAAGGGCGTATGCGTTTTTTCCTGAATATATTCAGGAAAAAACGCATACGCCCTTTTTGGCCAACCAAGCAAGCTTGCAAAGGAAATCTGCACTACAATGAAGTCTCACTGCCCCCCGGTCAAAAGGGCCATCTGAACAAAGTGTAAAATCCAGAAAGGCAGGACAGGCCATGGAGAACTGGGAGCCTTGTTATGCTGGTGGGCGGGATGTAAATTGCCAACAGCCACTCTGGAGAAGTGTATGGTGTTTCCTGAAACATCTAAAAAACAAAGCAACAGAGCCTAGGGCACTTCCACTTATGGTCCTATAGCTTAGGGAAATGAAAATCAAAAAGACACAGCCACCCCAAAGTTTGGGACGGCTCTGTTTACAAGAACCTCGTTTACGGTACAAGTTCAATATCACAGAAAGCAAAAAATGGATAAAGAAGTTGTGGTACTTATGTACAATGCAATATCACTCAGCAATGAAATCTATGTCATCAGGCCCGTAGCAGCATAATGAGTGGATGCAGGTATGATGAGTCTAAGTGAAATAAGTCACACAGAAAAAGAAACATCATAAGATATCACTACTACACGGAATGTAAACTTGGCTACACAGGAACTGAATTACAAAACAGAACAGGGTCTCAAATGTAGAAAACCAACTTATGCTTGCTTAAGGGGAAAGGTGAGTTGGGGTGCTGCATGAAACCAGAGATTGAAATTAGCACAGATACCGTTCCATAAGCCAAATATGCAATAGACAAGAGCTACTCCTTGCTCAACGAAGTGGACTCAACACCCCATATTAAACGCCTAAGAATATACCTGACTAGAAATAATCTTAAAACCTACGGATTTATATGTCTCCGAAAGAGAATCAAGCGTGTGTACAGCGGCATAAACGCAGCAGTGATAGGATTGGTGAGGTTCGGTGAGCAAATGCAGACCCTTTGAAGTCATATTGCATGGTACCCATTCCATGGGTCTCAACTCTCCAGGTTTAAGGGATTCTTCCTTCAGCTAAAACATGCATGTGGAACCCAGAGTATGATCCACCGTGTGATCGGGAAACGTGTTCAAATGTGTCTCGTTTTCGTCCCTGGTACTCGGGTGCAACATTCAAGACGCTTTACTAACACTCTCCCCACTTGGAGAGTCAGTGCCTTTAAACTCCTGTTTGGCCCAGTTTGCAATTTCTGCGGAAAATGTACAGGAATAGGGAGAACCAATAAGAGACTAGCTGGAGGTGTGTGGACGGGCAAATTTAACTCTCATTTCCCACCAGGAAGAGGAATTAACCAAAGGCTCAGCATGCCGTGCCAGAACCACACTAGGGCCTGAAGCAATCCTGCGGTGTTGCGGCCAGCTCACAAGAAAGCGAGTTGAAGAAAGGAGCTCAGGGGCACTGTAATTCACAAACCTGCAGAGTTATAAATGACAGCTATCGTCCAAAAATATATTGAAGTAAGGCTGCCAAGAGGACTTGAAAGCGGGGCAGAATTGCAGGAAACCGATTTCAGGAGGTAGACAGGAATTGCATGTAAAGCATAGGAAAAGAGGCAGAACGTCCACAATGATGCACTTGGACAAAAAGGGCGTATGCGTTTTTTCCTGAATATATTCAGGAAAAAACGCATACGCCCTTTTTGGCCAACCAAGCAAGCTTGCAAAGGAAATCTGCACTACAATGAAGTCTCACTGCCCCCCGGTCAAAAGGGCCATCTGAAAAAAGTGTAAAATCCAGAAAGGCAGGACAGGCCATGGAGAACTGGGAGCCTTGTTATGCTGGTGGGCGGGATGTAAACTGCCAAGAGCCACTCTGGAGAAGTGTATGGTGTTTCGTGAAACATCTAAAAAACAAAGCAACAGAGCCTAGGGCACTTCCACTTATGGTCCTATAGCTTAGGGAAATTAAAATAAAAAAGACACAGCCACCCCAAAGTTTGGGCTGGCTCTGTTTACAAGAACCTCGTTTACGGTACAAGTTCAATATCACAGAAAGCGAAAAATGCATAAAGAAGTTGTGGTACTTACGTACAATGCAATATCACTCAGCAATGAAATCTATGTCATCAGGCCCGTAGCAGCATAATGAGTGGATGCAGGTACGATGATTCTAAGTGAAATAAGTCACACAGAAAAAGAAACATCATAAGGTATCACTACTACACGGAATGTAAACTTGGCTACACAGGAACTGAATTACAAAACAGAACAGGGTCTCAAATGTAGAAAACCAACTTATGCTTGCTTAAGGGGAAAGGTGAGTTGGGGTGCTGCATAAAACCAGAGATTGAAATTAGCACAGATACCGTTCCATAAGCCAAATATGTAATAGACAAGAGCTACTCCTTGCTCAACGCAGTGGACTCAACACCCCATATTAAACGCCTAAGAATATACCTGACTAGAAATAATCTTAAAACCTATGGATTTATATGTCTCCGAAAGAGAATCAAGCGTGTGTACGGCGGCATAAACGCAGCAGTGATAGGATTGGTGAGGTTCAGTGAGCAAATGCAGACCCTTTGAAGTCATACTGCATGGTACCCATTCCATGGGTCTCAACTCTCCAGGTTTAAGGGATTCTTCCTTCAGCTGAAACATGCATGTGGAACACAGTGTATGATCCACCGTGTGATCAGGAAACGTGTTCAAATGTTTCTCAATTTTCGTCCCCTGGTACTCGGGTGCAACATTCAAGACGCTTTACTAACACTCTCCCCACTTGGAGAGTCAGTGCCTTTAAACTCCTGTTTGGCCCAGTTTGCAATTTCTGCGGAAAATGTACAGGAATAGGGAGAACCAATGAGAGACTAGCTGGAGGTGTGTGGACGGGCAAATTTAACTCTCATTTCCCACCAGGAAGAGGAATTAACCAAAGGCTCAGCGTGCCGTGCCGGAACCACACTAGGGCCTGAAGCAATCCTGCGGTGTTGCGGCCAGCTCACAAGAAAGCGAGTTGAAGAAAGGAGCTCAGGGGCACTGTAATTCACAAACCTGCAGAGTTATAAATGACAGCTATCGTCCAAAAATATATTGAAGTAAGGCTGCCAAGAGGACTTGAAAGCGGGGCAGAATTGCAGGAAACCGATTTCAGGAGGTAGACGGGAATTGCATGTAAAGCATAGGAAAAGAGGCAGAACGTCCACAATGATGCACTTGGCCAAAAAGGGCGTATGCGTTTTTTCCTGAATATATTCAGGAAAAAACGCATACGCCCTTTTTGGCCAACCAAGCAAGCTTGCAAAGGAAATCTGCACTACAATGAAGTCTCACTGCCCCCCGGTCAAAAGGGCCATCTGAAAAAAGTGTAAAATCCAGAAAGGCAGGACAGGCCATGGAGAACTGGGAGCCTTGTTATGCTGGTGGGCGGGATGTAAATTGCCAACAGCCACTCTGGAGAAGTGTATGGTGTTTCCTGAAACATCTAAAAAACAAAGCAACAGAGCCTAGGGCACTTCCACTTATGGTCCTATAGCTTAGGGAAATGAAAATCAAAAAGACACAGCCACCCCAAAGTTTGGGACGGCTCTGTTTACAAGAACCTCGTTTACGGTACAAGTTCAATATCACAGAAAGCAAAAAATGGATAAAGAAGTTGTGGTACTTATGTACAATGCAATATCACTCAGCAATGAAATCTATGTCATCAGGCCCGTAGCAGCATAATGAGTGGATGCAGGTATGATGAGTCTAAGTGAAATAAGTCACACAGAAAAAGAAACATCATAAGATATCACTACTACACGGAATGTAAACTTGGCTACACAGGAACTGAATTACAAAACAGAACAGGGTCTCAAATGTAGAAAACCAACTTATGCTTGCTTAAGGGGAAAGGTGAGTTGGGGTGCTGCATGAAACCAGAGATTGAAATTAGCACAGATACCGTTCCATAAGCCAAATATGCAATAGACAAGAGCTACTCCTTGCTCAACGAAGTGGACTCAACACCCCATATTAAACGCCTAAGAATATACCTGACTAGAAATAATCTTAAAACCTACGGATTTATATGTCTCCGAAAGAGAATCAAGCGTGTGTACAGCGGCATAAACGCAGCAGTGATAGGATTGGTGAGGTTCGGTGAGCAAATGCAGACCCTTTGAAGTCATATTGCATGGTACCCATTCCATGGGTCTCAACTCTCCAGGTTTAAGGGATTCTTCCTTCAGCTGAAACATGCATGTGGAACCCAGAGTATGATCCACCGTGTGATCGGGAAACGTGTTCAAATGTGTTTCGTTTTCATCCCTGGTACTCGGGTGCAACATTCCAGATGCTTTACTAACACTCTCCCCACTTGGAGAGTCAGTGCCTTTAACCTCCTGTTTGGCCCAGTTTGTAATTTCTGCGGAAAATGAACAGGAATAGGGAGAACGAAAGAGAGACTAGCTAGAGGTGTCTGGACGGGCAAATTTAACTCTCGTTTCCCACCAGGAAGAGGAATTAACCAAAGGCTCAGCGTGCCGTGCCGGAACTACACTAGGGCCTGAAGCAATCCTGCGGTGTTGCGGCCAGCTCACAAGAAAGCGAGTTGAAGAAACGAGCTCTGGGGCACTGTAATTCACAAACCTGCAGAGTTATAAATGACAGCTATCGTCCAAAAATATATTGAAGTAAGGCTGCCAAGAGGACTTGAAAGCGGGGCAGAATTGCAGGAAATCGATTTCAGGAGGTACACTGGAATTGCATGTAAAGCATAGGAAAAGAGGCAGAACGTCCACAATGATGCACTTGGCCTAAAAGGGCATATGCTTTTTTTCCTGAATATATTCAGGAAAAAACGCATACGCCCTTTTTGGCCAACCAAGCAAGCTTGCAAAGAAATCTGCACTACAATGAAGTCTCACTGCCCCCCGGTCAAAAGGGCCATCTGAAAAAAGTGTAAAATCCAGAAAGGCAGGACAGGCCATGGAGAACTGGGAGTTTTTTTATGCCGGTGGGCGGGATGTAAATTGCCAACAGCCACTCTGGAGAAGTGTATGGTGTTTCCTGAAACATCTAAAAAACAAAGCAACAGAGCCTAGGGTACTTCCACTTATGGTCCTATAACTTAGGGAAATTAAAATCAAAAAGACACTGTCACCCCAAAGTTTGGGACGGCTCTGTTTACAAGAACCTCGTTTACGGTACAAGTTCAATATCACAGAAAGGGAAAAATGGATAAAGAAGTTGTGGTACTTACGTACAATGCAATATCACTCAGCAATGAAATCTATGTCATCAGGCCCGTAGCAGCATAATGAGTGGATTCAGGTATGATGATTCTAAGTGAAATAAGTCACACAGAAAAAGAAACATCATAAGGTATCACTACTACACGGAATGTAAACTTGGCTACACAGGAACTGAATTACAAAACAGAACAGGGTCTCAAATGTAGAAAACCAACTTATGCTTGCTTAAGGGGAAAGGTGAGTTGGGGTGCTGCATAAAACCAGAGATTGAAATTAGCACAGATACCGTTCCATAAGCCAAATATGTAATAGACAAGAGCTACTCCTTGCTCAACGCAGTGGACTCAACACCCCATATTAAACGCCTAAGAATATACCTGACTAGAAATAATCTTAAAACCTATGGATTTATATGTCTCCGAAAGAGAATCAAGCGTGTGTACGGCGGCATAAACGCAGCAGTGATAGGATTGGTGAGGTTCAGTGAGCAAATGCAGACCCTTTGAAGTCATACTGCATGGTACCCATTCCATGGGTCTCAACTCTCCAGGTTTAAGGGATTCTTCCTTCAGCTGAAACATGCATGTGGAACACAGTGTATGATCCACCGTGTGATCAGGAAACGTGTTCAAATGTTTCTCAGTTTTCGTCCCCTGGTACTCGGGTGCAACATTCAAGACGCTTTACTAACACTCTCCCCACTTGGAGAGTCAGTGCCTTTAAACTCCTGTTTGGCCCAGTTTGCAATTTCTGCGGAAAATGTACAGGAATAGGGAGAACCAATGAGAGACTAGCTGGAGGTGTGTGGACGGGCAAATTTAACTCTCATTTCCCACCAGGAAGAGGAATTAACCAAAGGCTCAGCGTGCCGTGCCAGAACCACACTAGGGCCTGAAGCAATCCTGCGGTGTTGCGGCCAGCTCACAAGAAAGCGAGTTGAAGAAAGGAGCTCAGAGGCACTGTAATTCACAAACCTGCAGAGTTATAAATGACAGCTATCGTCCAAAAATATATTGAAGTAAGGCTGCCAAGAGGACTTGAAAGCGGGGCAGAATTGCAGGAAACCGATTTCAGGAGGTAGACGGGAATTGCATGTAAAGCATAGGAAAAGAGGCAGAACGTCCACAATGATGCACTTGGCCAAAAAGGGCGTATGCGTTTTTTCCTGAATATATTCAGGAAAAAACGCATACGCCCTTTTTGGCCAACCAAGCAAGCTTGGAAAGGAAATCTGCACTACAATGAAGTCTCACTGCCCCCCGGTCAAAAGGGCCATCTGAAAAAAGTGTAAAATCCAGAAAGGCAGGACAGGCCATGGAGAACTGGGAGCCTTGTTATGCTGGTGGGCGTGATGTAAATTGCCAACAGCCACTCTGGAGAAGTGTATGGTGTTTCCTGAAACATCTAAAAAACAAAGCAACAGAGCCTAGGGCACTTCCACTTATGGTCCTATAGCTTAGGGAAATGAAAATCAAAAAGACACAGCCACCCCAAAGTTTGGGACGGCTCTGTTTACAAGAACCTCGTTTACGGTACAAGTTCAATATCACAGAAAGCAAAAAATGGATAAAGAAGTTGTGGTACTTATGTACAATGCAATATCACTCAGCAATGAAATCTATGTCATCAGGCCCGTAGCAGCATAATGAGTGGATGCAGGTATGATGAGTCTAAGTGAAATAAGTCACACAGAAAAAGAAACATCATAAGATATCACTACTACACGGAATGTAAACTTGGCTACACAGGAACTGAATTACAAAACAGAACAGGGTCTCAAATGTAGAAAACCAACTTATGCTTGCTTAAGGGGAAAGGTGAGTTGGGGTGCTGCATGAAACCAGAGATTGAAATTAGCACAGATACCATTCCATAAGCCAAATATGCAATAGACAAGAGCTACTCCTTGCTCAACGAAGTGGACTCAACACCCCATATTAAACGCCTAAGAATATACCTGACTAGAAATAATCTTAAAACCTACGGATTTATATGTCTCCGAAAGAGAATCAAGCGTGTGTACAGCGGCATAAACGCAGCAGTGATAGGATTGGTGAGGTTCGGTGAGCAAATGCAGACCCTTTGAAGTCATATTGCATGGTACCCATTCCATGGGTCTCAACTCTCCAGGTTTAAGGGATTCTTCCTTCAGCTGAAACATGCATGTGGAACCCAGAGTATGATCCACCGTGTGATCGGGAAACGTGTTCAAATGTGTTTCGTTTTCATCCCTGGTACTCGGGTGCAACATTCCAGATGCTTTACTAACACTCTCCCCACTTGGAGAGTCAGTGCCTTTAACCTCCTGTTTGGCCCAGTTTGTAATTTCTGCGGAAAATGAACAGGAATAGGGAGAACGAAAGAGAGACTAGCTAGAGGTGTCTGGACGGGCAAATTTAACTCTCGTTTCCCACCAGGAAGAGGAATTAACCAAAGGCTCAGCGTGCCGTGCCGGAACTACACTAGGGCCTGAAGCAATCCTGCGGTGTTGCGGCCAGCTCACAAGAAAGCGAGTTGAAGAAACGAGCTCTGGGGCACTGTAATTCACAAACCTGCAGAGTTATAAATGACAGCTATCGTCCAAAAATATATTGAAGTAAGGCTGCCAAGAGGACTTGAAAGCGGGGCAGAATTGCAGGAAATCGATTTCAGGAGGTACACTGGAATTGCATGTAAAGCATAGGAAAAGAGGCAGAACGTCCACAATGATGCACTTGGCCTAAAAGGGCATATGCTTTTTTTCCTGAATATATTCAGGAAAAAACGCATACGCCCTTTTTGGCCAACCAAGCAAGCTTGCAAAGGAAATCTGCACTACAATGAAGTCTCACTGCCCCCCGGTCAAAAGGGCCATCTGAAAAAAGTGTAAAATCCAGAAAGGCAGGACAGGCCATGGAGAACTGGGAGTTTTTTTATGCCGGTGGGCGGGATGTAAATTGCCAACAGCCACTCTGGAGAAGTGTATGGTGTTTCCTGAAACATCTAAAAAACAAAGTAACAGAGCCTAGGGCACTTCCACTTATGGTCCTATAACTTAGGGAAATTAAAATCAAAAAGACACGGTCACCCCAAAGTTTGGGACGGCTCTGTTTACAAGAACCTCGTTTACGGTACAAGTTCAATATCACAGAAAGGGAAAAATGGATAAAGAAGTTGTGGTACTTACGTACAATGCAATATCACTCAGCAATGAAATCTATGTCATCAGGCCCGTAGCAGCATAATGAGTGGATTCAGGTATGATGATTCTAAGTGAAATAAGTCACACAGAAAAAGAAACACCATAAGATATCACTACTACACAGAAGGTAAACTTGGCTACACAAGAACTGAATTACAAAACAGAACAGGGTCTCAAATGTAGAAAACCAACTTATGCTTGCTTAAGGGGAAAGGTGAGTTGGGGTGCTGCATGAAACCAGAGATTGAAATTAGCACAGATACCGTTCCATAAGCCAAATATGTAATAGACAAGAGCTACTCCTTGCTCAACGAAGTGGACTCAACACCCCATATTAAACGCCTAAGAATATACCTGACTAGTAAGAATATTAAAACCTACTGATTTATATGTCTCCGAAAGAGAATCAAGCGTGTGTACAGCGGCATAAACGCAGCAGTGATAGGATTGGTGAGGTTCGGTGAGCAAATGCAGACCCTTTGAAGTCATATTGCATGGTACCCATTCCATGGGTCTCAACTCTCCAAGTTTAAGGGATTCTTCCTTCAGCTAAAACATGCATGTGGAACACAGAGTATGATCTACCGTGTGATCAGGAAACGTGTTCAAATGTGTCTCAGTTTTCGTCCCCTGGTACTCGGGTGCAACACTCCAGACGCTTTACTAACACTTTCCCCACTTGGAGAGTCAGTGCCTTTAACCTCCTGTATGGCCCAGTTTGCAATTTCTGCGGAAAATGTACAGGAATAGGGAGAACCAATGAGAAACTAGCTGGAGGTGTCTGGACGGGCAAATTTAACTCTCATTTCCCACCAGAAAGAGGAATTAACCAAAGGCTCAGCATGCCGTGCCGGAACCACACTAGGGCCTGAAGCAATCCTACGGTGTTGCGGCCAGCTCACAAGAAAGCGAGTTGAAGAAAGGAGCTCAGGGGCACTGTAATTCACAAACCTGCAGAGTTATAAATGACAGCTATCGTCCAAAAATATATTGAAGTAAGGCTGCCAAGAGGACTTGAAAGTGGGGCAGAATTGCAGGAAACCGATTTCAGGAGGTAGACAGGAATTGCATGTAAAGCATAGGAAAAGAGGCAGAACGTCCACAATGATGCACTTGGCCAAAAAGGGCGTATGCGTTTTTTCCTGAATATATTCAGGAAAAAACGCATACGCCCTTTTTGGCCAACCAAGCAAGCTTGCAAAGGAAATCTGCACTACAATGAAGTCTCACTGCCCCCCGGTCAAAAGGGCCATCTGAAAAAAGTGTAAAATCCAGAAAGGCAGGACAGGCCATGGAGAACTGGGAGCCTTGTTATGCTGGTGGGCGGGATGTAAATTGCCAACAGCCACTCTGGAGAAGTGTATGGTGTTTCCTAAAACATCTAAAAAACAAAGCAACAGAGCCTAGGGCACTTCCACTTATGGTCCTATAGCTTAGGGAAATGAAAATCAAAAAGACACAGCCACCCCAAAGTTTGGGACGGCTCTGTTTAAAAGAACCTCGTTTACGGTACAAGTTCAATATCACAGAAAGCGAAAAATGGATAAAGAAGTTGTGGTACTTACGTACAATGCAATATCACTCAGCAATGAAATCTATGTCATCAGGCCCGTAGCAGCATAATGAGGGGATGCAGGTATGATGATTCTAAGTGAAATAAGTCACACAGAAAAAGAAACATCATAAGATATCACTACTACACGGAATGTAAACTTGGCTACACAGGAACTGAATTACAAAACAGAACAGGGTGTCAAATGTAGAAAACCAACTTATGCTTGCTTAAGGGGAAAGGTGAGTTGGGGTGCTGCATAAAACCAGAGATTGAAATTAGCACAGATACCGTTCCATAGGCCAAATATGTAATAGACAAGAGCTACTCCTTGCTCAACGCAGTGGACTCAACACCCCATATTAAACGCCTAAGAATATACCTGACTAGAAATAATCTTAAAACCTACGCATTGATATGTCTCCGAAAGAGAATCAAGCGTGTGTACAGCGGCATAAACGCAGCAGTGATAGGATTGGTGAGGTTCGGTGAGCAAATGCAGACCCTTTGAAGTCATACTGCATGGTACCCATTCCATGGGTCTCAACTCTCCAGGTTTAAGGGATTCTTCCTTCAGCTGAAACATGCATGTGGAACACAGAGTATGATCCACCGTGTGATCAGGAAACGTGTTCAAATGTGTCTCAGTTTTCGTCCCCTGGTACTCGGGTGCAACATTCAAGACGCTTTACTAACACTCTCCCCACTTGGAGAGTCAGTGTCTTTAAACTCCTGTTTGGCCCAGTTTGCAATTTCTGCTGAAAATGTACAGGAATAGGGAGAACCAATGAGAAACTAGCTGGAGGTGTCTGGACGGGCAAATTTAACTCTCATTTCCCACCAGAAAGAGGAATTAACCAAAGGCTCAGCATGCCGTGCCGGAACCACACTAGGGCCTGAAGCAATCCTGCGGTGTTGCGGCCAGCTCACAAGAAAGCGAGTTGAAGAAAGGAGCTCAGGGGCACTGTAATTCACAAACCTGCAGAGTTATAAATGACAGCTATCGTCCAAAAATATATTGAAGTAAGGCTGCCAAGAGGACTTGAAAGCGGGGCAGGATTGCAGGAAACCGATTTCAGGAGGTAGACAGTAATTGCATGTAAAGCATAGGAAAAGAGGCAGAACGTCCACAATGATGCACTTGGCCAAAAAGGGCGTATGCGTTTTTTCCTGAATATATTCAGGAAAAAACGCATACGCCCTTTTTGGCCAACCAAGCAAGCTTGCAAAGGAAATCTGCACTACAATGAAGTCTCACTGCCCCCCGGTCAAAAGGGCCATCTGAAAAAAGTGTAAAATCCAGAAAGGCAGGACAGGCCATGGAGAACTGGGAGCCTTGTTATGCTGATGGGCGGGATGTAAATTGCCAACAGCCACTCTGGAGAAGTGTATGGTGTTTCCTGAAACATCTAAAAAACAAAGCAACAGAGCCTAGGGTACTTCCACTTATGGTCCTATAGCTTAGGAAAATTAAAATCAAAAAGACACAGCCTCCCCAAACTTTGGGACGGCTCTGTTTACAAGAACCTCGTTTACAGTACAAGTTCAATATCACAGAAAGCGAAAAATGGATACAGAAGTTGTGGTACTTACGTACAATGCAATATCACTCAGCAATGAAATCTATGTCATCAGGCCCGTAGCAGCATAATGAGTGGATTCAGGTATGATGATTCTAAGTGAAATAAGTCACACAGAAAAAGAAACACCATAAGATATCACTACTACACGGAAGGTAAACTTGGCTACACAAGAACTGAATTACAAAACAGAACAGGGTCTCAAATGTAGAAAACCAACTTATGCTTGCTTGAGGGGAAAGGTGAGTTGGGGTGCTGCATGAAACCAGAGATTGAAATTAGCACAGATACCGTTCCATAAGACAAATATGCAATAGACAAGAGCTACTCCTTGCTGAACGAAGTAGACTCAACACCCCATATTAAACGCCTAAGAATATACCTGACTAGAAATAATCTTAAAACCTATGGATTTATATGTCTCCGAAAGAGAATCAAGCGTGTGTACAGCAGCATAAACGCAGCAGTGATAGGATTGGTGAGGTTCGGTGAGCAAACGCAGACCCTTTGAAGTCATATTGCATGGTACCCATTCCATGGGTCTCAACTCTCCAAGTTTAAGGGATTCTTCCTTCAGCTAAAACATGCATGTGGAACACAGAGTATGATCCACCGTGTGATCAGGAAACGTGTTCAAATGTGTCTCAGTTTTCGTCCCCTGGTACTCGGGTGCAACACTCCAGACGCTTTACTAACACTCTCTCCACTTGGAGAGTCAGTGCCTTTAACCTCCTGTATGTCCCAGTTTGCAATTTCTGCGGAAAATGTACAGGAATAGGGAGAACCAATGATAAACTAGCTGGAGGTGTCTGGACTGGCAAATTTAACTCTCATTTCCCACCAGGAAGAGGAATTAACCAAAGGCTCAGCGTGCTGTGCCGGATCCACACTAGGGCCTGAAGCAATCCTGTGGTGTTGCGGCCAGCTCACAAAAAAGCGAGTTGAAGAAAGGAGCTCAGGGGCACTGTAATTCACAAAGCTGCAGAGTTATAAATGACAGCTATCGTCCAAAAATATATTGAAGTAAGGCTGCCAAGAGGACTTGAAAGTGGTGCAGAATTGCACGAAACCGATTTCAGGAGGTAGAATGGAATTGCATGTAAAGCATAGGAAAAGAGGCAGAACGTCCACAACGATGCACTTGGCCAAAAAGGGCGTATGCGTTTTTTCCTGAATATATTCAGGAAAAAACGCATACGCCCTTTTTGGCCAACCAAGCAAGCTTGCAAAGGAAATCTGCACTACAATGAAGTCTCACTGCCGCCCAGTCCAAAGGGCCATCTGAAAAATGTGTAAAATCCAGAAAGGCAGGACAGGCCATGGAGAACTGGGAGCCTTGTTATGCTGATGGGCGGGATGTAAATTGCCAACAGCCACTCTGGAGAAATGTATGGTGTTTCCTGAAACATCTAAAAAACAAAGCAACAGAGCCTAGGGCACTTCCACTTATGGTCCTATAGCTTAGGGAAATTAAAATCAAAAAGACACAGCCACCCCAAAGTTTGGGAAGGCTCTGTTTACAAGAACCTCGTTTATGGTACAAGTTCAATATCACAGAAAGCGAAAAATGGATAAAGAAGTTGTGGTACTTACGTACAATGCAATATCACTCAGCAATGAAATCTATGTCATCAGGCCCGTACCAGCATAATGAGTGGATTCAGGTATGAAGATTCTAAGTGAAATAAGTCACACAGAAAAAGAAACATCATAAGATATCACCAATACACGGAATGTAAACTTGGCTACACAGGAACTGAATTACAAAACAGAACAGGGTCTCAAATGTAGAAAACCATCTTATGCTTGCTTAAGGGGAAAGGTGAGTTGGGGTGCTGCATGAAACCAGAGATTGAAATTAGCACAGATACCGTTCCATAAGCCAAATATGCAATAGACAAGAGCTACTCCTTGCTGAACGAAGTGGACTCAACACCCCATATTAAACGCCTAAGAATATACCTGACTAGAAATAATCTTAAAACCTACGGATTTATATGTCTCCGAAAGAGAATCAAGCGTGTGTACAGCGGCATAAACGCAGCAGTGATAGGATTTGTGAGGTTCGGTGAGCAAATGCAGACCCTTTGAAGTCATACTGCATGGTACCCATTCCATGGGTCTCAACTCTCCAGGTTTAAGGGATTCTTCCTTCAGCTGAAACATGCATGTGGAACACAGAGTATGATCCACCGTGTGATCAGGAAACGTGTTCAAATGTGTCTCAGTTTTCGTCCCCTGGTACTCGGGTGCAACATTCAAGACGCTTTACTAACACTCTCCCCACTTGGAGAGTCAGTGTCTTTAAACTCCTGTTTGGCCCAGTTTGCAATTTCTGCGGAAAATGTACAGGAATAGGGAGAACCAATGATAAACTAGCTGGAGGTGTCTGGACGGGCAAATTTAACTCTCATTTCCCACCAGGAAGAGGAATTAACCAAAGGCTCAGCGTGCCGTGCCGGATCCACACTAGGGCCTGAAGCAATCCTGCGGTGTTGCGGCCAGCTCACAAAAAAGCGAGTTGAAGAAAGGAGCTCAGGGGCACTGTAATTCACAAACCTGCAGAGTTATAAATGACAGCTATCGTCCAAAAATATATTGAAGTAAGGCTGCCAAGAGGACTTGAAAGCGGTGCAGAATTGCACGAAACCGATTTCAGGAGGTAGAATGGAATTGCATGTAAAGCATAGGAAAAGAGGCAGAATATCCACAACGATGCACTTGGCCAAAAAGGGCGTATGCGTTTTTTCCTGAATATATTCAGGAAAAAACGCATACGCCCTTTTTGGCCAACCAAGCAAGCTTGCAAAGGAAATCTGCACTACAATGAAGTCTCACTGCCGCCCAGTCAAAAGGGCCATCTGAAAAATGTGTAAAATCCAGAAAGGCAGGACAGGCCATGGAGAACTGGGAGCCTTGTTATGCTGATGGGCGGGATGTAAATTGCCAACAGCCACTCTGGAGAAATGTATGGTGTTTCCTGAAACATCTAAAAAACAAAGCAACAGAGCCTAGGGCACTTCCACTTATGGTCCTATAGCTTAGGGAAATTAAAATCAAAAAGACACAGCCACCCCAAAGTTTGGGAAGGCTCTGTTTACAAGAACCTCGTTTATGGTACAAGTTCAATATCACAGAAAGCGAAAAATGGATAAAGAAGTTGTGGTACTTACGTACAATGCAATATCACTCAGCAATGAAATCTATGTCATCAGGCCCGTACCAGCATAATGAGTGGATTCAGGTATGAAGATTCTAAGTGAAATAAGTCACACAGAAAAAGAAACATCATAAGATATCACCAATACACGGAATGTAAACTTGGCTACACAGGAACTGAATTACAAAACAGAACAGGGTCTCAAATGTAGAAAACCAACTTATGCTTGCTTAAGGGGAAAGGTGAGTTGGGGTGCTGCATGAAACCAGAGATTGAAATTAGCACAGATACCGTTCCATAAGCCAAATATGCAATAGACAAGAGCTACTCCTTGCTGAACGAAGTGGACTCAACACCCCATATTAAACGCCTAAGAATATACCTGACTAGAAATAATCTTAAAACCTACGGATTTATATGTCTCCGAAAGAGAATCAAGCGTATGTACAGCGGCATAAACGCAGCAGTGATAGGATTGGTGAGGTTCGGTGAGCAAATGAAGACCCTTTAAAGTCATATTGCATGGTACCCATTCCATGGGTCTCAACTCTCCAGGTTTAAGGGATTCTTCCTTCAGCTAAAACATGCATGTGGAACCCAGAGTATGATCCACCGTGTGATCGGGAAACGTGTTCAAATGTGTCTCAGTTTTCGTCCCGTGGAACTCGGGTGCAACATTCCAGATGCTTTACTAACACTCTCCCCACTTGGAGAGTCAGTGCCTTTAACCTCCTGTTTGGCCCAGTTTGCAATTTCTGTGGAAAATGAACAGGAATAGGGAGAATGAAAGAGAGACTAGCTGGAGGTGTCTGGAAGGGCAAATTTAACTCTCATTTCCCACCAGGAAGAGGAATTAACCAAAGGCTCAGCATGCCGTGCCGGAACTACACTAGGTCCTGAAGCAATCCTGTGGTGTTTCGGCCAGCTCACAAGAAAGCGAGTTGAAGAAAGGAGCTCAGGGGCACTGTAATTCACAAACCTGCAGAGTTATAAATGACAGCTATCGTCCAAAAATATATTGAAGTAAGGCTGCCAAGAGGACTTGAAAGCGGGGCAGAATTGCAGGAAACTGATTTAAGGAGGTAGACTGGAATTGCATGTAAAGCATAGGAAAAGAGGCAGAACGTCCACAATGATGCACTTGGCCAAAAAGGGCGTATGCGTTTTTTCCTGAATATATTCAGGAAAAAACGCATACGCCCTTTTTGGCCAACCAAGCAAGCTTGCAAAGGAAATCTGCACTACAATGAAGTCTCACTGCCCCCCGGTCAAAAGGGCCATCTGAAAAAAGTGTAAAATCCAGAAAGGCAGGACAGGCCATGGAGAACTGGGAGCCTTGTTATGCTGATGGGCGGGATGTAAATTGCCAACAGCCACTCTGGAGAAGTGTATGGTGTTTCCTGAAACATCTAAAAAACAAAGCAACAGAGCCTAGGGCACTTCCACTTATGGTCCTATAGCTTAGGGAAATTAAAATAAAAAAGACACAGCGACCCCAAAGTTTGGGACGGCTCTGTTTACAAGAACCTCGTTTACGGTACAAGTTCAATATCACAGAAAGCAAAAAATGGATAAAGAAGTTGTGGTACTTATGTACAATGCAATATCACTCAGCAATGAAATCTATGTCATCAGGCCCGTAGCAGCATAATGAGTGGATGCAGGTATGATGAGTCTAAGTGAAATAAGTCACACAGAAAAAGAAACATCATAAGATATCACTACTACACGGAATGTAAACTTGGCTACACAGGAACTGAATTACAAAACAGAACAGGGTCTCAAATGTAGAAAACCAACTTATGCTTGCTTAAGGGGAAAGGTGAGTTGGGGTGCTGCATGAAACCAGAGATTGAAATTAGCACAGATACCGTTCCATAAGCCAAATATGCAATAGACAAGAGCTACTCCTTGCTCAACGAAGTGGACTCAACACCCCATATTAAACGCCTAAGAATACACCTGACTAGTAAGAATCTTAAAACCTGTGGATTTATATGTCTCCGAAAGAGAATCAAGCGTGTGTACAGCGGCATAAACGCAGCAGTGATAGGATTGGTGAGGTTCGGTGAGCAAATGCAGACCCTTTGAAGTCATATTGCATGGTACCCATTCCATGGGTCTCAACTCTCCAGGTTTAAGGGATTCTTCCTTCAGCTGAAACATGCATGTGGAACCCAGAGTATGATCCACCGTGTGATCGGGAAACGTGTTCAAATGTGTCTCGTTTTCATCCCTGGTACTCGGGTGCAACATTCCAGATGCTTTACTAACACTCTCCCCACTTGGAGAGTCAGTGCCTTTAACCTCCTGTTTGGCCCAGTGTGTAATTTCTGTGGAAAATGAACAGGAATAGGGAGAACGAAAGAGAGACTAGCTGGAGGTGTCTGGACGGGCAAATTTAACTCTCGTTTCCCACCAGGAAGAGGAATTAACCAAAGGCTCAGCGTGCCGTGCCGGAATTACACTAGGGCCTGAAGCAATCCTGCGGTGTTGCGGCCAGCTCACAAGAAAGCGAGTTGAAGAAACGAGCTCAGGGGCACTGTAGTTCACAAACCTGCAGAGTTATAAATGACAGCTATCGTCCAAAAATATATTGAAGTAAGGCTGCCAAGAGGACTTGAAAGCGGGGCAGAATTGCAGGAAATCGATTTCAGGAGGTACACTGGAATTGCATGTAAAGCATAGGAAAAGAGGCAGAACGTCCACAATGATGCACTTGGCCAAAAAGGGCATATGCTTTTTTTCCTGAATATATTCAGGAAAAAACGCATACGCCCTTTTTGGCCAACCAAGCAAGCTTGCAAATGATATCTGCACTACAATGAAGTCTCACTGCCCCCCGGTCAAAAGGGCCATCTGAAAAAAGTGTAAAATCCAGAAAGGCAGGACAGGCCATGGAGAACTGGGAGCTTTGTTATGCTGGTGGGCGGGATGTAAATTGCCAACAGCCACTCTGGAGAAGTGTATGGTGTTTCCTGAAACATCTAAAAAACAAAGCAACAGAGCCTAGGGCACTTCCACTTATGGTCCTATAGCTTAGGGAAATTAAAATCAGAAAGACACAGCCACCCCAAAGTTTGGGCCGGCTCTGTTTACAAGAACCTCGTTTACGGTACAAGTTCAATATCACAGAAAGCGAAAAATGGATAAAGAAGTTGTGGTACTTACGTACAATGCAATATCACTCAGCAATGAAATCTATGTCATCAGGCCCGTCGCTGCATAATGAGTGGATTTAGGTACGATGATTCTAAGTGAAATAAGTCACACAGAAAAAGAAGATCATAAGATATCACTACTACACGGAATGTAAACTTGGCTACACAGGAACTGAATTACAAAACAGTACAGGGTCTCAAATGTAGAAAACCAACTTATGCTTGCTTAAGGGGAAAGGTGAGTTGGGGTGCTGCATGAAACCAGAGATTGAAATTAGCACAGATACCGTGCCATAAGCCAAATATGTAATAGACAAGAGCTACTCCTTGCTAAACGAAGTGTACTCAACACCCCATATTAAACGCCTAAGAATACACCTGACTAGTAAGAATCTTAAAACCTGTGGATTTATATGTCTCCGAAAGAGAATCAAACGTGTGTATGGCGGCATAAACGCAGCAGTGATAGGATTGGTGAGGTTCGGTGAGCAAATGCAGACCCTTTGAAGTCATATTGCATGGTACCCATTCCATGGGTCTCAACTCTCCAGGTTTAAGGGATTCTTCCTTCAGCTAAAACATGCATGTGGGACCCAGAGTATGATCCACCGTGTGATCGGGAAACGTGTTCAAATGTGTCTCAGTTTTCGTCCCCTGGTACTCGGGTGCAACATTCAAGACGCTTTACTAACACTCTCCCCACTTGGAGAGTCAGTGCCTTTAAACTCCTGTTTGGCCCAGTTTGCAATTTCTGCGGAAAATGTACAGGAATAGGGAGAACCAATGAGAGACTAGCTGGAGGTGTCTGGACGGGCAAATTTAACTCTCATTTCCCACCAGGAAGAGGAATTAACCAAAGGTTCAGCGTGCCGTGCCGGAACCACACTAGGGCCTGAAGCAATCCTGCGGTGTTGCGGCCAGCTCACAAGAAAGCGAGTTGAAGAAAGGAGCTCAGGGGCACTGTAATTCACAAACCTGCAGAGTTATAAATGACAGCTATCGTCCAAAAATATATTGAAGTAAGGCTGCCAAGAGAACTTGAAAGCGGGGCAGAATTGCAGGAAACCGATTTCAGGAGGTAGACGGGAATTGCATGTAAAGCATAGGAAAAGAGGCAGAACGTCCACAATGATGCACTTGGCCAAAAAGGGCGTATGCGTTTTTTCCTGAATATATTCAGGAAAAAACGCATACGCCCTTTTTGGCCAACCAAGCAAGCTTGCAAAGGAAATCTGCACTACAATGAAGTCTCACTGCCCCCCGGTCAAAAGGGCCATCTGAAAAAAGTGTAAAATCCAGAAAGGCAGGACAGGCCATGGAGAACTGGGAGTCTTGTTATGCTGGTGGGCGGGATGTAAATTGCCAACAGCCACTCTGGAGTAGTGTATGGTGTTTCCTGAAACATCTAAAAAACTAAGCAACAGAGCCTAGGGCACTTCCACTTATGGTCCTATAGATTAGGGCAATTAAAATCAAAAACACAAAGCCACCCCAAAGTTTGGGACGGCTCTGTTTACAAGAACCTCGTTTACGGTACAAGTTCAATATCACAGAAAGCAAAAAATGGATAAAGAAGTTGTGGTACTTACGTACAATGCAATATCACTCAGCAATGAAATCTATGTCATCAGGCCCGTAGCAGATAATGAGTGGATTCAGGTATGATGATTCTAAGTGAAATAAGTCACACAGAAAAAGAAACACCAGAAGATATCACTACTACACGGAAGGTAAACTTGGCTACACAAGAACTGAATTACAAAACAGAACAGGGTCTCAAATGTAGAAAACCAACTTATGCTTGATTGAGGGGAAAGGTGAGTTGGGGTGCTGCATGAAACCAGAGATTGAAATTAGCACAGATACCGTTCCATAAGCCAAATATGTAATAGACAAGAGCTACTCCTTGCTCAACGCAGTGGACTCAACACCCCATATTAAACGCCTAAGAATATACCTGACTAGAAATAATCTTAAAACCTACGGATTTATGTCTCCGAAAGAGAATCAAGCCTGTGTACGGCTGCTTAAACGCAGCAGTGATAGGATTGGTGAGGTTCGGTGAGCAAATGCAGACCCTTTGAAGTCATACTGCATGGTACCCATTCCATGGGTCTCAACTCTCCAGGTTTAAGGGATTCTTCCTTCAGCTGAAACATGCATGTGGAACACAGAGTATGATCCACCGTGTGATCAGGAAACGTGTTCAAATGTGTCTCAGTTTTCGTCCCCTGGTACTCGGGTGCAACATTCAAGACGCTTTACTAACACTCTCCCCACTTGGAGAGTCAGTGCCTTTAAACTCCTGTTTGGCCCAGTTTGCAATTTCTGCGGAAAATGTGCAGGAATAGGGAGAACCAATGAGAGACTAGCTGGAGGTGTGTGGACGGGCAAATTTAACTCTCATTTCCCACCAGGAAGAGGAATTAACCAAAGGCTCAGCGTGCCGTGCCGGAACCACACTAGGGCCTGAAGCAATCCTGCGGTGTTGCGGCCAGCTCACAAGAAAGCGAGTTGAAGAAAGGAGCTCAGGGGCACTGTAATTCACAAACCTGCAGAGTTATAAATGACAGCTATCGTCCAAAAATATATTGAAGTAAGGCTGCCAAGAGGACTTGAAAGCGGGGCAGAATTGCAGGAAACCGATTTCAGGAGGTAGACGGGAATTGCATGTAAAGCATAGGAAAAGAGGCAGAACGTCCACAATGATGCACTTGGCCAAAAAGGGCGTATGCGTTTTTTCCTGAATATATTCAGGAAAAAACGCATACGCCCTTTTTGGCCAACCAAGCAAGCTTGCAAAGGAAATCTGCACTACAATGAAGTCTCACTGCCCCCCGGTCAAAAGGGCCATCTGAAAAAAGTGTAAAATCCAGAAAGGCAGGACAGGCCATGGAGAACTGGGAGCCTTGTTATGCTGATGGGCGGGATGTAAATTGCCAACAGCCACTCTGGAGAAGTGTATGGTGTTTCCTGAAACATCTAAAAAACAAGCAACAGAGCCTAGGGCACATCCACTTATGGTCCTATAGCTTAGGGAAATTAAAATCAAAAAGACACAGCCACCCCAAAGTTTGGGACGGCTGTGTTTACAAGAATCTTGTTTACGGTACAAGTTCAATATCACAAAACCGAAAAATGGATAAAGAAGTTGTGGTACTTACGTACAATGCAATATCACTCAGCAATGAAATCTTGTCATCAGGCCCGTCGCAGCATAATGAGTGGATTCAGGTACGATGATTCTAAGTGAAATAAGTCACACAGAAAAAGAAACATCATAAGGTATCACTACTACACGGAATATAAACTTGGCTACACAGGAACTGAATTACAAAACAGAACAGGTTCTCAAATGTAGAAAACCAACTTATGCTTGCTTAAGGGGAAAGGTGAGTTGGGGTGCTGCATGAAACCAGAGATTGAAAATAGCACAGATACCGTTCCATAAGCCAAATATGCAATAGACAAGAGCTACTCCTTGCTGAACGAAGTGGACTCAACACCCCATATTAAACGCCTAAGAATATACCTGACTAGAAATAATCTTAAAACCTACGGATTTATATGTCTCCGACAGAGAATCAAGCGTGTGTACGGTGGCATAAACGCAGCAGTGATAGGATTGGTGAGGTTCGGTGAGCAAATGCAGACCCTTTGAAGTCATATTGCATGGTACCCTTTCCATGGGTCTCAACTCTCCAGGTTTAAGGGATTCTTCCTTCAGCTGAAACATGCATGTGGAACACAGAGTATGATCCACCGTGTGATCAGGAAACGTGTTCAAATGTGTCTCAGTTTTCGTCCCCTGGTACTCGGGTGCAACATTCAAGACGCTTTACTAACACTCTCCCCACTTGTAGAGTCAGTGCCTTTAAACTCCTGTTTGGCCCAGTTTGCAATTTCTGCGGAAAATGTACAGGAATAGGGAGAACCAATGAGAGACTAGCTGCAGGTGTGTGGACGGGCAAATTTAACTCTCATTTCCCACCAGGAAGAGGAATTAACCAAAGGCTCAGCGTGCCGTGCCGGAACCACACTAGGGCCTGAAGCAATCCTGCGGTGTTGCGGCCAGCTCACAAGAAAGCGAGTTGAAGAAAGGAGCTCAGGGGCACTGTAATTCACAAACCTGCAGAGTTATAAATGACAGCTATCGTCCAAAAATATATTGAAGTAAGGCTGCCAAGAGGACTTGAAAGCGGGGCAGAATTGCAGGAAACCGATTTCAGGAGGTAGACGGGAATTGCATGTAAAGCATAGGAAAAGAGGCAGAACGTCCACAATGATGCACTTGGCCAAAAAGGGCGTATGCGTTTTTTCCTGCATATATTCAGGAAAAAACGCATACGCCCTTTTTGGCCAACCAAGCAAGCTTGCAAAGGATATCTGCACTACAATGAAGTCTCACTGCCCCCCGGTCAAAAGGGCCATCTGAAAAAAGTGTAAAATCCAGAAAGGCAGGACAGGCCATGGAGAACTGGGAGCCTTGTTATGCTGATGGGCGGGATGTAAATTGCCAACAGCCACTCTGGGGAAGTGTATGGTGTTTCCTGAAACATCTAAAAAACTAAGCAACAGAGCCTAGGGCACTTCCACTTATGGTCCTATAGCTTAGGGAAATTAAAATCAAAAAGACACAGCCACCCCAAAGTTTGGGACGGCTCTGTTTACAAGAACCTCGTTTACGGTACAAGTTCAATATCACAGAAAGCGAAAAATGGATAAAGAAGTTGTGGTACTTACGTACAATGCAATATCACTCAGCAATGAAATCTATGTCATCAGGCCCGTAGCAGCATAATGAGTGGATTCAGGTATGATGATTCTAAGTGAAATAAGTCACACAGAAAAAGAAACACCATAAGATATCACTACTACAAGGAAGGTAAACTTGGCTACACAAGAACTGAATTACAAAACAGAACAGGGTCTCAAATGTAGAAAACCAACTTATGCTTGCTTGAGGGGAAAGGTGAGTTGGGGTGCTGCATGAAACCAGAGATTGAAATTAGCACAGATACCGTTCCATAAGCCAAATATGTAATAGACAAGAGCTACTCCTTGCTCAACGAAGTGGACTCAACACCCCATATTAAATGCCTAAGAATATACCTGACTAGTAAGAATATTAAAACCTACCGATTTATATGTCTCCGAAAGAGAATCAAGCGTGTGTACGGCGGCATAAACGCAGCAGTGATAGGATTGGTGAGGTTCGGTGAGCAAATGCAGACCCTTTGAAGTCATATTGCATGGTACCCATTCCATGGGTCTCAACTCTCCAGGTTTAAGGGATTCTTCCTTCAGCTAAAACATGCATGTGGAACCCAGAGTATGATCCACCGTGTGCTCGGGGAACGTTTTTAAATGTGTCTCAGTTTTCGTTCCCTGGTACTCGGGTGCAACATTCCAGACGCTTTACTAACACTCTACCCACTTGGAGAGTCAGTGCCTTTAACCTCCTGTTTGGCCCAGTTTGTAATTTCTGCGTAAGATGAACAGGAATAGGGAGAACCAATGAGAGACTAGCTGGAGCTGTGAGGACGGGCAAATTTAACTCTCATTTCCCACCAGGAAGAGGAATTAACGAAAGGCTCAGCATGCGATGCCGGAACCAAACTAGGGCCTGAAGCAATCCTGCGGTGTTGCGGCCAGCTCACAAGAAAGCGAGTTGAAGAAAGTAGCTCAGGGGCACTGTAATTCACAAACCTGCAGAGTTATAAATGACAGCTATTGTCCAAAAATATATTGAAGGAAGGCTGACAAGAGGACTTGAAAGCGGGGCAGAATTGCAGGAAACCGATTTCAGGAGGTAGACTGGAATTGCATGTAAAGCATAGGAAAAGAGGCAGAACGTCCACAATGATGCACTTGGCCAAAAAGGGCGTATGCGTTTTTTCCTGAATATATTCAGGAAAAAACGCATACGCACTTTTTGGCCAACCAAGCAAGTTTGCAAAGGAAATCTGCACTACAATGAAGTTTCACTGCCCCCCAGTCAAAAGGGCCATCTGAAAAAAGTGTAAAATCCAGAAAGGCAGGATAGGTCATGGAGAACTGGGAGCCTTGTTATGCTGATGGGCGGGATGTAAATTGCCAGCAGCCACTCTGGAGAAGTGTATGATGTTTCCTGAAACATCTAAAAAACAAAGCAACAGAGCCTAGGGCACGTCCACTTATGGTCCTATAGCTTAGGGAAATTAAAATAAAAAAGACACAGCCACCCCAAAGTTTGGGCCGGCTCTGTTTACAAGAACCTCGTTTATGGTACAAGTTCAATATCACAGAAAGCGAAAAATGGATAAAGAAGTTGTGGTAATTACGTACAATGCAATATCAATCAGCAATGAAATCTATGTCATCAGGCCCGTAGCAGCATAATGAGTGGATTCAGGTACGATGATTCTAAGTGAAATAAGTCACACAGAAAAAGAAACATCATAAGATATCACTACTACATGGAATGTAAACTTGGCTACACAGGAACTGAATTACAAAACAGAACAGGGTGTCAAATGTAGAAAACCAACTTATACTTGCTTAAGGGGAAAGGTGAGTTGGGGTGCTGCATAAAACCAGAGATTGAAATTAGCACAGATACCGTTCCATAAGCCAAATATGTAATAGACAAGAGCTACTCCTTGCTCAACGAAGTGGACTCAACACCCCATATTAAACGCCTAACAATATACCTGACTAGTAAGAATCTTAAAACCTATGGATTTATATGTCTCCGGAAGAGAATGAAGCGTGTGTACAGTGGCATAAACGCAGCAGTGATAGGATTGGTGAGGTTTGGTGAGCAAATGCAGACCCTTTGAAGTCATATTGCATGGTACCCATTCCATGGGTCTCAACTCTCCATGTTTAAGGGATTCTTCCTTCAGCTAAAACATGCATGTGGAACCAAGAGTATGATCCACCGTGTGATCGGGAAACGTGTTCAAATGTGTCTCAGTTTTCGTCCCCTGGTACTCGGGTGCAACATTCCAGACACTTTACTAACACTCTCCCCACTTGGAGAGTCAGTGCCTTTAACCTCCTGTTTGGCCCAGTTTGCAATTTCTTCGGAAGATGAACAGCAATAAGGAGAAGCAATGGGAGACTATCTGTAGGTGTCTGGACGGGCAAATTTAACTCTCATTTCCCACCAGGAAGATAAATGAACCAAAGGCTCTGCGTGCCATGCTGGAACTAGATTAGGGCCTGAGGAGATCCTGCGGTGTTGCGGCCAGCTCACAAGAAAGCGAGTTGAAGAAAGCAGCTCAGGGGCACTGTAATTCAGAAACCTGCGGAGTTATAAATGACAGCTATCATCCAAAATTATACTGAAGTAAGGCTGCGATGAGGACTTGAATGCCGGGCAGAATTGCTGGAAACTGATTTCAGAACGTACACGGGAGTAGTTCTTAAAGCATAGGAAAAGAGACAGAACTTGGAAAATAATGCACTTGGCAAAAAAGGGCATATGTGTTTTATCCAGAGCTCTCATAACTGAGGGGAGGAGATTCCCAGCAGGCTCCAACTGCCACCTGAGGGCTCACATTGCCAAGGCAACGTGAGCATGCCAGGCAGGAGTTACCTCACAGCAGAGGTCCCACCTCACAGAAGGGTGAGAAACCCAGCCAACATCAGACTCTCACCAGAGGGCCCACATCACCAAGGGGATGGGAACCAGGCAGGAGTGTCTTCACATCAGTGGGGCCACATCATCGAAAGCTGAGGTACTCAGCACATGTGTCCTCAAACCAGAGGACCCACATCACCAAGGACCTCGGAGTGAGGCAGGCAGGAGTAACCTCACAACACTGGGCACATAGAATAAAAAAGTGAGGAATTCAGCAGTTGGAACCTCCCAGCAGGCGGCCCAGAGCACCGAGGCTATGGGATCCAGGCCACAGTGAACTCACAGAAGAGGGCCCATGTCATGAAACTGAGCAAACCAGCCATTGGGACCTCAGAGCAGGAGGCCCACATCCCCATGGGGATGGAATTCTGGTAGGAGTGTCCTCGCACCACTGAGAACGTATCAGAAAATTTGGGGCGACCAGCAGTTAGGGCCTGACGCCAGAGGACCCTCATCACCAAGGGAAGGAGGCTCCCAGCAGGCTCCAACTGCCACCAGAGGGCTGACGTCGCCAAGGCGATGTGTGCCAACCAGGCACGAATGACCTCACAGCAGAGGGCCCACCTCAAAGAAGTGTGACGAACCCAGTCAGGATCAGACTCGCACCAGAGGGCCCACATCACCAAATGGATTGGAACCAGGCAGGAGTGTCCTCACATGAGTAGGGCCACATCATCTAAAGGTGAGGAACCCAGAACATGTGGCTTCAAACCATAGGACACCCATCACCAAGGGGCTGGGAGTGAGGCAGGCAGGAGGAGCCTCATAACAGAGGGCCCAAAAATAAGAAAGGTGAGGAATCCAGCAGTTGGAACCTCCCAGCAGGCGGCCCAGAGCACAGAGGCTAGAGGAACCAGGCCAGAGTGAACTAACACCAGACAGCCCACATCATGAAACTGTGAGCAACCCAGACATTGGGACCTCAGAGCAGAAGGCCCACATCCCCATGGTGATGGGAACATGACAGGAGTGTCCTGGCATCACTGGGCTCACATCAGAAAACGTGGGGTGCTCAGAAGTTAGGGCCTGACGCTAGAGGGCACTCATCACCGAGAGGAGGAGGCTCCCAGCAGGCTCCAGCTGCCACCAGAGGGCCAACGTCGCCAAGGCGATGTGTGCCAGTCTGGCAGGAGTGACCTCACAGCAGAGGGCCCACCTCACAGAAGGGTGAGGAACACAGCCAGGATCAGACTCTCACCAGAGGGCCCACATCACCAAGGGGATGGGAACCAGGCAGGAGTGTCCCCACACCAGTGGGACAACATCATCGAAAGGTGAGGATCCCAGCACATGTGTCCTCAAACCAGAGGAACCACATCACCAAGGGGTTCGGAATGAGGCTGGCAGGACTGGCCTCACAACACAGGGTCCATAGAATATAAAAGTTGAGGAATCCAGCAGTTGGAACCTCCCAGCAAGTGGCCCAGAGCACCGAGGCTATGGGATCCAGGCCGCAGTGAACTCACAGCAGAGGGCCCACATCATGAACCTGTGAGCAGCCCAGCTGTTGGGACCTCAGAACAGAAGGCCCACATCCCCATTGGGATGGGAACCTGGCAGGAGTGGCTTTGCACCACTTAGCACATATCAGAAAATGTTAGGAGCCCAGCAGTTAGGGCCTGACGCCAGGGGGCCCTCATAACTGAGGGGAGGAGACTCCCAGCAGGTTCCAACTGCCAACAGAGGGCCCACGTCTACAAGGTGGCATGCGCCAGCCAGGCAGTAGTGACCTCACAGCAGAGGGCCTATCTCACAGAAGGGTGAGGAACCGAGGCAGGATGAGACTCTCACCAGAGGGCCCACAACACCAAGGGGATGGGAACCAGTCAGGACTGTCCTCCCACCAGTGGGGCCACATCATCGAAAGGTGAGGAACCCAGCACATGTGGCCTCATATCAGAGGACATACATCACAAAGGGGATGGGAGTGAGGCAGGTAGGAGTAGCCTAAAAACAGAGGGCCCAAAGAATAAAAAAAGTGAGGAATCCAGCATTTGGAACCTCCCAGCAGGCGGCCGAGAGCACAGAAGCTATGGGATGCAGGCAGGAGTTAACTAACACCAGAGAGCCCACATCATGAAACTGTGAGCAACCCAGGCATTGGGACCTCAGAGCAGAAAGCCCACATCCCCATGGGGATGGGAACCTGACAGGAGTGTCCTGGCATCACTGGGCTCACATCAGAAAACGTGGGGAGCCCAGCAGTTAGAGCCTGATGCTAGAGGGCCATCATCACCGAGGGGAGGAGGCTCCCAGCAGGTTCCATGTGCCAACAGAGGGCCCACGTCGCCAAGGTGATGTGTGCAAGTCAGGCAGGATTGACCTCACAGCAGAGGGCCTACCTCACAGAAGAGTGAGGAACCCAGCCAGGATAAGACTGTCACCAGAAGGGCCACATCACCAAGGGGATGGGAACCAGGCAGGAGTGTCCTCACACCAGTGGGGCCACATCATTGAAAGTTGCCTAACCCAGCACATGTGGCCTCAAACCAGAAGACCCACATCACGAAGGGGTTGCAAGTGAGGCAGGCAGGAGGAGCATCACAACACAGGACCCATAGAATACAAAAGTTGAGGAATCGAGCAGTTGGAACCTCCCAGCAGGCAGCCAAGACCACAGAGGCTATGGGATCCAGGCCACAGTGAACTAACACCAGAGAGCCCACATCATGAAATTGTGATCAACCCAGCCGTTGGAACCTCAGAGCAGAAGGCCCACATCCCCATGGGGATGGGAACCTAAGAGGAGTGCTTGAGCAACACTGGGCTCACCAAGAAAAGTTGGGGAGCCCAGCAGTTAGGGCCTGACGTCAGAGGGCCCTCATCACAGAGCTGAGGAGGCTCCCAGCAGGGTCCAATTGCCACCAGAGGGCTCATGTCAACAAGGCGAGGTGAGCAACCCAGGCAAGAGTTACCTGATAGTAGAGGGCCCACCTCACAGATGGGTGAGGAACCCAGCCAGGATCAGACTCTCACCTGAGGGCCCACATCAGCAAGGGGATGGGAACCAGTCAGGACTGTCTTCCCTCCAGTGGGGTCACATCATCGAAAGGTGCGAAACCCAGCACATGTGGCCTCAAATCAGAGGACACATATCACAAAGGGAATGGGAGTGAGGCAGGCAGGAGTAGCCTAAAATCAGAGGGCCCAAAGAATAAGAAAGGTGAGGAATCCAGCATTTGGAACCTCCCAGCAGGTGGTCCAGAGCACAGAAGCTATGGGATGCAGGCAGGAGTGAACTAATACCAGAGAGCCCACATCATAAAACTGTGAACAACCCAGGCTTTGGGACCTCAGAGCAGAAGGCCCACACCCCAATGGGGATGTGAACCTGGCTGGAGTGTCCTCGCACCACTGGGCGCACATCACAAAATGTGGGGAGCCCAGCAGTTAAGGCCTGATGCCAGAGGGCCCTCATCACCGAGGAGAGGAGGCTCCCAGCAGGCTCCAAGTGCCACCAGAGGGCTCATGTCCACAAGGCGAGGTGAGCAAGCCAGGCAGGAGTGACCTCACATCAGACGGCCCACCTCACAGATGGGTGAGGAACCCAGCCAGGATCAGACTCTCAACAGAGGGCCCACATCACCAAGGGGATGTGAACCAGGCAGGAGTCTCCTAAGACCATTGGTCCCACATCATCGAAAGGTGAGGAACCCAGCACATGTGGCCTCAAACCAGACGACACACATCACGAAGGGGATGGGAGTGAGGCAGGCAGGAGGATCCTCACAACAGAGGGCCCAAAAAATTAAAAAAGTGAGGAATCCAGCAGTTGGAACCTCCCAGCAGGCGGCCAAGAGCACAGAGGCTATGGGATCCAGGCTTCTGTGAACACCAGAGAGCCCACATCATGAAAATGTGAACAACCCAGCCGTTGGGACCTCAGAGCAGAAGGCCCACAACCCCATGGAGATGGGATCCTAAGAGGAGTGCCAAAGCATCACCAGGCTCCCTAAGAAAAGTTGGTGAGTCCAGCAGTTAGGGCCTGACGCAAGAGGGTCCTCATCACCGGGGGGAGGAGATTCCCAGCACGCTCCAACTGCCACCACACGGCTGACTTCACCAAGGCAATGTGTGCCAGCCATGCAGGAGTGACCTATCAGCAGAGGGTCTCCCTCACAGGTGGGTGAGGAACAAAGCCAGGAACAGACTCTCACCAGGGGGTCCACATAACCACGTGGATGAGAACCAAGCAGGAGTGTCCTCACACTAGTGGGGCCACATCATCGAAAGGTGAGGAACCCAGCAAAGGTGGCCACAAACCAGAGGACCCACATCACCAAGGGGTTGAGAGTGAGGTAGGTGTCTGGACGGGTATATTTAACACTCATTTCCCACCAGGAAGAGAAATTAACCAAAGGCTCAGCGTGCCCTGCCAGAAGCAGATTAGGGCCTGAAGCAGTCTTGCGGGTTTGCGGCCAGCTCACAAGAAAGCGAGTTGAAGAAAGGAGCTCAGGGGCCCTGTAATTCACAAACCTGGAGAGTTATAAATAACAGATAACGTCCAAAAATATATTGAAGTAAGGCTGCGAAAAGGACTTGAAAGCGGGGCAGAATTTCAGGAAACCGATTTCAGGAGGTAGACTGGAATTGCATTTAAAGCATAGGAAAAGAGGCAGAACATCGACAATGATGCACTTGGCAACAAAGGGCGTATGAGTTTGTTCCTGAATATATTCAGGAAAAAACACATATGCCCTTTTTGGCAAACCAAGCAAGCTTGCAATGGAAATCCGAACTACTATGAAGTGTCACTTCCCCCCGGTCTAAAGGGCCATCTGAGAAAAGTGTAAAATCCAGAAAGGCAAGACAGGCCATGGGGAAAAAGGAGCCTTGTTATGCTGATGGGCGGGATGTAAATTGCCAACAGCCACTCTGGAGAAGTGTATGGTGTTTCCTGATACATCTGAAAAACAAAGCAACAGAGTCTAGGGCATTTCCACTTATGGTCCTATAGCTTAGGGAAATTAAAATCAAAAAGACACAGCCACCCCAAAATTTGGGACGGCTCTGTTTACAGGAACCTCTTCTACAGTACGAGTTAAATATCCCAGAGAACAAATAATTGATAAAGAAGTTGCAGTACTTATGTACAACAGAATACCACTCAGCAATGAAATCTGTGTCACCAGGTCTGTACCAGCATAATGAGTGGATTGAGGCATGATGATTCTAAGTGAAATAAGTCACACAGAAAAAGAAACATCATAAGGTATCACTAATGCACGGAATGTAAACTTGGCTACACATGAACTGAATTACAAAACAGAACAGGGTCTCAAGATTAGAAAACCAACTTATGCTTGCTTAAAGGGAAAGGTGAGTTAAGGGGGTGCTGCATAAAACCAGAGATTGAAAATAGCACAGATACCGTTCCATAAGCCAAATATGTAATAGACAAGACCTACCCCCTGCTCAACGAAATGGACTCAACAATGAGGTATCACCTCACACCTGTTAGAATGGGCATCATCTGAAAATCTACAAACAACAAATGCTGGAAAGGGTGTGGAGAAAAGGAACCCTCTTCCACTATTGTTGGGAATATAAGTTGATACAGTCACTATGGAGAACAATATGGAGTTTCTTAAGAAACTAATAATAGAATTACCATATGATACAGCGATCCCAGGACTGGACATATACCCAGACAAAACCATAAATCAAAAAGAGACATTCACCGCAATGTTCATTGCATCACTATTTACAATATCGAGGTAATGGAAGCAACCTAAATGCCCACAGACAGACGAATGCATAAAGATGTGGTACATATATAAAATGGAATATTACTAAGCCATGAAAGGAATGAAATTGGGTCATTTGTAGAGACGTCGATGGATCTAGAGACTGTCATACAGAGTGAAGTAAGTCAGAAAGAGAAAAACAAATCTTGTATATTCATGCATATATGTGGAACCTAGAAAAACTGTACAGATTAACCGTTTTGCAAGGCATAAATAGAGCAACAGATGTAGACAACAATCGTATGGACAACAAGGGGGGAAAGCTCTTGGAGGGGTGGTGGTGGGAGGAGTTGAGAGATTGGGATTGGCATGTAAACATTTATATGTATAAAATAGATAACCAATGAGAACCTGCTGTATAAAAATATAAAATAAAATTCAAAATTAAAAAGAAATAAAATTTAAAAAATAAAACAGAAAAAACAATTATTCCCTTCACATACATTTATATGAATAAATTATTTCCATGCTTATATCTGTAAATACAAAAAAGAGGAATAAAATCTACCTTGAACCAAAAACGAAAAAGAGAAAAAAAAAAACAGAACCCACCAGTTACTCAGAGGAAAACCGTATCAGGGCACTTGCTCCAGTTGTAAACAATTCTGAAGTTGGTCAGTGGTGGGGAATCGTCTCCCATTCAGCCAGCAGCCCCCACACAACAAGCGTCCTCATTGCAAAGCTGGGGCACCGTGCCGAGGCATCTGTGAGTAAACGTGAGCTGAGCCCCAGGCCAGTTGCTGCTGAACTGTTCCCGCCCTTCCCAGGTAAAACACCTGAATATATACAAGGACTTGAAAGCCTAGAGGAAGGGCCATGGAGCCACACGAGTGACAGCATGCCAGCTGACTTGGTGCCTGCAGGCCAGCCAGGATGGTCCTGGCCCTGGGTGCTCTTCTGGAAGATTTCCATTTCCCTGCCTGAGATACCCGTCCTGTCCCTGCCCCCACTGCTTTTTTCCTTCCTCACCTCTGCCCAGGGAGAAATTCCAGCAGCAGGTATGGGTGACACATCCTCTTCTTTAGCAGGTGGCAGCCTGGCAACTGCTGCAGAAAGTCCAGCAGAGCCCCACTCACACTGGGCCACCCACAAAGCCGTGGCCTCTCACTCCCTCCCACCAGCCCAGCCCCGAGACTGCTGACAGGGCAGAGAAAATGGCGTCAGGCACAGCTGCAGGGGCTTTTGCTGCCTGGAGTGGTATTTATATTGATCTCAACCCAGGCACACCTGGGGAGGGCTGGCCGGCATGGTAAGGTTGCCCAGGTCAGCCAATCATCACCCCTCAGGGGCTCACAGTTGCAGAAAATGGAACTTGCTGAACCGGCCAGGTCCAAGGAACAGGTGTGGGCTCCTGAGAGTCAGGATAGACAAGGGGCTGCAGCTTTGGCTTGTTTTCTAATCATTTTATCTGGCCCATGAGTGGGAGACAACTTCAAGAAAACCCTCTCCTAATGAGAGGAACCCAGGAGTCAGGGAGAGGAGGGGTGGGTGGTGGTTGGAGACAGAGGCCTGGTGCCCTGGGTGCAGTGGAAGTCTCTGGAAGACCAGGTGGAGGGAGGCCACACAGAGTGATGCCCAGGGTCACAGACCTGTCGGAGCTGCTGTTTGTTAGTTCAAGTCCTGCTCTGAGGTGCTCTGTGTCAGCTCTGAGCGACAGGTGAGCTGGGGGTGCTCTTCAATGAGGGCTATGTGCACGGTTCCTGTGTGCCCAGCCCTGCCACGGTACCTGCAAGGGTAGCTCTGTATCCTGGGAGGGGCCTGACCATGAGAGCCCCGTGGGCTGGGTTGGGGGTGGGGTACCTGCCCAGGAGAGCTCCATATCCTGGGATTGGCCTGACCACGAGAGCCCCATGGGCTGCTGGGGACCTGGTAAAGGATGTCAGGACAGTCAGTGAAGCCACCGAGGATATACCTCCAGTTGCTCCTGATTCCTACACCCTGCTGGTCATTCTACCAACCACCAGGACATGGTATTCTGTATTAGTCTTCAATGATGCCTTCTTTTGTATTCCATTAGTCCCAGAGTCACAAGAAATTTTGGCTTGTGAGTGGCAGGACTCAACATACAACTAAAACAATACTTCCGGGCCGTCTTGCCCCAAGGGTTCAAAAATTCCCACACCATCTTTGGGGAAAGCTTAGCTAAAGACCGAAAAGTTCTACCTCTGGAAAAGGAAACCCTCCTTCAATATGCAGACGACATTCTGATCGCCAGCCCTACTAAGGAGGCCTCTGAACTACCAAGCCAATAAAGGATAGAAGTTGTCCAAGAAAAAGCTCAAATATCACAGACTGCAGTGACCTGCCTGGGCTTCATTCTCACACAAGGTCAGAGAAGCCCATCCCAGGAAAGGGAAGAAACCATTTGCAGCCTTACCCCTTTCTAAAACTAGAAGACAGCTTAGGGGTTCCTGGGGAGGCCAGGGTTTGCTGCTTCTGGATCCCTAACTACAGTCTACTAGCTGGGCCTCTATATGAAACACTGAAAGGAAAAGATGATGATCCTTTTGAACAGAATCCAGAAGTGGCCTTTCAAGAATGGAAAGAGCAGTCAATTCAGACCCTTGCCCTGGAACTCCCTAATTGAGCTAAACCCTTTGACCTTTCCATTCCCGGTGAAAGGTGAATCGCCATTGGAGAATTAGTGCAAAAACTGGGACCACTTGAAATGGAACAACGCAAGAATGCCATCCAGGTAGGATAAACTACAGTCACCAAGGGGCTTGGCCCACTGCCACATCTGGCCAAGATACTGGCGGTATCTAAAAACCTGGAAATCAGCAGCCCAAAAGGCCACCTCCCTCCTAAGGGAAAAGGACCCCACGTGGTGATCCTAATCACCAACCATGCCCTGAAGTTGCAGGGTTCGCTCCGTGGGCACACCGACCTCGAGTGAGGAGGCCCTCCAACTCCAACATCCAGAGAGATAACCGGGGGCAACAGGGCACCATGACGACTCGTGTGAACATCACTTGACCTGGAGTTTCTCTCATAAAACAACAATAGTGTGTCCCGAAGGAGTAGACTACTGCTTGCAGGACTTCCTGCACCCGGAGGGGAGCTAATAATCTTGGCGGGGGAACCGTATATCACACCGTCACCATAGAAAAGCCTACAGACACCGTGATGATGGTGGCCAATAAGACCGGCTGGACTCCTGTTTACTTCAAAAGGCTGTTGACTCAGTGGCCATCATGGTCCTTGATCACCACTGACCCTGGACTGTCTGGGAGTTGAGCGGGCAGGGCTCTGACACCTGGTGCTGTTTTTACGTTAATTCAGGGGCCTAATTGAAGAAAGAGCAGACTACTGGTCAGAGCATCTAGGCTGGCAGAAACGGTCAGCCTAAGGTGGCCGAACAAATGTGGGGTGGGGTGAAACCGGCCCCCACAGCGTCTCTGCACATCTCTTTCCTGGACCCTTAAAGGTCATTAGAATCTATAACACTTCCAATGCTGGTGCTCAGGCGGACGAGCAGGGAGGCAGGGGTCCTGGGGCCAATCAACGTCACCTGGAGGCTGCTGGGGAGAAGTTCTGACCCTCGTCCCCTGGTATGAGGGCTCCCAACTCAGCACTCAGCAGTTACAGAAGAAGGGTCTGCACCCTCAGCACTCCAAGAATGAGGAACGGGACAAAAGGCAGAGGAGGGGTTTGTCCCCAGCAAAGCCCATTAAAAATCCCTGGGAGATAAAAATAGAATGTGGGCAATAAAGTCAAGTCTGACCTTTTTTATCCTTTGTGCTTTGTCTAATTTCACGTGCTCCTAGGGTCCCACATGCAGAGGTTCCACACCCGGCACTTCAGACCAGATTTCCTGGTGCAGAATGGCTGGGTCGACACCTCAGCTCCTGGGGCCCAGTGCAGACTCCGAGATATAGAGCCTGAGCTGCAGCCAACCCGGCCCTTGAGAGCTCCGCCCCCTCCCTCTCACTGACTCTGACAGGATCTCTACACAGCAGCCCAGCCCACAGCCCACGGGGTAGTGCATGCTCTCACCTCTCCATTCTCTGATGAAAATATAAAGTTTCCTTTGCTTGGGAACCAAACTCAGTCTCTATCTGTTGGCCCCAATGACACTGGGCAGGGGGACCCTTGTTGGGGTCCACTCTGGAGGATCAGTAACAGAAATTGAGACTATTGTAACTTCAATGAACAGATGTGTGAGCCAAACTGTAGTTAACATAGAACAGTTTATAAGGCTCGGGTAAAATAAGATGTTTCTAACACTTCCATTTGATATTTCCATCACTTTATTATAAGCAAGTTCAGTGAAAAGGTTTGTCTTATTTGTCAGGTCAATATTAGAGAAATGAAGTGATTTCTTTCCAAGGATGTACATCTAATAATCTTGGTTAAAGCTTCAATCTTGTTTTAAATGCTTTTCCATTGAAAATGATACCTCTCTTTCAGCTCCCCCATTTCTGAGAAGTATAAAATCTTATAATTTATTATTACCAAAGGGGAAAGGTGGGAGGAGGGATAAATTAACAGTTTGGAATTAACACATACACACTGCTATGTATAAAATAGATCATCAACAAGGAACTACTGTATAGCACAGGGAACTACACTCAATATTGTGCAATAACCTATAAGGGGAAATAATCGGAAAAAGAATAGATATTTTTATTGACATCATCTATCAATGACAGTTAAAGTGTAACCTAAGGGAAGCCGGTGGTGAGTGCTTCTGACCCTGAAGACTTCAGTCATCTAAAGTTTGGACTCTGCCTACTTCCCAAGGCCCTTAATGAACATATGTGTAGCCGTAGCTTAAAAAACTCCCCAGTTTGGGTTTCGGGGAGACACTGATTTTGAAAAAGCCCTGGTGTTCTCCTTACATGAATGGGACTCTTCCTACTGCTAAAACATGTCTGTCACACCCAGAGGATGGTATACCGTCTGATCGGGAAGAGTTTGGAAAAGGCATCTCATCTCCTCATCTCCTGGTGCTCGGGTTCACCCCTCCAGCGTCTTTACTAACAGTCTCCCCACTTGGAGATGTCAACACTGTCAACATCCTGTTGCGTACAGTTTGGAATTTGTCCAGAGGATGAAGCGGAAGGATGAGGAACAATGAGAGACAAGTCCTAGGTGTTCAGACAGGCACATGTCACTCTAATTTCCAATCAGGAAGATGAATTGACCAAAGGCTAGGGTTGCCCATGGAAACAGTATAGGGCTTGAGGAAATCCCACTGCTTTGTGGCCAGTTCCCATAAACACAAGTTGAACAATGGAACTCAGGGGCAGTAAAATTCACGAAACTGCAGAGTTGAAAATATCTATCACTGAAAAATGTCTTGAGGAAAGTCAAAGAAAAGGATTGGCAAGCAAGGGAGAATGGCAAGAAAGGGATTTGAGGAGGTAGAAAGGATTCGCCATTAAGCACAAGAAAAGGGGCTGAACATTTCCGACATTGCAGTTGGCCAAAAAGGCTGTATGCGTTTTTTTCTGTATATATTCAAGAAAAGGGCATACACTTTTTTAGCCAACCAAACAGGTGGGCACTGGAAATCAATACTACAAAAGATATCACTTCGCATCAGTCAGAAGAGCCATCCTCATAAAGTGTAAACGCCAGAAATGCAGGACAGGGCAAGGAGAAGAGGGAGCCCTGTGAGGCTTATAGTGGAAATGTATATTGCCAACGGCCATTCTGGAGAAGTGTATTGTGTTTACTAAAGCATCTAAAAAATGAGCTACAGAGCATAGGGCACTTGCACTCATGGGCGTATATCTTGGGAAAAACAAAAATCGAGAGGACACAGGCACCCCAATGTTTACTGCCTCTCTGTTTAAAAGATCCTCGACTAGGATATAACTTAAATGTCTCTGGAGGGAAAAAATGGATAGAGATGTGGTACTTATGTAGAGTGGAATATTACTCAGCCTGGAAATCAATGAAATATGGCCAGTTGTAACAACTCCGGAGGAGTTACGTATGATCATTCTAAGTGACATAATTCAAAAAGAAAAAGACACATATCATAAGATATCACTTAAAGGTGGAATCCAAAATGGCTACACATGAAATAAATTACAAAACAAAAACATAGTCAAATATGTAGAAAACACGCGTAAGGCTGCTAAACGGGAAAGGTGGGGAGGGGTGAGGCATCATCCAGGAGGTTGAAATTAGCAAAGATACCATTCCAAATACCAAACTGATAATCAACAAGGCCTACACGGTAGCTAAAAGAACTGCACTCAGCACACTCAAGTCACCGGAAAAGAATATCTATGACTGGTAAGAATCTGAAAAAGAATTTATTGATGTCTCTCTGTACGTGAATCAAGTGGATGTACAGCAGCAAGAAACAGAGCTTTGAAAATCAGCTGTAACCAATATAGTAATAAATTGAAAAAAATAAACGACAGAGAGACAGAGAAAACCTCTTACAACTTTTCCTCAGGGACGGTGATGCAACATGGATTGAACACATCTAGACCCACAGCAGGATGAGACATAAGGCTGGAAACTGTTCGCGCTAAGAGAAATGTGAGGTTGGGTGAGGAAATGCACACCCTTTAAAGTAATACTACCTGGTACCCATTCAATGGGTCCCAAATCTGCAGGTTCAAGGAATCTTCCTACAGCTAAAACATGCATGGAAAACCCAGAGGACTGTACACCATGTGATCGGGAGATGTGTCTAAAATGCACCTCATTTATCCTCTCCTGGTGCTCCTGTTCATCATTCCAGCCACGTTACTTAGAATCTCCCCACTTAGAGAATCAGCACATTTAAACTTCTGTTTCACACATTTTGCAAATTGTGAGGAGGATGAACGGGAAGAGGGGGAAACAATGAGAGAATAGTTGTAGGGGTTTGGACGGGCACATGTCACTCTAATTTCCCATTAAGAATAAGAATTAAAAAAAGGCTCAGCCCGCCTCGCCGGAGCCAAAATAGGGCCTGAAGCAATCCTGCGGTTTTGAGGCCAGCTCACAAAAGAGCAACTTAAAAAATGGAGCTCAGGGTCACTGCAATTCACAAACCTGCAGAGTTATAAATGAAAACTAACGTCCAAAAATATGTTGAGGTAAGGCAAAGAAGAGGATCTGAATGCAAGACAGAATTGCAAGAAACAGATTTCAAGAGATAGATTGGACTCGCCTTTAAAGCACATGAAAAGCGGCAGAATTTCGACAATGATGCAGTTGGCCCAAAAGGGAGTATGCGTTATTTCCTGAATATATCCAGGAAAAAACACATACGCACTTTATGGGCAACCAAGCAAGCAAGCAATGCAAATGTGCACAACAAAGAAGTCTCATTTCCCACCGGTCAAAAGGGCCATCCGAAAAAATTGTAAACACCAGAAATGCAGGACAGGCCATGGAGAACAGGGAGCCTTTATACGCTGATGGACAGTGTGTGAACTGCCGAGAGCCACTCTGGAGAAGTGTATGGTGGTTCCTAAATCATCTAAAAAACAGAGCGACAGAGCATAGGGCACTTCCAATCACGGGAGTATATCTAGGGAAGTCTAAAAATCAACAAGACACAAGCACACCACAGTTTAGGGCTACTCTGTTTACAAGAACCTCAACTTCAGTACACCTTAAATATCCCAGGAAAGAGAACAATGGATAAAGAAAATGTGGTACTTATGTACAATGGAATATCTCTTCACCATGAAATCAATGTAATAAGGCTAGTAGAAGGATAAAGAGTGGATTGAGGTCCGATAATACTACTTGAAATAAGTCAAACAGAAAAAGAAACATATCATAAGATATCACTTATAGAGGGAGGATAAATATGGCTGCACAAAAAATGAATTACAAAACAGAACAGTGTCTCACATTTAGAAAACACACTTATGTCAGCTTAAGGGGAAAGGAGAGGTGGGGTGATGCATAAAACCAGAGTTTGAAATTAGCACAGATACCGTTCAATAAACCAAATAGGTATCAGACAAGATCTACACCTCGCTCAATGAACTGGCCTCAACACACCCTATACACCGCAGAGAAATATATCTGAGTAATAAGAATCTTAAAACCCATGTATTGATATATCTCCATAAGGGAATCAAGTGTGCGCAGAGCGGCACAAACACAGCAGTGAAAATGAGCTAAACCCCATTATAGAAATAAATTTTAAAACCAAAACGCAGAAACAATGAAAGAGAGAAAAATTCTTACAAAATTCGCTCAGGGGCTGTGATGCAACCTGGAATGACCACATATAAACCCACAGCTGGATAAGACATAAGGCTGGACACTTGGGGCTGAAAGGATTGGAGAGCTTTGGTGAGCAACTGCCGAAAGTTTAATGCAATACTTCATGCTACTTATTCCAAGGGTCCCAACACTCCAAGTTGAAGGGAATCTTCCTACAGCTAAACCATGCATGGGAAATCCAGCGGATGGTATACCATATGATCGGGAAAGGTTTCTAAAATGCACCTCATTTTCCTCTCCTGGGGCTCCGGATCAACATTCCAGCCACTTTACTAACAACATCTCCACATGGAGAGTCAATGCCTTTAAGTTCCGGTATCGCACAGTCTGCAGTTAGTGCGGAGGATGAATGGGAATAGGGGGAACCAGTGAGAAAATAGCTGTAGCGGTTTCAATGGGCACATGTCACTCTAACTTCACATCAGGAAGAAGAATTAACCAAAGGCAGAGCAAGGCACCCCAGAAGAAGAATAGGGCCTGAAGAAATCCTGTGGATATGAGGCAAGATCACAAAAATAAGAGCTGAAAAATGGAGCTAAGGGCCACTGCAATTCAAAAACCTGCAGAGTTATAAAGGCCAACTATTCTCCAAAAGTATATTGAGGTAAGGCTATGAAGAGGCACTGAGAGCAAGGCAGAACTGAAGGAAACCGATTTCAGGAGGTAGACAGGAATTGCACTGAAAACATATGAAAACACTCAGAACATCGACAATGATGCACTTGGCCAAAAAGGGCGTATGCGTTTTTTCCTGAATATATTCAGGAAGAAACGCATACGCCCTTTCTGGCCAACCAAGCAAGCTCTCAAAGGAAATCTGCACTACAATGAAGTCTCACTTCACCCCGGTCAAAGGGCCATCTGAAAAAAGTGTAAAATCCAGAAAGGCAGGACAGGCCATGGAGAACTGGGAGCCTTGTTATGCTGATGGGCGGGATGTAAATTGCCAGCAGCCACTCTGGAGAAGTGTATGGTGTTTCCTGAAACATCTAAAAAACAAAGCAACAGAGCCTAGGGCACTTGCACTTATGGTCCTATAGCTTAGGGAAATTAAAATCAAAAAGACACAGCCACCCCAAAGTTTGGGACGGCTCTGTTTACAAGAACCTCGTTTATGGTACAAGTTCAATATCACAGAAAGCGAAAAATGGATAAAGAAGTTGTGGTACTTACGTACAATGCAATATCACTCAGCAATGAAATTTATGTCATCAGGCCCGTAGCAGCATAATGAGTGGATTCAGGTACGATGATTCTAAGTGAAATAAGTCACACAGAAAAAGAAACATCATAAGATATCACCAATACACGGAATGTAAACTTGGCTACAAAGGAACTGAATTACAAAACAGAACAGGGTCTCAAATGTAGAAAACCAACTTATGCTTGCTTAAGGGGAAAGGTGAGTTGGGGTGCTGCATGAAACCAGAGATTGAAATTAGCACAGATACCGTTCCATAAGCCAAATATGCAATAGACAAGAGCTACTCCTTGCTGAACGAAGTGGACTCAACACCCCATATTAAACGCCTAAGAATATACCTGACTAGAAATAATCTTAAAACCTACGGATTTATTTGTCTCCGAAAGAGAACCAAGCGTGTGTACAGCGGCATAAACGCAGCAGTGATAGGATTGGTGAGGTTCGGTGAGCAAATGCAGACCCTTTGAAGTCATATTGCATGGTACCCATTCCATGGGTCTCAACTCTCCAGGTTTAAGGGATTCTTCCTTCAGCTAAAACATGCATGTGGAACCCAGAGTATGATCCACCGTGTGATCGGGAAACGTGTTCAAATGTGTCTCGTTTTCGTCCCCTGGTACTCGGGTGCAACATTCCAGATGCTTTACTAACACTCTCCCCTCTTGGAGAGTCAGTGCCTTTAACCTCCTGTTTGGCCCAGTTTGTAATTTCTGTGGAAAATGAACAGGAATAGGGAGAACGAAAGAGAGACTAGCTGGAGGTGTCTGGACGGGCAAATTTAACTCTCATTTCCCACCAGGAAGAGGAATTAACCAAAGGCTCATCGTGCCGTGCCGGAACCACACTAGGGCCTGAAGCAATCCTGCGGTGTTGTGGCCAGCTCACAAGAAAGCGAGTTGAAGAAAGGAGCTCAGGGGCACTGTAATTCACAAACCTGCAGAGTTATAAATGACAGCTATCGTCCAAAAATATATTGAAGTAAGGCTGCCAAGAGGACTTGAAAGCGGGGCAGAATTGCAGGAAATCGATTTCAGGAGGTAGACTGGAATTGCATGTAAAGCATAGGAAAAGAGGCAGAACGTCCACAATGATGCACTTGGCCAAAAAGGGCGTATGCGTTTTTTCCTGAATATATTCAGGAAAAAACGCATACGCCCTTTTTGGCCAACCAAGCAAGCTTGCAAAGGATATCTGCACTACAATGAAGTCTCACTGCCCCCCGGTCAAAAGGGCCATCTGAAAAAAGTGTAAAATACAGAAAGGCAGGACAGGCCATGGAGAACTGGGAGCATTGTTATGCTGATGGGCGGGATGTAAATTGCCAACAGCCACTCTGGAGAAGTGTATGGTGTTTCCTGAAACATCTAAAAAACAAAGCAACAGAGCCTAGGGCACTTCCACTTATGGTCCTATAGCTTAGGGAAATTAAATTCAAAAAGACACAGTCACCCCAAATTTGGGACGGCTCTGTTTACAAGAACCTCGTTTACGGTACAAGTTCAATATCACAGAAAGCGAAAAATGGATAAAGAAGTTGTGGTACTTACGTACAATGCAATATCACTCAGTAATGAAATCTATGTCATCAGGCCCGTAGCAGCATAATGAGTGGATTCAGGTATGATGATTCTAAGTGAAATAAGTCACACAGAAAAAGAAACACCATAAGATATCACTACTACACGGAAGGTAAACTTGGCTACACAAGAACTGAATTACAAAACAGAACAGGGTCTCAAATGTAGAAAACCAACTTATGCTTGCTTGAGGGGAAAGGTGAGTTGGGGTGCTGCATGAAACCAGAGATTGAAATTAGCACAGATACCGTTCCATAAGCCAAATATGTAATAGACAAGAGCTACTCCTTGCTCAACGCAGTGGACTCAACACCCCATATTAAACGCCTAAGAATATACCTGACTAGAAATAATCTTAAAACCTACGGATTTATATGTCTCCGAAAGAGAATCAAGCGTGTGTACGGCTGCATAAATGCAGCAGTGATAGGATTGGTGAGGTTCGGTGAGCAAATGCAGACCCTTTGAAGTCATACTGCATGGTCCCCATTCCATGGGTCTCAACTCTCCAGGTTTAAGGGATTCTTCCTTCAGCTGAAACATGCATGTGGAACCCAGAGTATGATCCACCGTGTGATCGGGAAACGTGTTCAAATGTGTCTCAGTTTTCGTCCCCTGGTACTCGGGTGCAACATTCAAGACGCTTTACTAACACTCTCCCCACTTGGAGAGTCAGTGTCTTTAAACTCCTGTTTGGCCCAGTTTGCAATTTCTGCGGAAAATGTACAGGAATAGGGAGAACCAAAGAGAGACTAGCTGGAGGTGTCTGGACGGGCAAATTTAACTCTCATTTCCCACCAGGAAGAGGAATTAACCAAAGGCTCAGCGTGCCGTGCCGGAACCACACTAGGGCCTGAAGCAATCCTGCGGTGTTGCGGCCAGCTCACAAGAAAGCAAGTTGAAGAAAGGAGCTCAGGGGCACTGTAATTCACAAACCTGCAGAGTTATAAAGGACAGCTATCGTCCAAAAATATATTGAAGTAAGGCTGCCAAGAGGACTTGAAAGCGGGGCAGAATTGCAGGAAACCGATTTCAGGAGGTAGACGGGAATTGCATGTACAGCATAGGAAAAGAGGCAGAACGTCCACAATGATGCACTTGGCCAAAAAGGGCGTATGCGTTTTTTCCTGAATATATTCAGGAAAAAACGCATACGCCCTTTTTAGCCAACCAAGCAAGCTTGCAAAGGAAATCTGCACTACAATGAAGTCTCACTGCCCCACGGTCAAAAGGGCCATCTGAAAAAAGTGTAAAATCAAGAAAGGCAGGACAGGCCATGGAGAACTGGGAGCCTTGTTATGCCGGTGGGCGGGATGTAAATTGCCAACAGCCACTCTGGAGAAGTGTATGGTGTTTCCTGAAACATCTAAAAAACAAAGCAACAGAGCCTAGGGCACTTCCACTTATGGTCCTATAGCTTAGGGAAATTAAAATCAGAAAGACACAGCCACCCCAAAGTTTGGGCCGGCTCTGTTTACAAGAACCTCGTTTACGGTACAAGTTCAATATCACAGAAAGCGAAAAATGGATAAAGAAGTTGTGGTACTTACGTACAATGCAATATCACTCAGCAATGAAATCTATGTCATCAGGCCCGTCGCAGCATAATGAGTGGATTTAGGTACGATGATTCTAAGTGAAATAAGTCACACAGGAAAAGAAAGATCATAAGATATCACTACTACACGGAATGTAAACTTGGCTACACAGGAACTGAATTACAAAACAGAACAGGGTCTCAAATGTAGAAAACCAACTTATGCTTGCTTAAGGGGAAAGGTGAGTTGGGGTGCTGCATGAAACCAGAGATTGAAATTAGCAGAGATACCGTGCCATAAGCCAAATATGTAATAGACAAGAGCTACTCCTTGCTAAACGAAGTGTACTCAACACCCCATATTAAACGCCTAAGAATACACCTGACTAGTAAGAATCTTAAAACCTGTGGATTTATATGTCTCCGAAAGAGAATCAAACGTGTGTACGGCGGCATAAACGCAGCAGTGATAGGATTGGTGAGGTTCGGTGAGCAAATGCAGACCCTTTGAAGTCATACTGCATGGTACCCATTCCATGGGTCTCAACTCTGCAGGTTTAAGGGATTCTTCCTTCAGCTGAAACATGCATGTGGAACACAGAGTATGATCCACCGTGTGATCAGGAAACGTGTTCAAATGTGTCTCAGTTTTCGTCCCCTGGTACTCGGGTGCAACATTCAAGACGCTTTACTAACACTCTCCCCACTTGGAGAGTCAGTGCCTTTAAACTCCTGTTTGGCCCAGTTTGCAATTTCTGCGGAAAATGTACAGGAATAGGGAGAACCAATGAGAGACTAGCTGGAGGTGTGTGGACGGGCAAATTTAACTCTCATTTCCCACCAGGAAGAGGAATTAACCAAAGGCTCAGCATGCCGTGCCAGAACCACACTAGGGCCTGAAGCAATCCTGCGGTGTTGCGGCCAGCTCACAAGAAAGCGAGTTGAAGAAAGGAGCTCAGGGGCACTGTAATTCACAAACCTGCAGAGTTATAAATGACAGCTATCGTCCAAAAATATATTGAAGTAAGGCTGCCAAGAGGACTTGAAAGCGGGGCAGAATTGCAGGAAACCGATTTCAGGAGGTAGACAGGAATTGCATGTAAAGCATAGGAAAAGAGGCAGAACGTCCACAATGATGCACTTGGACAAAAAGGGCGTATGCGTTTTTTCCTGAATATATTCAGGAAAAAACGCATACGCCCTTTTTGGCCAACCAAGCAAGCTTGCAAAGGAAATCTGCACTACAATGAAGTCTCACTGCCCCCCGGTCAAAAGGGCCATCTGAAAAAAGTGTAAAATCCAGAAAGGCAGGACAGGCCATGGAGAACTGGGAGCCTTGTTATGCTGGTGGGCGGGATGTAAACTGCCAACAGCCACTCTGGAGAAGTGTATGGTGTTTCGTGAAACATCTAAAAAACAAAGCAACAGAGCCTAGGGCACTTCCACTTATGGTCCTATAGCTTAGGGAAATTAAAATCAAAAAGACACAGCCACCCCAAAGTTTGGGCTGGCTCTGTTTACAAGAACCTCGTTTACGGTACAAGTTCAATATCACAGAAAGCGAAAAATGGATAAAGAAGTTGTGGTACTTACGTACAATGCAATATCACGCAGCAATGAAATCTATGTCATCAGGCCCGTAGCAGCATAATGAGTGGATGCAGGTACGATGATTCTAAGTGAAATAAGTCACACAGAAAAAGAAACATCATAAGGTATCACTACTACACGGAATGTAAACTTGGCTACACAGGAACTGAATTACAAAACAGAACAGGGTCTCAAATGTAGAAAACCAACTTATGCTTGCTTAAGGGGAAAGGTGAGTTGGGGTGCTGCATAAAACCAGAGATTGAAATTAGCACAGATACCGTTCCATAAGCCAAATATGTAATAGACAAGAGCTACTCCTTGCTCAACGCAGTGGACTCAACACCCCATATTAAACGCCTAAGAATATACCTGACTAGAAATAATCTTAAAACCTATGGATTTATATGTCTCCGAAAGAGAATCAAGCGTGTGTACGGCGGCATAAACGCAGCAGTGATAGGATTGGTGAGGTTCAGTGAGCAAATGCAGACCCTTTGAAGTCATACTGCATGGTACCCATTCCATGGGTCTCAACTCTCCAGGTTTAAGGGATTCTTCCTTCAGCTGAAACATGCATGTGGAACACAGTGTATGATCCACCGTGTGATCAGGAAACGTGTTCAAATGTTTCTCATTTTTCGTCCCCTGGTACTCGGGTGCAACATTCAAGACGCTTTACTAACACTCTCCCCACTTGGAGAGTCAGTGCCTTTAAACTCCTGTTTGGCCCAGTTTGCAATTTCTGCGGAAAATGTACAGGAATAGGGAGAACCAATGAGAGACTAGCTGGAGGTGTGTGGACGGGCAAATTTAACTCTCATTTCCCACCAGGAAGAGGAATTAACCAAAGGCTCAGCGTGCCGTGCCAGAACCACACTAGGGCCTGAAGCAATCCTGCGGTGTTGCGGCCAGCTCACAAGAAAGCGAGTTGAAGAAAGGAGCTCAGGGGCACTGTAATTCACAAACCTGCAGAGTTATAAATGACAGCTATCGTCCAAAAATATATTGAAGTAAGGCTGCCAAGAGGACTTGAAAGCGGGGCAGAATTGCAGGAAACCGATTTCAGGAGGTAGACGGGAATTGCATGTAAAGCATAGGAAAAGAGGCAGAACGTCCACAATGATGCACTTGGCCAAAAAGGGCGTATGCGTTTTTTCCTGAATATATTCAGGAAAAAACGCATACGTCCTTTTTGGCCAACCAAGCAAGCTTGCAAAGGAAATCTGCACTACAATGAAGTCTCACTGCCCCCCGGGCAAAAGGGCCATCTGAAAAAAGTGTAAAATCCAGAAAGGCAGGACAGGCCATGGAGAACTGGGAGCCTTGTTATGCTGGTGGGCGTGATGTAAATTGCCAACAGCCACTCTGGAGAAGTGTATGGTGTTTCCTGAAACATCTAAAAAACAAAGCAACAGAGCCTAGGGCACTTCCACTTATGGTCCTATAGCTTAGGGAAATGAAAATCAAAAAGACACAGCCACCCCAAAGTTTGGGCCGGCTCTGTTTACAAGAACCTCGTTTACGGTACAAGTTCAATATCACAGAAAGCAAAAAATGGATAAAGAAGTTGTGGTACTTATGTACAATGCAATATCACTCAGCAATGAAATCTATGTCATCAGGCCCGTAGCAGCATAATGAGTGGATGCAGGTATGATGAGTCTAAGTGAAATAAGTCACACAGAAAAAGAAACATCATAAGATATCACTACTACACGGAATGTAAACTTGGCTACACAGGAACTGAATTACAAAACAGAACAGGGTCTCAAATGTAGAAAACCAACTTATGCTTGCTTAAGGGGAAAGGTGAGTTGGGGTGCTGCATGAAACCAGAGATTGAAATTAGCACAGATACCGTTCCATAAGCCAAATATGCAATAGACAAGAGCTACTCCTTGCTCAACGAAGTGGACTCAACACCCCATATTAAACACCTAAGAATATACCTGACTAGAAATAATCTTAAAACCTACGGATTTATATGTCTCCGAAAGAGAATCAAGCGTGTGTACAGCGGCATAAACGCAGCAGTGATAGGATTGGTGAGGTTCGGTGAGCAAATGCAGACCCTTTGAAGTCATATTGCATGGTACCCATTCCATGGGTCTCAACTCTCCAGGTTTAAGGGATTCTTCCTTCAGCTGAAACATGCATGTGGAACCCAGAGTATGATCCACCGTGTGATCGGGAAACGTGTTCAAATGTGTTTCGTTTTCATCCCTGGTACTCGGGTGCAACATTCCAGATGCTTTACTAACACTCTCCCCACTTGGAGAGTCAGTGCCTTTAACCTCCTGTTTGGCCCAGTTTGTAATTTCTGTGGAAAATGAACAGGAATAGGGAGAACGAAAGAGAGACTAGCTAGAGGTGTCTGGACGGGCAAATTTAACTCTCGTTTCCCACCAGGAAGAGGAATTAACCAAAGGCTCAGCGTGCCGTGCCGGAACTACACTAGGGCCTGAAGCAATCCTGCGGTGTTGCGGACAGCTCACAAGAAAGCGAGTTGAAGAAACGAGCTCTGGGGCACTGTAATTCACAAACCTGCAGAGTTATAAATGACAGCTATCGTCCAAAAATATATTGAAGTAAGGCTGCCAAGAGGACTTGAAAGCGGGGCAGAATTGCAGGAAATCGATTTCAGGAGGTACACTGGAATTGCATGTAAAGCATAGGAAAAGAGGCAGAACGTCCACAATGATGCACTTGGCCTAAAAGGGCATATGCTTTTTTTCCTGAATATATTCAGGAAAAAACGCATACGCCCTTTTTGGCCAACCAAGCAAGCTTGCAAAGGAAATCTGCACTACAATGAAGTCTCACTGCCCCACGGTCAAAAGGGCCATCTGAAAAAAGTGTAAAATCCAGAAAGGCAGGACAGGCCATGGAGAACTGGGAGTTTTTTTATGCCGGTGGGCGGGATGTAAATTGCCAACAGCCAATCTGGAGAAGTGTATGGTGTTTCCTGAAACATCTAAAAAACAAAGCAACAGAGCCTAGGGCACTTCCACTTATGGTCCTATAACTTAGGGAAATTAAAATCAAAAAGACACGGTCACCCCAAAGTTTGGGACGGCTCTGTTTACAAGAACCTCGTTTACGGTACAAGTTCAATATCACAGAAAGGGAAAAATGGATAAAGAAGTTGTGGTACTTACGTACAATGCAATATCACTCAGCAATGAAATCTATGTCATCAGGCCCGTAGCAGCATAATGAGTGGATTCAGGTATGATGATTCTAAGTGAAATAAATCACACAGAAAAAGAAACATCATAAGGTATCACTACTACACGGAATGTAAACTTGGCTACACAGGAACTGAATTACAAAACAGAACAGGGTCTCAAATGTAGAAAACCAACTTATGCTTGCTTAAGGGGAAAGGTGAGTTGGGGTGCTGCATAAAACCAGAGATTGAAATTAGCACAGATACCGTTCCATAAGCCAAATATGTAATAGACAAGAGCTACTCCTTGCTCAACGCAGTGGACTCAACACCCCATATTAAACGCCTAAGAATATACCTGACTAGAAATAATCTTAAAACCTATGGATTTATATGTCTCCGAAAGAGAATCAAGCGTGTGTATGGCGGCATAAACGCAGCAGTGATAGGATTGGTGAGGTTCAGTGAGCAAATGCAGACCCTTTGAAGTCATACTGCATGGTACCCATTCCATGGGTCTCAACTCTCCAGGTTTAAGGGATTCTTCCTTCAGCTGAAACATGCATGTGGAACACAGTGTATGATCCACCGTGTGATCAGGAAACGTGTTCAAATGTTTCTCAGTTTTCGTCCCCTGGTACTCGGGTGCAACATTCAAGACGCTTTACTAACACTCTCCCCACTTGGAGAGTCAGTGCCTTTAAACTCCTGTTTGGCCCAGTTTGCAATTTCTGCGGAAAATGTACAGGAATAGGGAGAACCAATGAGAGACTAGCTGGAGGTGTGTGGACGGGCAAATTTAACTCTCATTTCCCACCAGGAAGAGGAATTAACCAAAGGCTCAGCGTGCCGTGCCAGAACCACACTAGGGCCTGAAGCAATCCTGCGGTGTTGCGGCCAGCTCACAAGAAAGCGAGTTGAAGAAAGGAGCTCAGGGGCACTGTAATTCACAAACCTGCAGAGTTATAAATGACAGCTATCGTCCAAAAATATATTGAAGTAAGGCTGCCAAGAGGACTTGAAAGCGGGGCAGAATTGCAGGAAACCGATTTCAGGAGGTAGACAGGAATTGCATGTAAAGCATAGGAAAAGAGGCAGAACGTCCACAATGATGCACTTGGACAAAAAGGGCGTATGCGTTTTTTCCTGAATATATTCAGGAAAAAACGCATACGCCCTTTTTGGCCAACCAAGCAAGCTTGCAAAGGAAATCTGCACTACAATGAAGTCTCACTGCCCCCCGGTCAAAAGGGCCATCTGAAAAAAGTGTAAAATCCAGAAAGGCAGGACAGGCCATGGAGAACTGGGAGCCTTGTTATGCTGGTGGGCGGGATGTAAACTGCCAACAGCCACTCTGGAGAAGTGTATGGTGTTTCGTGAAACATCTAAAAAACAAAGCAACAGAGCCTAGGGCACTTCCACTTATGGTCCTATAGCTTAGGGAAATTAAAATCAAAAAGACACAGCCACCCCAAAGTTTGGGCTGGCTCTGTTTACAAGAACCTCGTTTACGGTACAAGTTCAATATCACAGAAAGCGAAAAATGGATAAAGAAGTTGTGGTACTTACGTACAATGCAATATCACGCAGCAATGAAATCTATGTCATCAGGCCCGTAGCAGCATAATGAGTGGATGCAGGTACGATGATTCTAAGTGAAATAAGTCACACAGAAAAAGAAACATCATAAGGTATCACTACTACACGGAATGTAAACTTGGCTACACAGGAACTGAATTACAAAACAGAACAGGGTCTCAAATGTAGAAAACCAACTTATGCTTGCTTAAGGGGAAAGGTGAGTTGGGGTGCTGCATAAAACCAGAGATTGAAATTAGCACAGATACCGTTCCATAAGCCAAATATGTAATAGACAAGAGCTACTCCTTGCTCAACGCAGTGGACTCAACACCCCATATTAAACGCCTAAGAATATACCTGACTAGAAATAATCTTAAAACCTATGGATTTATATGTCTCCGAAAGAGAATCAAGCGTGTGTACGGCGGCATAAACGCAGCAGTGATAGGATTGGTGAGGTTCAGTGAGCAAATGCAGACCCTTTGAAGTCATACTGCATGGTACCCATTCCATGGGTCTCAACTCTCCAGGTTTAAGGGATTCTTCCTTCAGCTGAAACATGCATGTGGAACACAGTGTATGATCCACCGTGTGATCAGGAAACGTGTTCAAATGTTTCTCAGTTTTCGTCCCCTGGTACTCGGGTGCAACATTCAAGACGCTTTACTAACACTCTCCCCACTTGGAGAGTCAGTGCCTTTAAACTCCTGTTTGGCCCAGTTTGCAATTTCTGCGGAAAATGTACAGGAATAGGGAGAACCAATGAGAGACTAGCTGGAGGTGTGTGGACGGGCAAATTTAACTCTCATTTCCCACCAGGAAGAGGAATTAACCAAAGGCTCAGCGTGCCGTGCCAGAACCACACTAGGGCCTGAAGCAATCCTGCGGTGTTGCGGCCAGCTCACAAGAAAGCGAGTTGAAGAAAGGAGCTCAGGGGCACTGTAATTCACAAACCTGCAGAGTTATAAATGACAGCTATCGTCCAAAAATATATTGAAGTAAGGCTGCCAAGAGGACTTGAAAGCGGGGCAGAATTGCAGGAAACCGATTTCAGGAGGTAGACGGGAATTGCATGTAAAGCATAGGAAAAGAGGCAGAACGTCCACAATGATGCACTTGGCCAAAAAGGGCGTATGCGTTTTTTCCTGAATATATTCAGGAAAAAACGCATACGCCCTTTTTGGCCAACCAAGCAAGCTTGCAAAGGAAATCTGCACTACAATGAAGTCTCACTGCCCCCCGGGCAAAAGGGCCATCTGAAAAAAGTGTAAAATCCAGAAAGGCAGGACAGGCCATGGAGAACTGGGAGCCTTGTTATGCTGGTGGGCGTGATGTAAATTGCCAACAGCCACTCTGGAGAAGTGTATGGTGTTTCCTGAAACATCTAAAAAACAAAGCAACAGAGCCTAGGGCACTTCCACTTATGGTCCTATAGCTTAGGGAAATGAAAATCAAAAAGACACAGCCACCCCAAAGTTTGGGCCGGCTCTGTTTACAAGAACCTCGTTTACGGTACAAGTTCAATATCACAGAAAGCAAAAAATGGATAAAGAAGTTGTGGTACTTATGTACAATGCAATATCACTCAGCAATGAAATCTATGTCATCAGGCCCGTAGCAGCATAATGAGTGGATGCAGGTATGATGAGTCTAAGTGAAATAAGTCACACAGAAAAAGAAACATCATAAGATATCACTACTACACGGAATGTAAACTTGGCTACACAGGAACTGAATTACAAAACAGAACAGGGTCTCAAATGTAGAAAACCAACTTATGCTTGCTTAAGGGGAAAGGTGAGTTGGGGTGCTGCATGAAACCAGAGATTGAAATTAGCACAGATACCGTTCCATAAGCCAAATATGCAATAGACAAGAGCTACTCCTTGCTCAACGAAGTGGACTCAACACCCCATATTAAACACCTAAGAATATACCTGACTAGAAATAATCTTAAAACCTACGGATTTATATGTCTCCGAAAGAGAATCAAGCGTGTGTACAGCGGCATAAACGCAGCAGTGATAGGATTGGTGAGGTTCGGTGAGCAAATGCAGACCCTTTGAAGTCATATTGCATGGTACCCATTCCATGGGTCTCAACTCTCCAGGTTTAAGGGATTCTTCCTTCAGCTGAAACATGCATGTGGAACCCAGAGTATGATCCACCGTGTGATCGGGAAACGTGTTCAAATGTGTTTCGTTTTCATCCCTGGTACTCGGGTGCAACATTCCAGATGCTTTACTAACACTCTCCCCACTTGGAGAGTCAGTGCCTTTAACCTCCTGTATGGCCCAGTTTGCAATTTCTGCGGAAAATGTACAGGAATAGGGAGAACCAATGAGAAACTAGCTGGAGGTGTCTGGACGGGCAAATTTAACTCTCATTTCCCACCAGAAAGAGGAATTAACCAAAGGCTCAGCATGCCGTGCCGGAACCACACTAGGGCCTGAAGCAATCCTACGGTGTTGCGGCCAGCTCACAAGAAAGCGAGTTGAAGAAAGGAGCTCAGGGGCACTGTAATTCACAAACCTGCAGAGTTATAAATGACAGCTATCGTCCAAAAATATATTGAAGTAAGGCTGCCAAGAGGACTTGAAAGTGGGGCAGAATTGCAGGAAACCGATTTCAGGAGGTAGACAGGAATTGCATGTAAAGCATAGGAAAAGAGGCAGAACGTCCACAATGATGCACTTGGCCAAAAAGGGCGTATGCGTTTTTTCCTGAATATATTCAGGAAAAAACGCATACGCCCTTTTTGGCCAACCAAGCAAGCTTGCAAAGGAAATCTGCACTACAATGAAGTCTCACTGCCCCCCGGTCAAAAGGGCCATCTGAAAAAAGTGTAAAATCCAGAAAGGCAGGACAGGCCATGGAGAACTGGGAGCCTTGTTATGCTGGTGGGCGGGATGTAAATTGCCAACAGCCACTCTGGAGAAGTGTATGGTGTTTCCTGAAACATCTAAAAAACAAAGCAACAGAGCCTAGGGCACTTCCACTTATGGTCCTATAGCTTAGGGAAATGAAAATCAAAAAGACACAGCCACCCCAAAGTTTGGGACGGCTCTGTTTAAAAGAACCTCGTTTACGGTACAAGTTCAATATCACAGAAAGCGAAAAATGGATAAAGAAGTTGTGGTACTTACGTACAATGCAATATCACTCAGCAATGAAATCTATGTCATCAGGCCCGTAGCAGCATAATGAGGGGATGCAGGTATGATGATTCTAAGTGAAATAAGTCACACAGAAAAAGAAACATCATAAGATATCACTACTACACGGAATGTAAACTTGGCTACACAGGAACTGAATTACAAAACAGAACAGGGTGTCAAATGTAGAAAACCAACTTATGCTTGCTTAAGGGGAAAGGTGAGTTGGGGTGCTGCATAAAACCAGAGATTGAAATTAGCACAGATACCGTTCCATAAGCCAAATATGTAATAGACAAGAGCTACTCCTTGCTCAACGCAGTGGACTCAACACCCCATATTAAACGCCTAAGAATATACCTGACTAGAAATAATCTTAAAACCTACGCATTGATATGTCTCCGAAAGAGAATCAAGCGTGTGTACAGCGGCATAAACGCAGCAGTGATAGGATTGGTGAGGTTCGGTGAGCAAATGCAGACCCTTTGAAGTCATACTGCATGGTACCCATTCCATGGGTCTCAACTCTCCAGGTTTAAGGGATTCTTCCTTCAGCTGAAACATGCATGTGGAACACAGAGTATGATCCACCGTGTGATCAGGAAACGTGTTCAAATGTGTCTCAGTTTTCGTCCCCTGGTACTCGGGTGCAACATTCAAGACGCTTTACTAACACTCTCCCCACTTGGAGAGTCAGTGTCTTTAAACTCCTGTTTGGCCCAGTTTGCAATTTCTGCTGAAAATGTACAGGAATAGGGAGAACCAATGAGAAACTAGCTGGAGGTGTCTGGACGGGCAAATTTAACTCTCATTTCCCACCAGAAAGAGGAATTAACCAAAGGCTCAGCATGCCGTGCCGGAACCACACTAGGGCCTGAAGCAATCCTGCGGTGTTGCGGCCAGCTCACAAGAAAGCGAGTTGAAGAAAGGAGCTCAGGGGCACTGTAATTCACAAACCTGCAGAGTTATAAATGACAGCTATCGTCCAAAAATATATTGAAGTAAGGCTGCCAAGAGGACTTGAAAGCGGGGCAGGATTGCAGGAAACCGATTTCAGGAGGTAGACAGTAATTGCATGTAAAGCATAGGAAAAGAGGCAGAACGTCCACAATGATGCACTTGGCCAAAAAGGGCGTATGCGTTTTTTCCTGAATATATTCAGGAAAAAACGCATACGCCCTTTTTGGCCAACCAAGCAAGCTTGCAAAGGAAATCTGCACTACAATGAAGTCTCACTGCCCCCCGGTCAAAAGGGCCATCTGAAAAAAGTGTAAAATCCAGAAAGGCAGGACAGGCCATGGAGAACTGGGAGCCTTGTTATGCTGATGGGCGGGATGTAAATTGCCAACAGCCACTCTGGAGAAGTGTATGGTGTTTCCTGAAACATCTAAAAAACAAAGCAACAGAGCCTAGGGTACTTCCACTTATGGTCCTATAGCTTAGGGAAATTAAAATCAAAAAGACACAGCCTCCCCAAACTTTGGGACGGCTCTGTTTACAAGAACCTCGTTTACAGTACAAGTTCAATATCACAGAAAGCGAAAAATGGATACAGAAGTTGTGGTACTTACGTACAATGCAATATCACTCAGCAATGAAATCTATGTCATCAGGCCCGTAGCAGCATAATGAGTGGATTCAGGTATGATGATTCTAAGTGAAATAAGTCACACAGAAAAAGAAACACCATAAGATATCACTAGTACACGGAAGGTAAACTTGGCTACACAAGAACTGAATTACAAAACAGAACAGGGTCTCAAATGTAGAAAACCAACTTATGCTTGCTTGAGGGGAAAGGTGAGTTGGGGTGCTGCATGAAACCAGAGATTGAAATTAGCACAGATACCGTTCCATAAGACAAATATGCAATAGACAAGAGCTACTCCTTGCTGAACGAAGTTGACTCAACACCCCATATTAAACGCCTAAGAATATACCTGACTAGAAATAATCTTAAAACCTACGGATTTATATGTCTCCGAAAGAGAATCAAGCGTGTGTACAGCGGCATAAACGCAGCAGTGATAGGATTGTTGAGGTTCGGTGAGCAAACGCAGACCCTTTGAAGTCATATTGCATGGTACCCATTCCATGGGTCTCAACTCTCCAAGTTTAAGGGATTCTTCCTTCAGCTAAAACATGCATGTGGAACACAGAGTATGATCCACCGTGTGATCAGGAAACGTGTTCAAATGTGTCTCAGTTTTCGTCCCCTGGTACTCGGGTGCAACATTCAAGACGCTTTACTAACACTCTCCCCACTTGGAGAGTCAGTGTCTTTAAACTCCTGTTTGGCCCAGTTTGCAATTTCTGCGGAAAATGTACAGGAATAGGGAGAACCAATGATAAACTAGCTGGAGGTGTCTGGACGGGCAAATTTAACTCTCATTTCCCACCAGGAAGAGGAATTAACCAAAGGCTCAGCGTGCCGTGCCGGATCCACACTAGGGCCTGAAGCAATCCTGCGGTGTTGCGGCCAGCTCACAAAAAAGCGAGTTGAAGAAAGGAGCTCAGGGGCACTGTAATTCACAAACCTGCAGAGTTATAAATGACAGCTATCGTCCAAAAATATATTGAAGTAAGGCTGCCAAGAGGACTTGAAAGCGGTGCAGAATTGCAGGAAACCGATTTCAGGAGGTAGAATGGAATTGCATGTAAAGCATAGGAAAAGAGGCAGAACATCCACAACGATGCACTTGGCCAAAAAGGGCGTATGCGTTTTTTCCTGAATATATTCAGGAAAAAACGCATACGCCCTTTTTGGCCAACCAAGCAAGCTTGCAAAGGAAATCTGCACTACAATGAAGTCTCACTGCCGCCCAGTCAAAAGGGCCATCTGAAAAAAGTGTAAAATCCAGAAAGGCAGGACAGGCCATGGAGAACTGGGAGCCTTGTTATGCTGATGGGCGGGATGTAAATTGCCAACAGCCACTCTGGAGAAATGTATGGTGTTTCCTGAAACATCTAAAAAACAAAGCAACAGAGCCTAGGGCACTTCCACTTATGGTCCTATAGCTTAGGGAAATTAAAATCAAAAAGACACAGCCACCCCAAAGTTTGGGAAGGCTCTGTTTACAAGAACCTCGTTTATGGTACAAGTTCAATATCACAGAAAGCGAAAAATGGATAAAGAAGTTGTGGTACTTACGTACAATGCAATATCACTCAGCAATGAAATCTATGTCATCAGGCCCGTACCAGCATAATGAGTGGATTCAGGTATGAAGATTCTAAGTGAAATAAGTCACACAGAAAAAGAAACATCATAAGATATCACCAATACACGGAATGTAAACTTGGCTACACAGGAACTGAATTACAAAACAGAACAGGGTCTCAAATGTAGAAAACCAACTTATGCTTGCTTAAGGGGAAAGGTGAGTTGGGGTGCTGCATGAAACCAGAGATTGAAATTAGCACAGATACCGTTCCATAAGCCAAATATGCAATAGACAAGAGCTACTCCTTGCTGAACGAAGTGGACTCAACACCCCATATTAAACGCCTAAGAATATACCTGACTAGAAATAATCTTAAAACCTACGGATTTATATGTCTCCGAAAGAGAATCAAGCGTGTGTACAGCGGCATAAACGCAGCAGTGATAGGATTGGTGAGGTTCGGTGAGCAAATGCAGACCCTTTAAAGTCATATTGCATGGTACCCATTCCATGGGTCTCAACTCTCCAGGTTTAAGGGATTCTTCGTTCAGCTAAAACATGCATGTGGAACCCAGAGTATGATCCACCGTGTGATCGGGAAACGTGTTCAAATGTGTCTCAGTTTTCGTCCCGTGGAACTCGGGTGCAACATTCCAGATGCTTTACTAACACTCTCCCCACTTGGAGAGTCAGTGCCTTTAACCTCCTGTTTGGCCCAGTTTGCAATTTCTGTGGAAAATGAACAGGAATAGGGAGAACGAAAGAGAGACTAGCTGGAGGTGTCTGGACGGGCAAATTTAACTCTCATTTCCCACCAGGAAGAGGAATTAACCAAAGGCTCAGCATGCCGTGCCGGAACTACACTAGGTCCTGAAGCAATCCTGTGGTGTTTCGGCCAGCTCACAAGAAAGCGAGTTGAAGAAAGGAGCTCAGGGGCACTGTAATTCACAAACCTGCTGAGTTATAAATGACAGCTATCGTCCAAAAATATATTGAAGTAAGGCTGCCAAGAGGACTTGAAAGCGGGGCAGAATTGCAGGAAACCGATTTAAGGAGGTAGACTGGAATTGCATGTAAAGCATAGGAAAAGAGGCAGAACGTCCACAATGATGCACTTGGCCAAAAAGGGCGTATGTGTTTTTTCCTGAATATATTCAGGAAAAAACGCATACGCCCTTTTTGGCCAACCAAGCAAGCTTGCAAAGGAAATCTGCACTACAATGAAGTCTCACTGCCCCCCGGTCAAAAGGGCCATCTGAAAAATGTGTAAAATCCAGAAAGGCAGGACAGGCCATGGAGAACTGGGAGCCTTGTTATGCTGGTGGGCGTGATGTAAATTGCCAACAGCCACTCTGGAGAAGTGTATGGTGTTTCCTGAAACATCTAAAAAACAAAGCAACAGAGCCTAGGGCACTTCCACTTATGGTCCTATAGCTTAGGGAAATTAAAATAAAAAAGACACAGCCACCCCAAAGTTTGGGACGGCTCTGTTTACAAGAACCTCGTTTACGGTACAAGTTCAATATCACAGAAAGCAAAAAATGGATAAAGAAGTTGTGGTACTTACGTACAATGCAATATCACTCAGCAATGAAATCTATGTCATCAGGCCCGTAGCAGATAATGAGTGGATTCAGGTATGATGATTCTAAGTGAAATAAGTCACACAGAAAAAGAAACACCAGAAGATATCACTACTACACGGAAGGTAAACTTGGCTACAAAAGAACTGAATTACAAAACAGAACAGGGTCTCAAATGTAGAAAACCAACTTATGCTTGATTGAGGGGAAAGGTGAGTTGGGGTGCTGCATGAAACCAGAGATTGAAATTAGCACAGATACCGTTCCATAAGCCAAATATGTAATAGACAAGAGCTACTCCTTGCTCAACGCAGTGGACTCAACACCCCATATTAAACGCCTAAGAATATACCTGACTAGAAATAATCTTAAAACCTACGGATTTATGTCTCCGAAAGAGAATCAAGCCTGTGTACGGCTGCTTAAACGCAGCAGTGATAGGATTGGTGAGGTTCGGTGAGCAAATGCAGACCCTTTGAAGTCATACTGCATGGTACCCATTCCATGGGTCTCAACTCTCCAGGTTTAAGGGATTCTTCCTTCAGCTGAAACATGCATGTGGAACACAGAGTATGATCCACCGTGTGATCAGGAAACGTGTTCAAATGTGTCTCAGTTTTCGTCCCCTGGTACTCGGGTGCAACATTCAAGACGCTTTACTAACACTCTCCCCACTTGGAGAGTCAGTGCCTTTAAACTCCTGTTTGGCCCAGTTTGCAATTTCTGCGGAAAATGTGCAGGAATAGGGAGAACCAATGAGAGACTAGCTGGAGGTGTGTGGACGGGCAAATTTAACTCTCATTTCCCACCAGGAAGAGGAATTAACCAAAGGCTCAGCGTGCCGTGCCGGAACCACACTAGGGCCTGAAGCAATCCTGCGGTGTTGCGGCCAGCTCACAAGAAAGCGAGTTGAAGAAAGGAGCTCAGGGGCACTGTAATTCACAAACCTGCAGAGTTATAAATGACAGCTATCGTCCAAAAATATATTGAAGTAAGGCTGCCAAGAGGACTTGAAAGCGGGGCAGAATTGCAGGAAACCGATTTCAGGAGGTAGACGGGAATTGCATGTAAAGCATAGGAAAAGAGGCAGAACGTCCACAATGATGCACTTGGCCAAAAAGGGCGTATGCGTTTTTTCCTGAATATATTCAGGAAAAAACGCATACGCCCTTTTTGGCCAACCAAGCAAGCTTCCAAAGGAAATCTGCACTACAATGAAGTCTCACTGCCCCCCGGTCAAAAGGGCCATCTGAAAAAAGTGTAAAATCCAGAAAGGCAGGACAGGCCATGCAGAACTGGGAGCCTTGTTATGCTGGTGGGCGGGATGTAAATTGCCAACAGCCACTCTGGAGAAGTGTATGGTGTTTCCTGAAACATCTAAAAAACAAAGCAACAGAGCCTAGGGCACTTCCACTTATGGTCCTATAGCTTAGGGAAATTAAAATCAAAAAGACACAGCCACCCCAAAGTTTGGGCCGGCTCTGTTTACAAGAACCTCGTTTACGGTACAAGTTCAATATCACAGAAAGCGAAAAATGGATAAAGAAGTTGTGGTACTTACGTACAATGCAATATCACTCAGCAATGAAATCTATGTCATCAGGCCCGTAGCAGCATAATGAGTGGATGCAGGTACGATGATTCTAAGTGAAATAAGTCACACAGAAAAAGAAACATCATAAGGTATCACTACTACACGGAATGTAAACTTAGCTACACAGGAACTGAATTACAAAACAGAACAGGGTCTCAAATGTAGAAAACCAACTTATGCTTGCTTAAGGGGAAAGGTGAGTTGGGGTGCTGCATAAAACCAGAGATTGAAATTAGCACAGATACCGTTCCATAAGCCAAATATGTAATAGACAAGAGCTACTCCTTGCTCAACGCAGTGGACTCAACACCCCATATTAAACGCCTAAGTATATACCTGACTAGAAATAATCTTAAAACCTATGGATTTATATGTCTCCGAAAGAGAATCAAGCGTGTGTACGGCGGCATAAACGCAGCAGTGATAGGATTGGTGAGGTTCGGTGAGCAAATGCAGACCCTTTGAAGTCATACTGCATGGTACCCATTCCATGGGTCGCAACTCTCCAGGTTTAAGGGATTCTTTCTTCAGCTGAAACATGCATGTGGAACACAGTGTATGATCCACCGTGTGATCAGGAAACGTGTTCAAATGTGTCTCAGTTTTCGTCCCCTGGTACTCGGGTGCAACATTCAAGACGCTTTACTAACACTCTCCCCACTTGGAGAGTCAGTGCCTTTAACCTCCTGTATGGCCCAGTTTGCAATTTCTGCGGAAAATGTACAGGAATAGGGAGAACCAATGAGAAACTAGCTGGAGGTGTCTGGACGGGCAAATTTAACTCTCATTTCCCACCAGAAAGAGGAATTAACCAAAGGCTCAGCATGCCGTGCCGGAACCACACTAGGGCCTGAAGCAATCCTACGGTGTTGCGGCCAGCTCACAAGAAAGCGAGTTGAAGAAAGGAGCTCAGGGGCACTGTAATTCACAAACCTGCAGAGTTATAAATGACAGCTATCGTCCAAAAATATATTGAAGTAAGGCTGCCAAGAGGACTTGAAAGTGGGGCAGAATTGCAGGAAACCGATTTCAGGAGGTAGACAGGAATTGCATGTAAAGCATAGGAAAAGAGGCAGAACGTCCACAATGATGCACTTGGCCAAAAAGGGCGTATGCGTTTTTTCCTGAATATATTCAGGAAAAAACGCATACGCCCTTTTTGGCCAACCAAGCAAGCTTGCAAAGGAAATCTGCACTACAATGAAGTCTCACTGCCCCCCGGTCAAAAGGGCCATCTGAAAAAAGTGTAAAATCCAGAAAGGCAGGACAGGCCATGGAGAACTGGGAGCCTTGTTATGCTGGTGGGCGGGATGTAAATTGCCAACAGCCACTCTGGAGAAGTGTATGGTGTTTCCTGAAACATCTAAAAAACAAAGCAACAGAGCCTAGGGCACTTCCACTTATGGTCCTATAGCTTAGGGAAATGAAAATCAAAAAGACACAGCCACCCCAAAGTTTGGGACGGCTCTGTTTAAAAGAACCTCGTTTACGGTACAAGTTCAATATCACAGAAAGCGAAAAATGGATAAAGAAGTTGTGGTACTTACGTACAATGCAATATCACTCAGCAATGAAATCTATGTCATCAGGCCCGTAGCAGCATAATGAGGGGATGCAGGTATGATGATTCTAAGTGAAATAAGTCACACAGAAAAAGAAACATCATAAGATATCACTACTACACGGAATGTAAACTTGGCTACACAGGAACTGAATTACAAAACAGAACAGGGTGTCAAATGTAGAAAACCAACTTATGCTTGCTTAAGGGGAAAGGTGAGTTGGGGTGCTGCATAAAACCAGAGATTGAAATTAGCACAGATACCGTTCCATAAGCCAAATATGTAATAGACAAGAGCTACTCCTTGCTCAACGCAGTGGACTCAACACCCCATATTAAACGCCTAAGAATATACCTGACTAGAAATAATCTTAAAACCTACGCATTGATATGTCTCCGAAAGAGAATCAAGCGTGTGTACAGCGGCATAAACGCAGCAGTGATAGGATTGGTGAGGTTCGGTGAGCAAATGCAGACCCTTTGAAGTCATACTGCATGGTACCCATTCCATGGGTCTCAACTCTCCAGGTTTAAGGGATTCTTCCTTCAGCTGAAACATGCATGTGGAACACAGAGTATGATCCACCGTGTGATCAGGAAACGTGTTCAAATGTGTCTCAGTTTTCGTCCCCTGGTACTCGGGTGCAACATTCAAGACGCTTTACTAACACTCTCCCCACTTGGAGAGTCAGTGTCTTTAAACTCCTGTTTGGCCCAGTTTGCAATTTCTGCTGAAAATGTACAGGAATAGGGAGAACCAATGAGAAACTAGCTGGAGGTGTCTGGACGGGCAAATTTAACTCTCATTTCCCACCAGAAAGAGGAATTAACCAAAGGCTCAGCATGCCGTGCCGGAACCACACTAGGGCCTGAAGCAATCCTGCGGTGTTGCGGCCAGCTCACAAGAAAGCGAGTTGAAGAAAGGAGCTCAGGGGCACTGTAATTCACAAACCTGCAGAGTTATAAATGACAGCTATCGTCCAAAAATATATTGAAGTAAGGCTGCCAAGAGGACTTGAAAGCGGGGCAGGATTGCAGGAAACCGATTTCAGGAGGTAGACAGTAATTGCATGTAAAGCATAGGAAAAGAGGCAGAACGTCCACAATGATGCACTTGGCCAAAAAGGGCGTATGCGTTTTTTCCTGAATATATTCAGGAAAAAACGCATACGCCCTTTTTGGCCAACCAAGCAAGCTTGCAAAGGAAATCTGCACTACAATGAAGTCTCACTGCCCCCCGGTCAAAAGGGCCATCTGAAAAAAGTGTAAAATCCAGAAAGGCAGGACAGGCCATGGAGAACTGGGAGCCTTGTTATGCTGATGGGCGGGATGTAAATTGCCAACAGCCACTCTGGAGAAGTGTATGGTGTTTCCTGAAACATCTAAAAAACAAAGCAACAGAGCCTAGGGTACTTCCACTTATGGTCCTATAGCTTAGGGAAATTAAAATCAAAAAGACACAGCCTCCCCAAACTTTGGGACGGCTCTGTTTACAAGAACCTCGTTTACAGTACAAGTTCAATATCACAGAAAGCGAAAAATGGATACAGAAGTTGTGGTACTTACGTACAATGCAATATCACTCAGCAATGAAATCTATGTCATCAGGCCCGTAGCAGCATAATGAGTGGATTCAGGTATGATGATTCTAAGTGAAATAAGTCACACAGAAAAAGAAACACCATAAGATATCACTAGTACACGGAAGGTAAACTTGGCTACACAAGAACTGAATTACAAAACAGAACAGGGTCTCAAATGTAGAAAACCAACTTATGCTTGCTTGAGGGGAAAGGTGAGTTGGGGTGCTGCATGAAACCAGAGATTGAAATTAGCACAGATACCGTTCCATAAGACAAATATGCAATAGACAAGAGCTACTCCTTGCTGAACGAAGTTGACTCAACACCCCATATTAAACGCCTAAGAATATACCTGACTAGAAATAATCTTAAAACCTACGGATTTATATGTCTCCGAAAGAGAATCAAGCGTGTGTACAGCGGCATAAACGCAGCAGTGATAGGATTGTTGAGGTTCGGTGAGCAAACGCAGACCCTTTGAAGTCATATTGCATGGTACCCATTCCATGGGTCTCAACTCTCCAAGTTTAAGGGATTCTTCCTTCAGCTAAAACATGCATGTGGAACACAGAGTATGATCCACCGTGTGATCAGGAAACGTGTTCAAATGTGTCTCAGTTTTCGTCCCCTGGTACTCGGGTGCAACATTCAAGACGCTTTACTAACACTCTCCCCACTTGGAGAGTCAGTGTCTTTAAACTCCTGTTTGGCCCAGTTTGCAATTTCTGCGGAAAATGTACAGGAATAGGGAGAACCAATGATAAACTAGCTGGAGGTGTCTGGACGGGCAAATTTAACTCTCATTTCCCACCAGGAAGAGGAATTAACCAAAGGCTCAGCGTGCCGTGCCGGATCCACACTAGGGCCTGAAGCAATCCTGCGGTGTTGCGGCCAGCTCACAAAAAAGCGAGTTGAAGAAAGGAGCTCAGGGGCACTGTAATTCACAAACCTGCAGAGTTATAAATGACAGCTATCGTCCAAAAATATATTGAAGTAAGGCTGCCAAGAGGACTTGAAAGCGGTGCAGAATTGCAGGAAACCGATTTCAGGAGGTAGAATGGAATTGCATGTAAAGCATAGGAAAAGAGGCAGAACATCCACAACGATGCACTTGGCCAAAAAGGGCGTATGCGTTTTTTCCTGAATATATTCAGGAAAAAACGCATACGCCCTTTTTGGCCAACCAAGCAAGCTTGCAAAGGAAATCTGCACTACAATGAAGTCTCACTGCCGCCCAGTCAAAAGGGCCATCTGAAAAAAGTGTAAAATCCAGAAAGGCAGGACAGGCCATGGAGAACTGGGAGCCTTGTTATGCTGATGGGCGGGATGTAAATTGCCAACAGCCACTCTGGAGAAATGTATGGTGTTTCCTGAAACATCTAAAAAACAAAGCAACAGAGCCTAGGGCACTTCCACTTATGGTCCTATAGCTTAGGGAAATTAAAATCAAAAAGACACAGCCACCCCAAAGTTTGGGAAGGCTCTGTTTACAAGAACCTCGTTTATGGTACAAGTTCAATATCACAGAAAGCGAAAAATGGATAAAGAAGTTGTGGTACTTACGTACAATGCAATATCACTCAGCAATGAAATCTATGTCATCAGGCCCGTACCAGCATAATGAGTGGATTCAGGTATGAAGATTCTAAGTGAAATAAGTCACACAGAAAAAGAAACATCATAAGATATCACCAATACACGGAATGTAAACTTGGCTACACAGGAACTGAATTACAAAACAGAACAGGGTCTCAAATGTAGAAAACCAACTTATGCTTGCTTAAGGGGAAAGGTGAGTTGGGGTGCTGCATGAAACCAGAGATTGAAATTAGCACAGATACCGTTCCATAAGCCAAATATGCAATAGACAAGAGCTACTCCTTGCTGAACGAAGTGGACTCAACACCCCATATTAAACGCCTAAGAATATACCTGACTAGAAATAATCTTAAAACCTACGGATTTATATGTCTCCGAAAGAGAATCAAGCGTGTGTACAGCGGCATAAACGCAGCAGTGATAGGATTGGTGAGGTTCGGTGAGCAAATGCAGACCCTTTAAAGTCATATTGCATGGTACCCATTCCATGGGTCTCAACTCTCCAGGTTTAAGGGATTCTTCGTTCAGCTAAAACATGCATGTGGAACCCAGAGTATGATCCACCGTGTGATCGGGAAACGTGTTCAAATGTGTCTCAGTTTTCGTCCCGTGGAACTCGGGTGCAACATTCCAGATGCTTTACTAACACTCTCCCCACTTGGAGAGTCAGTGCCTTTAACCTCCTGTTTGGCCCAGTTTGCAATTTCTGTGGAAAATGAACAGGAATAGGGAGAACGAAAGAGAGACTAGCTGGAGGTGTCTGGACGGGCAAATTTAACTCTCATTTCCCACCAGGAAGAGGAATTAACCAAAGGCTCAGCATGCCGTGCCGGAACTACACTAGGTCCTGAAGCAATCCTGTGGTGTTTCGGCCAGCTCACAAGAAAGCGAGTTGAAGAAAGGAGCTCAGGGGCACTGTAATTCACAAACCTGCTGAGTTATAAATGACAGCTATCGTCCAAAAATATATTGAAGTAAGGCTGCCAAGAGGACTTGAAAGCGGGGCAGAATTGCAGGAAACCGATTTAAGGAGGTAGACTGGAATTGCATGTAAAGCATAGGAAAAGAGGCAGAACGTCCACAATGATGCACTTGGCCAAAAAGGGCGTATGTGTTTTTTCCTGAATATATTCAGGAAAAAACGCATACGCCCTTTTTGGCCAACCAAGCAAGCTTGCAAAGGAAATCTGCACTACAATGAAGTCTCACTGCCCCCCGGTCAAAAGGGCCATCTGAAAAATGTGTAAAATCCAGAAAGGCAGGACAGGCCATGGAGAACTGGGAGCCTTGTTATGCTGGTGGGCGTGATGTAAATTGCCAACAGCCACTCTGGAGAAGTGTATGGTGTTTCCTGAAACATCTAAAAAACAAAGCAACAGAGCCTAGGGCACTTCCACTTATGGTCCTATAGCTTAGGGAAATTAAAATAAAAAAGACACAGCCACCCCAAAGTTTGGGACGGCTCTGTTTACAAGAACCTCGTTTACGGTACAAGTTCAATATCACAGAAAGCAAAAAATGGATAAAGAAGTTGTGGTACTTACGTACAATGCAATATCACTCAGCAATGAAATCTATGTCATCAGGCCCGTAGCAGATAATGAGTGGATTCAGGTATGATGATTCTAAGTGAAATAAGTCACACAGAAAAAGAAACACCAGAAGATATCACTACTACACGGAAGGTAAACTTGGCTACAAAAGAACTGAATTACAAAACAGAACAGGGTCTCAAATGTAGAAAACCAACTTATGCTTGATTGAGGGGAAAGGTGAGTTGGGGTGCTGCATGAAACCAGAGATTGAAATTAGCACAGATACCGTTCCATAAGCCAAATATGTAATAGACAAGAGCTACTCCTTGCTCAACGCAGTGGACTCAACACCCCATATTAAACGCCTAAGAATATACCTGACTAGAAATAATCTTAAAACCTACGGATTTATGTCTCCGAAAGAGAATCAAGCCTGTGTACGGCTGCTTAAACGCAGCAGTGATAGGATTGGTGAGGTTCGGTGAGCAAATGCAGACCCTTTGAAGTCATACTGCATGGTACCCATTCCATGGGTCTCAACTCTCCAGGTTTAAGGGATTCTTCCTTCAGCTGAAACATGCATGTGGAACACAGAGTATGATCCACCGTGTGATCAGGAAACGTGTTCAAATGTGTCTCAGTTTTCGTCCCCTGGTACTCGGGTGCAACATTCAAGACGCTTTACTAACACTCTCCCCACTTGGAGAGTCAGTGCCTTTAAACTCCTGTTTGGCCCAGTTTGCAATTTCTGCGGAAAATGTGCAGGAATAGGGAGAACCAATGAGAGACTAGCTGGAGGTGTGTGGACGGGCAAATTTAACTCTCATTTCCCACCAGGAAGAGGAATTAACCAAAGGCTCAGCGTGCCGTGCCGGAACCACACTAGGGCCTGAAGCAATCCTGCGGTGTTGCGGCCAGCTCACAAGAAAGCGAGTTGAAGAAAGGAGCTCAGGGGCACTGTAATTCACAAACCTGCAGAGTTATAAATGACAGCTATCGTCCAAAAATATATTGAAGTAAGGCTGCCAAGAGGACTTGAAAGCGGGGCAGAATTGCAGGAAACCGATTTCAGGAGGTAGACGGGAATTGCATGTAAAGCATAGGAAAAGAGGCAGAACGTCCACAATGATGCACTTGGCCAAAAAGGGCGTATGCGTTTTTTCCTGAATATATTCAGGAAAAAACGCATACGCCCTTTTTGGCCAACCAAGCAAGCTTCCAAAGGAAATCTGCACTACAATGAAGTCTCACTGCCCCCCGGTCAAAAGGGCCATCTGAAAAAAGTGTAAAATCCAGAAAGGCAGGACAGGCCATGCAGAACTGGGAGCCTTGTTATGCTGGTGGGCGGGATGTAAATTGCCAACAGCCACTCTGGAGAAGTGTATGGTGTTTCCTGAAACATCTAAAAAACAAAGCAACAGAGCCTAGGGCACTTCCACTTATGGTCCTATAGCTTAGGGAAATTAAAATCAAAAAGACACAGCCACCCCAAAGTTTGGGCTGGCTCTGTTTACAAGAACCTCGTTTACGGTACAAGTTCAATATCACAGAAAGCGAAAAATGGATAAAGAAGTTGTGGTACTTACGTACAATGCAATATCACTCAGCAATGAAATCTATGTCATCAGGCCCGTAGCAGCATAATGAGTGGATGCAGGTACGATGATTCTAAGTGAAATAAGTCACACAGAAAAAGAAACATCATAAGGTATCACTACTACACGGAATGTAAACTTAGCTACACAGGAACTGAATTACAAAACAGAACAGGGTCTCAAATGTAGAAAACCAACTTATGCTTGCTTAAGGGGAAAGGTGAGTTGGGGTGCTGCATAAAACCAGAGATTGAAATTAGCACAGATACCGTTCCATAAGCCAAATATGTAATAGACAAGAGCTACTCCTTGCTCAACGCAGTGGACTCAACACCCCATATTAAACGCCTAAGTATATACCTGACTAGAAATAATCTTAAAACCTATGGATTTATATGTCTCCGAAAGAGAATCAAGCGTGTGTACGGCGGCATAAACGCAGCAGTGATAGGATTGGTGAGGTTCGGTGAGCAAATGCAGACCCTTTGAAGTCATACTGCATGGTACCCATTCCATGGGTCGCAACTCTCCAGGTTTAAGGGATTCTTTCTTCAGCTGAAACATGCATGTGGAACACAGTGTATGATCCACCGTGTGATCAGGAAACGTGTTCAAATGTGTCTCAGTTTTCGTCCCCTGGTACTCGGGTGCAACATTCAAGACGCTTTACTAACACTCTCCCCACTTGGAGAGTCAGTGCCTTTAAACTCCTGTTTGGCCCAGTTTGCAATTTCTGCGGAAAATGTACAGGAATAGGGAGAACCAATGAGAGACTAGCTGGAGGTGTGTGGACGGGCAAATTTAACTCTCATTTCCCACCAAGAAGAGGAATTAACCAAAGGCTCAGCGTGCCGTGCCAGAACCACACTAGGGCCTGAAGCAATCCTGCGGTGTTGCGGCCAGCTCACAAGAAAGCGAGTTGAAGAAAGGAGCTCAGGGGCACTGTAATTCACAAACCTGCAGAGTTATAAATGACAGCTATCGTCCAAAAATATATTGAAGTAAGGCTGCCAAGAGGACTTGAAAGCGGGGCAGAATTGCAGGAAACCGATTTCAGGAGGTAGACAGGAATTGCATGTAAAGCATAGGAAAAGAGGCAGAACGTCCACAATGATGCACTTGGCCAAAAAGGGCGTATGCGTTTTTTCCTGAATATATTCAGGAAAAAACGCATACGCCCTTTTTGGCCAACCAAGCAAGCTTGCAAAGGAAATCTGCACTACAATGAAGTCTCACTGCCCCCCGGTCAAAAGGGCCATCTGAAAAAAGTGTAAAATCCAGAAAGGCAGGACAGGCCATGGAGAACTGGGAGCCTTGTTATGCTGATGGGCGGGATGTAAATTGCCAACAGCCACTCTGGAGAAGTGTATGGTGTTTCCTGAAACATCTAAAAAACAAGCAACAGAGCCTAGGGCACATCCACTTATGGTCCTATAGCTTAGGGAAATTAAAATCAAAAAGACACAGCCACCCCAAAGTTTGGGACGGCTGTGTTTACAAGAATCTTGTTTACGGTACAAGTTCAATATCACAAAACCGAAAAATGGATAAAGAAGTTGTGGTACTTACGTACAATGCAATATCACTCAGCAATGAAATCTTGTCATCAGGCCCGTCGCAGCATAATGAGTGGATTCAGGTACGATGATTCTAAGTGAAATAAGTCACACAGAAAAAGAAACATCATAAGATTTCACTACTACACGGAATATAAACTTGGCTACACAGGAACTGAATTACAAAACAGAACAGGTTCTCAAATGTAGAAAACCAACTTATGCTTGCTTAAGGGGAAAGGTGAGTTGGGGTGCTGCATGAAACCAGAGATTGAAAATAGCACAGATACCGTTCCATAAGCCAAATATGCAATAGACAAGAGCTACTCCTTGCTGAACGAAGTGGACTCAACACCCCATATTAAACGCCTAAGAATATACCTGACTAGAAATAATCTTAAAACCTACGGATTTATATGTCTCCGAAAGAGAATCAAGCGTGTGTACGGTGGCATAAACACAGCAGTGATAGGATTGGTGAGGTTCGGTGAGCAAATGCAGACCCCTTGAAGTCATATTGCATGGTACCCTTTCCATGGGTCTCAACTCTCCAGGTTTAAGGGATTCTTCCTTCAGCTGAAACATGCATGTGGAACACAGAGTATGATCCACCGTGTGATCAGGAAACGTGTTCAAATGTGTCTCAGTTTTCGTCCCCTGGTACTCGGGTGCAACATTCAAGACGCTTTACTAACACTCTCCCCACTTGTAGAGTCAGTGCCTTTAATCTCCTGTTTGGCCCAGTTTGCAATTTCTGCGGAAAATGTACAGGAATAGGGAGAACCAATGAGAGACTAGCTGGAGGTGTGTGGACGGGCAAATTTAACTCTCATTTCCCACCAGGAAGAGGAATTAACCAAAGGCTCAGCGTGCCGTGCCGGAACCACACTAGGGCCTGAAGCAATCCTGCGGTGTTGCGGCCAGCTCACAAGAAAGCGAGTTGAAGAAAGGAGCTCAGGGGCACTGTAATTCACAAACCTGCAGAGTTATAAATGACAGCTATCGTCCAAAAATATATTGAAGTAAGGCTGCCAAGAGGACTTGAAAGCGGGGCAGAATTGCAGGAAACCGATTTCAGGAGGTAGACGGGAATTGCATGTAAAGCATAGGAAAAGAGGCAGAACGTCCACAATGATGCACTTGGCCAAAAAGGGCGTATGCGTTTTTCCCTGAATATATTCAGGAAAAAACGCATACGCCCTTTTTGGCCAACCAAGAAAGCTTGCAAAGGAAATCTGCACTACAATGAAGTCTCACTGCCCCCGGTCAAAAGGGCCATCTGAAAAAAGTGTAAAATCCAGAAAGGCAGGACAGGCCATGGAGAACTGGGAGCTTTGTTATGCTGATGGGCGGGATGTAAATTGCCAACAGCCACTCTGGAGAAGTGTATGGTGTTTCCTGAAACATCTAAAAAACAAAGCAACAGAGCCTAGGGCACTTCCACTTATGGTCCTATAGCTTAGGGAAATTAAAATCAAAAAGACACAGCCACCCCAAAGTTTGGGACGGCTCTGTTTACAAGAACCTCGTTTACGGTACAAGTTCAATATCACAGAAAGCGAAAAATGGATAAAGAAGTTTTGGTACTTACGTACAATGCAATATCACTCAGCAATGAAATCTATGTCATCAGGCCCGTCGCAGCATAATGAGTGGATTTAGGTACGATGATTCTAAGTGAAATAAGTCACACAGAAAAAGAAAGATCATAAGATATCACTACTACACGGAATGTAAACTTGGCTACACAGGAACTGAATTACAAAACAGAACAGGGTCTCAAATGTAGAAAACCAACTTATGCTTGTTTAAGGGGAAAGGTGAGTTGGGGTGCTGCATGAAACCAGAGATTGAAATTAGCACAGATACCGTGCCATAAGCCAAATATGTAATAGACAAGAGCTACTCCTTGCTAAACGAAGTGTACTCAACACCCCATATTAAACGCCTAAGAATACACCTGACTAGTAAGAATCTTAAAACCTGTGGATTTATATGTCTCCGAAAGAGAATCAAGCGTGTGTACAGCGGCATAAACGCTGCAGTGATAGGATTTGTGAGGTTCGGTGAGCAAATGCAGACCCTTTGAAGTCATATTGCATGGTACCCATTCCATGGGTCTCAACTCTCCAGGTTTAAGGGATAATTCCTTCAGCTGAAACATGCATGTGGAACACAGAGTATGATCCACCATGTGATCAGGAAACGTGTTCAAATGTGTCTCAGTTTTCATCCCCTGGTACTCGGGTGCAACATTCAAGACGCTTTACTAACTCTCTCCCCACTTGGAGAGTCAGTGTCTTTAAACTCCTGTTTGGCCCAGTTTGCAATTTCTGCGGAAAATGTACAGGAATAGGGAGAACCAATGAGAAACTAGCTGGAGGTGTCTGGACGGGCAAATTTAACTCTCATTTCCCACCAGAAAGAGGAATTAACCAAAGGCTCAGCATGCCGTGCCGGAACCACACTAGGGCCTGAAGCAATCCTGCGGTGTTGCGGCCAGCTCACAAGAAAGCGAGTTGAAGAAAGGAGCTCAGGGGCACTGTAATTCACAAACCAGCAGAGTTATAAATGACAGCTATCGTCCAAAAATATATTGAAGTAAGGCTGCCAAGAGGACATGAAAGCGGGGCAGGATTGCAGGAAACCGATTTCAGGAGGTAGACAGGAATTGCATGTAAAGCATAGGAAAAGAGGCAGAACGTCCACAATGATGCACTTGGCCAAAAAGGGCGTATGCGTTTTTTCCTGCATATATTCAGGAAAAAACGCATACGCCCTTTTTGGCCAACCAAGCAAGCTTGCAAAGGATATCTGCACTACAATGAAGTCTCACTGCCCCCCGGTCAAAAGGGCCATCTGAAAAAAGTGTAAAATCCAGAAAGGCAGGACAGGCCATGCAGAACTGGGAGCCTTGATATGCTGATGGGCGGGATGTAAATTGCCAACAGCCACTCTGGGGAAGTGTATGGTGTTTCCTGAAACATCTAAAAAACTAAGCAACAGAGCCTAGGGCACTTCCACTTATGGTCCTATAGCTTAGGGAAATTAAAATCAAAAAGACACAGCCACCCCAAAGTTTGGGACGGCTCTGTTTACAAGAACCTCGTTTACGGTACAAGTTCAATATCACAGAAAGCGAAAAATGGATAAAGAAGTTGTGGTACTTACGTACAATGCAATATCACTCAGCAATGAAATCTATGTCATCAGGCCCGTAGCAGCATAATGAGTGGATTCAGGTATGATGATTCTAAGTGAAATAAGTCACACAGAAAAAGAAACACCATAAGATATCACTACTACAAGGAAGGTAAACTTGGCTACACAAGAACTGAATTACAAAACAGAACAGGGTCTCAAATGTAGAAAACCAACTTATGCTTGCTTGAGGGGAAAGGTGAGTTGGGGTGCTGCATGAAACCAGAGATTGAAATTAGCACAGATACCGTTCCATAAGCCAAATATGTAATAGACAAGAGCTACTCCTTGCTCAACGAAGTGGACTCAACACCCCATATTAAATGCCTAAGAATATACCTGACTAGTAAGAATATTAAAACCTACCGATTTATATGTCTCCGAAAGAGAATCAAGCGTGTGTACGGCGGCATAAACGCAGCAGTGATAGGATTGGTGAGGTTCGGTGAGCAAATGCAGACCCTTTGAAGTCATATTGCATGGTACCCATTCCATGGGTCTCAACTCTCCAGGTTTAAGGGATTCTTCCTTCAGCTAAAACATGCATGTGGAACCCAGAGTATGATCCACCGTGTGCTCGGGGAACGTTTTTAAATGTGTCTCAGTTTTCGTTCCCTGGTACTCGGGTGCAACATTCCAGACGCTTTACTAACACTCTACCCACTTGGAGAGTCAGTGCCTTTAAACTCCTGTTTGGCCCAGTTTGCAATTTCTGCGTAAGATGAACAGGAATAGGGAGAACCAATGAGAGACTAGCTGGAGCTGTGAGGACGGGCAAATTTAACTCTCATTTCCCACCAGGAAGAGGAATTAACGAAAGGCTCAGCATGCGATGCCGGAACCAAACTAGGGCCTGAAGCAATCCTGCGGTGTTGCGGCCAGCTCACAAGAAAGCGAGTTGAAGAAAGGAGCTCAGGGGCACTGTAATTCACAAACCTGCAGAGTTATAAATGACAGCTATCGTCCAAAAATATATTGAAGGAAGGCTGACAAGAGGACTTGAAAGCGGGGCAGAATTGCAGGAAACCGATTTCAGGAGGTAGACTGGAATTGCATGTAAAGCATAGGAAAAGAGGCAGAACGTCCACAATGATGCACTTGGCCAAAAAGGGCGTATGCGTTTTTTCCTGAATATATTCAGGAAAAAACGCATACGCACTTTTTGGCCAACCAAGCAAGTTTGCAAAGGAAATCTGCACTACAATGAAGTTTCACTGCCCCCCAGTCAAAAGGGCCATCTGAAAAAAGTGTAAAATCCAGAAAGGCAGAATAGGTCATGGAGAACTGGGAGCCTTGTTATGCTGATGGGCGGGATGTAAATTGCCAGCAGCCACTCTGGAGAAGTGTATGGTGTTTCCTGAAACATCTAAAAAACAAAGCAACAGAGCCTAGGGCACGTCCACTTATGGTCCTATAGCTTAGGGAAATTAAAATAAAAAAGACACAGCCACCCCAAAGTTTGGGCCGGCTCTGTTTACAAGAACCTCGTTTATGGTACAAGTTCAATATCACAGAAAGCGAAAAATGGATAAAGAAGTTGTGGTAATTACGTACAATGCAATATCAATCAGCAATGAAATCTATGTCATCAGGCCCGTAGCAGCATAATGAGTGGATTCAGGTACGATGATTCTAAGTGAAATAAGTCACACAGAAAAAGAAACATCATAAGATATCACTACTACATGGAATGTAAACTTGGCTACACAGGAACTGAATTACAAAACAGAACAGGGTGTCAAATGTAGAAAACCAACTTATACTTGCTTAAGGGGAAAGGTGACTTGGGGTGCTGCATAAAACCAGAGATTGAAATTAGCACAGATACCGTTCCATAAGCCAAATATGTAATAGACAAGAGCTACTCCTTGCTCAACGAAGTGGACTCAACACCCCATATTAAACGCCTAACAATATACCTGACTAGTAAGAATCTTAAAACCTATGGATTTATATGTCTCCGGAAGAGAATGAAGCGTGTGTACAGTGGCATAAACGCAGCAGTGATAGGATTGGTGAGGTTTGGTGAGCAAATGCAGACCCTTTGAAGTCATATTGCATGGTACCCATTCCATGGGTCTCAACTCTCCATGTTTAAGGGATTCTTCCTTCATCTAAAACATGCATGTGGAACCAAGAGTATGATCCACCGTGTGATCGGGAAACGTGTTCAAATGTGTCTCAGTTTTCGTCCCCTGGTACTCGGGTGCAACATTCCAGACACTTTACTAACACTCTCCCCACTTGGAGAGTCAGTGCCTTTAACCTCCTGTTTGGCCCAGTTTGCAATTTCTTCGGAAGATGAACAGCAATAAGGAGAAGCAATGGGAGACTATCTGTAGGTGTCTGGACGGGCAAATTTAACTCTCATTTCCCACCAGGAAGATAAATGAACCAAAGGCTCTGCGTGCCATGCTGGAACTAGATTAGGGCCTGAGGAGATCCTGCGGTGTTGCGGCCAGCTCACAAGAAAGCGAGTTGAAGAAAGCAGCTCAGGGGCACTGTAATTCAGAAACCTGCGGAGTTATAAATGACAGCTATCATCCAAAATTATACTGAAGTAAGGCTGCGATGAGGACTTGAATGCCGGGCAGAATTGCTGGAAACTGATTTCAGAACGTACACGGGAGTAGTTCTTAAAGCATAGGAAAAGAGACAGAACTTGGAAAATAATGCACTTGGCAAAAAAGGGCATATGTGTTTTATCCAGAGCTCTCATAACTGAGGGGAGGAGATTCCCAGCAGGCTCCACTGCCACCTGAGGGCTCACATTGCCAAGGCAACGTGAGCATGCCAGGCAGGAGTTACCTCACAGCAGAGGTCCCACCTCACAGAAGGGTGAGAAACCCAGCCAACATCAGACTCTCACCAGAGGGCCCACATCACCAAGGGGATGGGAACCAGGCAGGAGTGTCTTCACATCAGTGGGGCCACATCATCGAAAGCTGAGGTACTCAGCACATGTGTCCTCAAACCAGAGGACCCACATCACCAAGGACCTCGGAGTGAGGCAGGCAGGAGTAACCTCACAACACTGGGCACATAGAATAAAAAAGTGAGGAATCCAGCAGTTGGAACCTCCCAGCAGGCGGCCCAGAGCACCGAGGCTATGGGATCCAGGCCACAGTGAACTCACAGAAGAGGGCCCATGTCATGAAACTGAGCAAACCAGCCATTGGGACCTCAGAGCAGGAGGCCCACATCCCCATGGGGATGGAATTCTGGTAGGAGTGTCCTCGCACCACTGAGAACGTATCAGAAAATTTGGGGTGACCAGCAGTTAGGGCCTGACGCCAGAGGACCCTCATCACCAAGGGAAGGAGGCTCCCAGCAGGCTCCAACTGCCACCAGAGGGCTGACGTCGCCAAGGCGATGTGTGCCAACCAGGCACGAATGACCTCACAGCAGAGGGCCCACCTCAGAGAAGTGTGACGAACCCAGTCAGGATCAGACTCGCACCAGAGGGCCCACATCACCAAATGGATTGGAACCAGGCAGGAGTGTCCTCACATGAGTAGGGCCACATCATCTAAAGGTGAGGAACCCAGAACATGTGGCTTCAAACCATAGGACACCCATCACCAAGGGGCTGGGAGTGAGGCAGGCAGGAGGAGCCTCATAACAGAGGGCCCAAAAATAAGAAAGGTGAGGAATCCAGCAGTTGGAACCTCCCAGCAGGCGGCCCAGAGCACAGAGGCTAGAGGAACCAGGCCAGAGTGAACTAACACCAGATAGCCCACATCATGAAACTGTGAGCAACCCAGACATTGGGACCTCAGAGCAGAAGGCCCACATCCCCATGGTGATGGGAACATGACAGGAGTGTCCTGGCATCACTGGGCTCACATCAGAAAACGTGGGGTGCTCAGAAGTTAGGGCCTGACGCTAGAGGGCACTCATCACCGAGAGGAGGAGGCTCCCAGCAGGCTCCAGCTGCCACCAGAGGGCCAACGTCGCCAAGGCGATGTGTGCCAGTCTGGCAGGAGTGACCTCACAGCAGAGGGCCCACCTCACAGAAGGGTGAGGAACACAGCCAGGATCAGACTCTCACCAGAGGGCCCACATCACCAAGGGGATGGGAACCAGGCAGGAGTGTCCCCACACCAGTGGGACAACATCATCGAAAGGTGAGGATCCCAGCACATGTGTCCTCAAACCAGAGGAACCACATCACCAAGGGGTTCGGAATGAGGCTGGCAGGACTGGCCTCACAACACAGGGTCCATAGAATATAAAAGTTGAGGAATCCAGCAGTTGGAACCTCCCAGCAAGTGGCCCAGAGCACCGAGGCTATGGGATCCAGGCCGCAGTGAACTCACAGCAGAGGGCCCACATCATGAACCTGTGAGCAGCCCAGCTGTTGGGACCTCAGAACAGAAGGCCCACATCCCCATTGGGATGGGAACCTGGCAGGAGTGGCTTTGCACCACTTAGCACATATCAGAAAATGTTAGGAGCCCAGCAGTTAGGGCCTGACGCCAGGGGGCCCTCATAACTGAGGGGAGGAGACTCCCAGCAGGTTCCAACTGCCAACAGAGGGCCCACGTCTACAAGGTGGCATGCGCCAGCCAGGCAGTAGTGACCTCACAGCAGAGGGCCTATCTCACAGAAGGGTGAGGAACCGAGGCAGGATGAGACTCTCACCAGAGGGCCCACAACACCAAGGGGATGGGAACCAGTCAGGACTGTCCTCCCACCAGTGGGGCCACATCATCGAAAGGTGAGGAACCCAGCACATGTGGCCTCATATCAGAGGACATACATCACAAAGGGGATGGGAGTGAGGCAGGTAGGAGTAGCCTAAAAACAGAGGGCCCAAAGAATAAAAAAAGTGAGGAATCCAGCATTTGGAACCTCCCAGCAGGCGGCCGAGAGCACAGAAGCTATGGGATGCAGGCAGGAGTTAACTAACACCAGAGAGCCCACATCATGAAACTGTGAGCAACCCAGGCATTGGGACCTCAGAGCAGAAAGCCCACATCCCCATGGGGATGGGAACCTGACAGGAGTGTCCTGGCATCACTGGGCTCACATCAGAAAACGTGGGGAGCCCAGCAGTTAGAGCCTGATGCTAGAGGGCCATCATCACCGAGGGGAGGAGGCTCCCAGCAGGTTCCATGTGCCAACAGAGGGCCCACGTCGCCAAGGTGATGTGTGCAAGTCAGGCAGGATTGACCTCACAGCAGAGGGCCTACCTCACAGAAGAGTGAGGAACCCAGCCAGGATAAGACTGTCACCAGAAGGCCCACATCACCAAGGGGATGGGAACCAGGCAGGAGTGTCCTCACACCAGTGGGGCCACATCATTGAAAGTTGCCTAACCCAGCACATGTGGCCTCAAACCAGAAGACCCACATCACGAAGGGGTTGCAAGTGAGGCAGGCAGGAGGAGCATCACAACACAGGACCCATAGAATACAAAAGTTGAGGAATCGAGCAGTTGGAACCTCCCAGCAGGCAGCCAAGACCACAGAGGCTATGGGATCCAGGCCACAGTGAACTAACACCAGAGAGCCCACATCATGAAATTGTGATCAACCCAGCCGTTGGAACCTCAGAGCAGAAGGCCCACATCCCCATGGGGATGGGAACCTAAGAGGAGTGCTTGAGCAACACTGGGCTCACCAAGAAAAGTTGGGGAGCCCAGCAGTTAGGGCCTGACGTCAGAGGGCCCTCATCACAGAGCTGAGGAGGCTCCCAGCAGGGTCCAATTGCCACCAGAGGGCTCATGTCAACAAGGCGAGGTGAGCAACCCAGGCAAGAGTTACCTGATAGTAGAGGGCCCACCTCACAGATGGGTGAGGAACCCAGCCAGGATCAGACTCTCACCTGAGGGCCCACATCAGCAAGGGGATGGGAACCAGTCAGGACTGTCTTCCCTCCAGTGGGGTCACATCATCGAAAGGTGCGGAACCCAGCACATGTGGCCTCAAATCAGAGGACACATATCACAAAGGGAATGGGAGTGAGGCAGGCAGGAGTAGCCTAAAATCAGAGGGCCCAAAGAATAAGAAAGGTGAGGAATCCAGCATTTGGAACCTCCCAGCAGGCGGTCCAGAGCACAGAAGCTATGGGATGCAGGCAGGAGTGAACTAATACCAGAGAGCCCACATCATAAAACTGTGAACAACCCAGGCTTTGGGACCTCAGAGCAGAAGGCCCACACCCCAATGGGGATGTGAACCTGGCTGGAGTGTCCTCGCACCACTGGGCGCACATCACAAAATGTGGGGAGCCCAGCAGTTAAGGCCTGATGCCAGAGGGCCCTCATCACCGAGGAGAGGAGGCTCCCAGCAGGCTCCAAGTGCCACCAGAGGGCTCATGTCCACAAGGCGAGGTGAGCAAGCCAGGCAGGAGTGACCTCACATCAGACGGCCCACCTCACAGATGGGTGAGGAACCCAGCCAGGATCAGACTCTCAACAGAGGGCCCACATCACCAAGGGGATGTGAACCAGGCAGGAGTCTCCTAAGACCATTGGTCCCACATCATCGAAAGGTGAGGAACCCAGCACATGTGGCCTCAAACCAGACGACACACATCACGAAGGGGATGGGAGTGAGGCAGGCAGGAGGATCCTCACAACAGAGGGCCCAAAAAATTAAAAAAGTGAGGAATCCAGCAGTTGGAACCTCCCAGCAGGCGGCCAAGAGCACAGAGGCTATGGGATCCAGGCTTCTGTGAACACCAGAGAGCCCACATCATGAAAATGTGAACAACCCAGCCGTTGGGACCTCAGAGCAGAAGGCCCACAACCCCATGGAGATGGGATCCTAAGAGGAGTGCCAAAGCATCACCAGGCTCCCTAAGAAAAGTTGGTGAGTCCAGCAGTTAGGGCCTGACGCAAGAGGGTCCTCATCACCGGGGGGAGGAGATTCCCAGCACGCTCCAACTGCCACCACACGGCTGACTTCACCAAGGCAATGTGTGCCAGCCATGCAGGAGTGACCTATCAGCAGAGGGTCTCCCTCACAGGTGGGTGAGGAACAAAGCCAGGAACAGACTCTCACCAGGGGGTCCACATAACCACGTGGATGAGAACCAAGCAGGAGTGTCCTCACACTAGTGGGGCCACATCATCGAAAGGTGAGGAACCCAGCAAAGGTGGCCACAAACCAGAGGACCCACATCACCAAGGGGTTGAGAGTGAGGTAGGTGTCTGGACGGGTATATTTAACACTCATTTCCCACCAGGAAGAGAAATTAACCAAAGGCTCAGCGTGCCCTGCCAGAAGCAGATTAGGGCCTGAAGCAGTCTTGCGGGTTTGCGGCCAGCTCACAAGAAAGCGAGTTGAAGAAAGGAGCTCAGGGGCACTGTAATTCACAAACCTGGAGAGTTATAAATAACAGATAACGTCCAAAAATATATTGAAGTAAGGCTGCGAAAAGGACTTGAAAGCGGGGCAGAATTTCAGGAAACCGATTTCAGGAGGTAGACTGGAATTGCATTTAAAGCATAGGAAAAGAGGCAGAACATCGACAATGATGCACTTGGCAACAAAGGGCGTATGAGTTTGTTCCTGAATATATTCAGGAAAAAACACATATGCCCTTTTTGGCAAACCAAGCAAGCTTGCAATGGAAATCCGAACTACTATGAAGTGTCACTTCCCCCCGGTCTAAAGGGCCATCTGAGAAAAGTGTAAAATCCAGAAAGGCAAGACAGGCCATGGGGAAAAAGGAGCCTTGTTATGCTGATGGGCGGGATGTAAATTGCCAACAGCCACTCTGGAGAAGTGTATGGTGTTTCCTGATACATCTGAAAAACAAAGCAACAGAGTCTAGGGCATTTCCACTTATGGTCCTATAGCTTAGGGAAATTAAAATCAAAAAGACACAGCCACCCCAAAATTTGGGACGGCTCTGTTTACAGGAACCTCTTCTACAGTACGAGTTAAATATCCCAGAGAACAAATAATTGATAAAGAAGTTGCAGTACTTATGTACAACAGAATACCACTCAGCAATGAAATCTGTGTCACCAGGCCTGTACCAGCATAATGAGTGGATTGAGGCATGATGATTCTAAGTGAAATAAGTCACACAGAAAAAGAAACATCATAAGGTATCACTAATGCACGGAATGTAAACTTGGCTACACATGAACTGAATTACAAAACAGAACAGGGTCTCAAGATTAGAAAACCAACTTATGCTTGCTTAAAGGGAAAGGTGAGTTAAGGGGGTGCTGCATAAAACCAGAGATTGAAATTAGCACAGATACCGTTCCATAAGCCAAATATGTAATAGACAAGACCTACCCCCTGCTCAACGAAATGGACTCAACAATGAGGTATCACCTCACACCTGTTAGAATGGGCATCATCTGAAAATCTACAAACAACAAATGCTGGAAAGGGTGTGGAGAAAAGGAAGCCTCTTCCACTATTGTTGGGAATATAAGTTGATACAGTCACTATGGAGAACAATATGGAGTTTCTTAAGAAACTAATAATAGAATTACCATATGATACAGCGATCCCAGGACTGGACATATACCCAGACAAAACCATAAATCAAAAAGAGACATTCACCGCAATGTTCATTGCATCACTATTTACAATATCGAGGTAATGGAAGCAACCTAAATGCCCACAGACAGACGAATGCATAAAGATGTGGTACATATATAAAATGGAATATTACTAAGCCATGAAAGGAATGAAATTGGGTCATTTGTAGAGACGTCGATGGATCTAGAGACTGTCATACAGAGTGAAGTAAGTCAGAAAGAGAAAAACAAATCTTGTATATTCATGCATATATGTGGAACCTAGAAAAACTGTACAGATTAACCGTTTTGCAAGGCATAAATAGAGCAACAGATGTAGACAACAATCGTATGGACAACAAGGGGGGAAAGCTCTTGGAGGGGTGGTGGTGGGAGGAGTTGAGAGATTGGGATTGGCATGTAAACATTTATATGTATAAAATAGATAACCAATGAGAACCTGCTGTATAAAAATATAAAATAAAATTCAAAATTAAAAAGAAATAAAATTTAAAAAATAAAACAGAAAAAACAATTATTCCCTTCACATACATTTATATGAATAAATTATTTCCATGCTTATATCTGTAAATACAAAAAAGAGGAATAAAATCTACCTTGAACCAAAAACAAAAAAGAGAAATAAAAAAACAGAACCCACCAGTTACTCAGAGGAAAACCGTATCAGGGCACTTGCTCCAGTTGTAAACAATTCTGAAGTTGGTCAGTGGTGGGGAATCGTCTCCCATTCAGCCAGCAGCCCCCACACAACAAGCGTCCTCATTGCAAAGCTGGGGCACCGTGCCGAGGCATCTGTGAGTAAACGTGAGCTGAGCCCCAGGCCAGTTGCTGCTGAACTGTTCCCGCCCTTCCCAGGTAAAACACCTGAATATATACAAGGACTTGAAAGCCTAGAGGAAGGGCCATGGAGCCACACGAGTGACAGCATGCCAGCTGACTTGGTGCCTGCAGGCCAGCCAGGATGGTCCTGGCCCTGGGTGCTCTTCTGGAAGATTTCCATTTCCCTGCCTGAGATACCCGTCCTGTCCCTGCCCCCACTGCTTTTTTCCTTCCTCACCTCTGCCCAGGGAGAAATTCCAGCAGCAGGTATGGGTGACACATCCTCTTCTTTAGCAGGTGGCAGCCTGGCAACTGCTGCAGAAAGTCCAGCAGAGCCCCACTCACACTGGGCCACCCACAAAGCCGTGGCCTCTCACTCCCTCCCACCAGCCCAGCCCCGAGACTGCTGACAGGGCAGAGAAAATGGCGTCAGGCACAGCTGCAGGGGCTTTTGCTGCCTGGAGTGGTATTTATATTGATCTCAACCCAGGCACACCTGGGGAGGGCTGGCCGGCATGGTAAGGTTGCCCAGGTCAGCCAATCATCACCCCTCAGGGGCTCACAGTTGCAGAAAATGGAACTTGCTGAACCGGCCAGGTCCAAGGAACAGGTGTGGGCTCCTGAGAGTCAGGATAGACAAGGGGCTGCAGCTTTGGCTTGTTTTCTAATCATTTTATCTGGCCCATGAGTGGGAGACAACTTCAAGAAAACCCTCTCCTAATGAGAGGAACCCAGGAGTCAGGGAGAGGAGGGGTGGGTGGTGGTTGGAGACAGAGGCCTGGTGCCCTGGGTGCAGTGGAAGTCTCTGGAAGACCAGGTGGAGGGAGGCCACACAGAGTGATGCCCAGGGTCACAGACCTGTCGGAGCTGCTGTTTGTTAGTTCAAGTCCTGCTCTGAGGTGCTCTGTGTCAGCTCTGAGCGACAGGTGAGCTGGGGGTGCTCTTCAATGAGGGCTATGTGCACGGTTCCTGTGTGCCCAGCCCTGCCACGGTACCTGCAAGGGTAGCTCTGTATCCTGGGAGGGGCCTGACCATGAGAGCCCCGTGGGCTGGGTTGGGGGTGGGGTACCTGCCCAGGAGAGCTCCATATCCTGGGATTGGCCTGACCACGAGAGCCCCATGGGCTGCTGGGGACCTGGTAAAGGATGTCAGGACAGTCAGTGAAGCCACCGAGGATATACCTCCAGTTGCTCCTGATTCCTACACCCTGCTGGTCATTCTACCAACCACCAGGACATGGTATTCTGTATTAGTCTTCAATGATGCCTTCTTTTGTATTCCATTAGTCCCAGAGTCACAAGAAATTTTGGCTTGTGAGTGGCAGGACTCAACATACAACTAAAACAATACTTCCGGGCCGTCTTGCCCCAAGGGTTCAAAAATTCCCACACCATCTTTGGGGAAAGCTTAGCTAAAGACCGAAAAGTTCTACCTCTGGAAAAGGAAACCCTCCTTCAATATGCAGACGACATTCTGATCGCCAGCCCTACTAAGGAGGCCTCTGAACTACCAAGCCAATAAAGGATAGAAGTTGTCCAAGAAAAAGCTCAAATATCACAGACTGCAGTGACCTGCCTGGGCTTCATTCTCACACAAGGTCAGAGAAGCCCATCCCAGGAAAGGGAAGAAACCATTTGCAGCCTTACCCCTTTCTAAAACTAGAAGACAGCTTAGGGGTTCCTGGGGAGGCCAGGGTTTGCTGCTTCTGGATCCCTAACTACAGTCTACTAGCTGGGCCTCTATATGAAACACTGAAAGGAAAAGATGATGATCCTTTTGAACAGAATCCAGAAGTGGCCTTTCAAGAATGGAAAGAGCAGTCAATTCAGACCCTTGCCCTGGAACTCCCTAATTGAGCTAAACCCTTTGACCTTTCCATTCCCGGTGAAAGGTGAATCGCCATTGGAGAATTAGTGCAAAAACTGGGACCACTTGAAATGGAACAACGCAAGAATGCCATCCAGGTAGGATAAACTACAGTCACCAAGGGGCTTGGCCCACTGCCACATCTGGCCAAGATACTGGCGGTATCTAAAAACCTGGAAATCAGCAGCCCAAAAGGCCACCTCCCTCCTAAGGGAAAAGGACCCCACGTGGTGATCCTAATCACCAACCATGCCCTGAAGTTGCAGGGTTCGCTCCGTGGGCACACCGACCTCGAGTGAGGAGGCCCTCCAACTCCAACATCCAGAGAGATAACCGGGGGCAACAGGGCACCATGACGACTCGTGTGAACATCACTTGACCTGGAGTTTCTCTCATAAAACAACAATAGTGTGTCCCGAAGGAGTAGACTACTGCTTGCAGGACTTCCTGCACCCGGAGGGGAGCTAATAATCTTGGCGGGGGAACCGTATATCACACTGTCACCATAGAAAAGCCTACAGACACCGTGATGATGGTGGCCAATAAGACCGGCTGGACTCCTGTTTACTTCAAAAGGCTGTTGACTCAGTGGCCATCATGGTCCTTGATCACCACTGACCCTGGACTGTCTGGGAGTTGAGCGGGCAGGGCTCTGACACCTGGTGCTGTTTTTACGTTAATTCAGGGGCCTAATTGAAGAAAGAGCAGACTACTGGTCAGAGCATCTAGGCTGGCAGAAACGGTCAGCCTAAGGTGGCCGAACAAATGTGGGGTGGGGTGAAACCGGCCCCCACAGCGTCTCTGCACATCTCTTTCCTGGACCCTTAAAGGTCATTAGAATCTATAACACTTCCAATGCTGGTGCTCAGGCGGACGAGCAGGGAGGCAGGGGTCCTGGGGCCAATCAACGTCACCTGGAGGCTGCTGGGGAGAAGTTCTGACCCTCGTCCCCTGGTATGAGGGCTCCCAACTCAGCACTCAGCAGTTACAGAAGAAGGGTCTGCACCCTCAGCACTCCAAGAATGAGGAACGGGACAAAAGGCAGAGGAGGGGTTTGTCCCCAGCAAAGCCCATTAAAAATCCCTGGGAGATAAAAATAGAATGTGGGCAATAAAGTCAAGTCTGACCTTTTTTATCCTTTGTGCTTTGTCTAATTTCACGTGCTCCTAGGGTCCCACATGCAGAGGTTCCACACCCGGCACTTCAGACCAGATTTCCTGGTGCAGAATGGCTGGGTCGACACCTCAGCTCCTGGGGCCCAGTGCAGACTCCGAGATATAGAGCCTGAGCTGCAGCCAACCCGGCCCTTGAGAGCTCCGCCCCCTCCCTCTCACTGACTCTGACAGGATCTCTACACAGCAGCCCAGCCCACAGCCCACGGGGTAGTGCATGCTCTCACCTCTCCATTCTCTGATGAAAATATAAAGTTTCCTTTGCTTGGGAACCAAACTCAGTCTCTATCTGTTGGCCCCAATGACACTGGGCAGGGGGACCCTTGTTGGGGTCCACTCTGGAGGATCAGTAACAGAAATTGAGACTATTGTAACTTCAATGAACAGATGTGTGAGCCAAACTGTAGTTAACATAGAACAGTTTATAAGGCTCGGGTAAAATAAGATGTTTCTAACACTTCCATTTGATATTTCCATCACTTTATTATAAGCAAGTTCAGTGAAAAGGTTTGTCTTATTTGTCAGGTCAATATTAGAGAAATGAAGTGATTTCTTTCCAAGGATGTACATCTAATAATCTTGGTTAAAGCTTCAATCTTGTTTTAAATGCTTTTCCATTGAAAATGATACCTCTCTTTCAGCTCCCCCATTTCTGAGAAGTATAAAATCTTATAATTTATTATTACCAAAGGGGAAAGGTGGGAGGAGGGATAAATTAACAGTTTGGAATTAACACATACACACTGCTATGTATAAAATAGATCATCAACAAGGAACTACTGTATAGCACAGGGAACTACACTCAATATTGTGCAATAACCTATAAGGGGAAATAATCGGAAAAAGAATAGATATTTTTATTGACATCATCTATCAATGACAGTTAAAGTGTAACCTAAGGGAAGCCGGTGGTGAGTGCTTCTGACCCTGAAGACTTCAGTCATCTAAAGTTTGGACTCTGCCTACTTCCCAAGGCCCTTAATGAACATATGTGTAGCCGTAGCTTAAAAAACTCCCCAGTTTGGGTTTCGGGGAGACACTGATTTTGAAAAAGCCCTGGTGTTCTCCTTACATGAATGGGACTCTTCCTACTGCTAAAACATGTCTGTCACACCCAGAGGATGGTATACCGTCTGATCGGGAAGAGTTTGGAAAAGGCATCTCATCTCCTCATCTCCTGGTGCTCGGGTTCACCCCTCCAGCGTCTTTACTAACAGTCTCCCCACTTGGAGATGTCAACACTGTCAACATCCTGTTGCGTACAGTTTGGAATTTGTCCAGAGGATGAAGCGGAAGGATGAGGAACAATGAGAGACAAGTCCTAGGTGTTCAGACAGGCACATGTCACTCTAATTTCCAATCAGGAAGATGAATTGACCAAAGGCTAGGGTTGCCCATGGAAACAGTATAGGGCTTGAGGAAATCCCACTGCTTTGTGGCCAGTTCCCATAAACACAAGTTGAACAATGGAACTCAGGGGCAGTAAAATTCACGAAACTGCAGAGTTGAAAATATCTATCACTGAAAAATGTCTTGAGGAAAGTCAAAGAAAAGGATTGGCAAGCAAGGGAGAATGGCAAGAAAGGGATTTGAGGAGGTAGAAAGGATTCGCCATTAAGCACAAGAAAAGGGGCTGAACATTTCCGACATTGCAGTTGGCCAAAAAGGCTGTATGCGTTTTTTTCTGTATATATTCAAGAAAAGGGCATACACTTTTTTAGCCAACCAAACAGGTGGGCACTGGAAATCAATACTACAAAAGATATCACTTCGCATCAGTCAGAAGAGCCATCCTCATAAAGTGTAAACGCCAGAAATGCAGGACAGGGCAAGGAGAAGAGGGAGCCCTGTGAGGCTTATAGTGGAAATGTATATTGCCAACGGCCATTCTGGAGAAGTGTATTGTGTTTACTAAAGCATCTAAAAAATGAGCTACAGAGCATAGGGCACTTGCACTCATGGGCGTATATCTTGGGAAAAACAAAAATCGAGAGGACACAGGCACCCCAATGTTTACTGCCTCTCTGTTTAAAAGATCCTCGACTAGGATATAACTTAAATGTCTCTGGAGGGAAAAAATGGATAGAGATGTGGTACTTATGTAGAGTGGAATATTACTCAGCCTGGAAATCAATGAAATATGGCCAGTTGTAACAACTCCGGAGGAGTTACGTATGATCATTCTAAGTGACATAATTCAAAAAGAAAAAGACACATATCATAAGATATCACTTAAAGGTGGAATCCAAAATGGCTACACATGAAATAAATTACAAAACAAAAACATAGTCAAATATGTAGAAAACACGCGTAAGGCTGCTAAACGGGAAAGGTGGGGAGGGGTGAGGCATCATCCAGGAGGTTGAAATTAGCAAAGATACCATTCCAAATACCAAACTGATAATCAACAAGGCCTACACGGTAGCTAAAAGAACTGCACTCAGCACACTCAAGTCACCGGAAAAGAATATCTATGACTGGTAAGAATCTGAAAAAGAATTTATTGATGTCTCTCTGTACGTGAATCAAGTGGATGTACAGCAGCAAGAAACAGAGCTTTGAAAATCAGCTGTAACCAATATAGTAATAAATTGAAAAAAATAAACGACAGAGAGACAGAGAAAACCTCTTACAACTTTTCCTCAGGGACGGTGATGCAACATGGATTGAACACATCTAGACCCACAGCAGGATGAGACATAAGGCTGGAAACTGTTCGCGCTAAGAGAAATGTGAGGTTGGGTGAGGAAATGCACACCCTTTAAAGTAATACTACCTGGTACCCATTCAATGGGTCCCAAATCTGCAGGTTGAAGGAATCTTCCTACAGCTAAAACATGCATGGAAAACCCAGAGGACTGTACACCATGTGATCGGGAGATGTGTCTAAAATGCACCTCATTTATCCTCTCCTGGTGCTCCTGTTCATCATTCCAGCCACGTTACTTAGAATCTCCCCACTTAGAGAATCAGCACATTTAAACTTCTGTTTCACACATTTTGCAAATTGTGAGGAGGATGAACGGGAAGAGGGGGAAACAATGAGAGAATAGTTGTAGGGGTTTGGACGGGCACATGTCACTCTAATTTCCCATTAAGAATAAGAATTAAAAAAAGGCTCAGCCCGCCTCGCCGGAGCCAAAATAGGGCCTGAAGCAATCCTGCGGTTTTGAGGCCAGCTCACAAAAGAGCAACTTAAAAAATGGAGCTCAGGGTCACTGCAATTCACAAACCTGCAGAGTTATAAATGAAAACTAACGTCCAAAAATATGTTGAGGTAAGGCAAAGAAGAGGATCTGAATGCAAGACAGAATTGCAAGAAACAGATTTCAAGAGATAGATTGGACTCGCCTTTAAAGCACATGAAAAGCGGCAGAATTTCGACAATGATGCAGTTGGCCCAAAAGGGAGTATGCGTTATTTCCTGAATATATCCAGGAAAAAACACATACGCACTTTATGGGCAACCAAGCAAGCAAGCAATGCAAATGTGCACAACAAAGAAGTCTCATTTCCCACCGGTCAAAAGGGCCATCCGAAAAAATTGTAAACACCAGAAATGCAGGACAGGCCATGGAGAACAGGGAGCCTTTATACGCTGATGGACAGTGTGTGAACTGCCGAGAGCCACTCTGGAGAAGTGTATGGTGGTTCCTAAATCATCTAAAAAACAGAGCGACAGAGCATAGGGCACTTCCAATCACGGGAGTATATCTAGGGAAGTCTAAAAATCAACAAGACACAAGCACACCACAGTTTAGGGCTACTCTGTTTACAAGAACCTCAACTTCAGTACACCTTAAATATCCCAGGAAAGAGAACAATGGATAAAGAAAATGTGGTACTTATGTACAATGGAATATCTCTTCACCATGAAATCAATGTAATAAGGCTAGTAGAAGGATAAAGAGTGGATTGAGGTCCGATAATACTACTTGAAATAAGTCAAACAGAAAAAGAAACATATCATAAGATATCACTTATAGAGGGAGGATAAATATGGCTGCACAAAAAATGAATTACAAAACAGAACAGTGTCTCACATTTAGAAAACACACTTATGTCAGCTTAAGGGGAAAGGAGAGGTGGGGTGATGCATAAAACCAGAGTTTGAAATTAGCACAGATACCGTTCAATAAACCAAATAGGTATCAGACAAGATCTACACCTCGCTCAATGAACTGGCCTCAACACACCCTATACACCGCAGAGAAATATATCTGAGTAATAAGAATCTTAAAACCCATGTATTGATATATCTCCATAAGGGAATCAAGTGTGCGCAGAGCGGCACAAACACAGCAGTGAAAATGAGCTAAACCCCATTATAGAAATAAATTTTAAAACCAAAACGCAGAAACAATGAAAGAGAGAAAAATTCTTACAAAATTCGCTCAGGGGCTGTGATGCAACCTGGAATGACCACATATAAACCCACAGCTGGATAAGACATAAGGCTGGACACTTGGGGCTGAAAGGATTGGAGAGCTTTGGTGAGCAACTGCCGAAAGTTTAATGCAATACTTCATGCTACTTATTCCAAGGGTCCCAACACTCCAAGTTGAAGGGAATCTTCCTACAGCTAAACCATGCATGGGAAATCCAGCGGATGGTATACCATATGATCGGGAAAGGTTTCTAAAATGCACCTCATTTTCCTCTCCTGGGGCTCCGGATCAACATTCCAGCCACTTTACTAACAACATCTCCACATGGAGAGTCAATGCCTTTAAGTTCCGGTATCGCACAGTCTGCAGTTAGTGCGGAGGATGAATGGGAATAGGGGGAACCAGTGAGAAAATAGCTGTAGCGGTTTCAATGGGCACATGTCACTCTAACTTCACATCAGGAAGAAGAATTAACCAAAGGCAGAGCAAGGCACCCCAGAAGAAGAATAGGGCCTGAAGAAATCCTGTGGATATGAGGCAAGATCACAAAAATAAGAGCTGAAAAATGGAGCTAAGGGCCACTGCAATTCAAAAACCTGCAGAGTTATAAAGGCCAACTATTCTCCAAAAGTATATTGAGGTAAGGCTATGAAGAGGCACTGAGAGCAAGGCAGAACTGCAGGAAACCGATTTCAGGAGGTAGACAGGAATTGCACTGAAAACATATGAAAACACTCAGAACGTCGACAATGATGCACTTGGCCAAAAAGGGCGTATGCGTTTTTTCCTGAATATATTCAGGAAGAAACGCATACGCCCTTTCTGGCCAACCAAGCAAGCTCTCAAAGGAAATCTGCACTACAATGAAGTCTCACTTCACCCCGGTCAAAGGGCCATCTGAAAAAAGTGTAAAATCCAGAAAGGCAGGACAGGCCATGGAGAACTGGGAGCCTTGTTATGCTGATGGGCGGGATGTAAATTGCCAGCAGCCACTCTGGAGAAGTGTATGGTGTTTCCTGAAACATCTAAAATACAAAGCAACAGAGCCTAGGGCACTTGCACTTATGGTCCTATAGCTTAGGGAAATTAAAATCAAAAAGACACAGCCACCCCAAAGTTTGGGACGGCTCTGTTTACAAGAACCTCGTTTATGGTACAAGTTCAATATCACAGAAAGCGAAAAATGGATAAAGAAGTTGTGGTACTTACGTACAATGCAATATCACTCAGCAATGAAATTTATGTCATCAGGCCCGTAGCAGCATAATGAGTGGATTCAGGTACGATGATTCTAAGTGAAATAAGTCACACAGAAAAAGAAACATCATAAGATATCACCAATACACGGAATGTAAACTTGGCTACAAAGGAACTGAATTACAAAACAGAACAGGGTCTCAAATGTAGAAAACCAACTTATGCTTGCTTAAGGGGAAAGGTGAGTTGGGGTGCTGCATGAAACCAGAGATTGAAATTAGCACAGATACCGTTCCATAAGCCAAATATGCAATAGACAAGAGCTACTCCTTGCTGAACGAAGTGGACTCAACACCCCATATTAAACGCCTAAGAATATACCTGACTAGAAATAATCTTAAAACCTACGGATTTATTTGTCTCCGAAAGAGAATCAAGCGTGTGTACAGCGGCATAAACGCAGCAGTGATAGGATTGGTGAGGTTCGGTGAGCAAATGCAGACCCTTTGAAGTCATATTGCATGGTACCCATTCCATGGGTCTCAACTCTCCAGGTTTAAGGGATTCTTCCTTCAGCTAAAACATGCATGTGGAACCCAGAGTATGATCCACCGTGTGATCGGGAAACGTGTTCAAATGTGTCTCGTTTTCGTCCCCTGGTACTCGGGTGCAACATTCCAGATGCTTTACTAACACTCTTCCCACTTGGAGAGTCAGTGCCTTTAACCTCCTGTTTGGCCCAGTTTGTAATTTCTGTGGAAAATGAACAGGAATAGGGAGAACGAAAGAGAGACTAGCTGGAGGTGTCTGGACGGGCAAATTTAACTCTCATTTCCCACCAGGAAGAGGAATTAACCAAAGGCTCATCGTGCCGTGCCGGAACCACACTAGGGCCTGAAGCAATCCTGCGGTGTTGCGGCCAGCTCACAAGAAAGCGAGTTGAAGAAAGGAGCTCAGGGTCACTGTAATTCACAAACCTGCAGAGTTATAAATGACAGCTATCGTCCAAAAATATATTGAAGTAAGGCTGCCAAGAGGACTTGAAAGCGGGGCAGAATTGCAGGAAATCGATTTCAGGAGGTAGACTGGAATTGCATGTAAAGCATAGGAAAAGAGGCAGAACGTCCACAATGATGCACTTGGCCAAAAAGGGCGTATGCGTTTTTTCCTGAATATATTCAGGAAAAAACGCATACGCCCTTTTTGGCCAACCAAGCAAGCTTGCAAAGGATATCTGCACTACAATGAAGTCTCACTGCCCCCCGGTCAAAAGGGCCATCTGAAAAAAGTGTAAAATACAGAAAGGCAGGACAGGCCATGGAGAACTGGGAGCATTGTTATGCTTATGGGCGGGATGTAAATTGCCAACAGCCACTCTGGAGAAGTGTATGGTGTTTCCTGAAACATCTAAAAAACAAAGCAACAGAGCCTAGGGCACTTCCACTTATGGTCCTATAGCTTAGGGAAATTAAATTCAAAAAGACACAGTCACCCCAAATTTGGGACGGCTCTGTTTACAAGAACCTCGTTTACGGTACAAGTTCAATATCACAGAAAGCGAAAAATGGATAAAGAAGTTGTGGTACTTACGTACAATGCAATATCACTCAGTAATGAAATCTATGTCATCAGGCCCGTAGCAGCATAATGAGTGGATTCAGGTATGATGATTCTAAGTGAAATAAGTCACACAGAAAAAGAAACACCATAAGATATCACTACTACACGGAATGTAAACTTAGCTACACAAGAACTGAATTACAAAACAGAACAGGGTCTCAAATGTAGAAAACCAACTTATGCTTGCTTAAGGGGAAAGGTGAGTTGGGGTGCTGCATAAAACCAGAGATTGAAATTAGCACAGATACCGTTCCATAAGCCAAATATGTAATAGACAAGAGCTACTCCTTGCTCAACGCAGTGGACTCAACACCCCATATTAAACGCCTAAGAATATACCTGACTAGAAATAATCTTAAAACCTACGGATTTATATGTCTCCGAAAGAGAATCAAGCGTGTGTACAGCGGCATAAACGCAGCAGTGATAGGATTGGTGAGGTTCGGTGAGCAAATGCAGACCCTTTGAAGTCATACTGCATGGTACCCATTCCATGGGTCTCAACTCTCCAGGTTTAAGGGATTCTTCCTTCAGCTGAAACATGCATGTGGAACACAGAGTATGATCCACCGTGTGATCAGGAAACGTGTTCAAATGTGTCTCAGTTTTCATCCCCTCGTACTCGGGTGCAACATTCAAGACGCTTTACTAACACTCTCCCCACTTGGAGAGTCAGTGTCTTTAAACTACTGTTTGGCCAAGTTTGCAATTTCTGCGGAAAATGTACAGGAATAGGGAGAACCAATGAGAAACTAGCTGGAGGTGTCTGGACGGGCAAATTTAACTCTCATTTCCCACCAGAAAGAGGAATTAACCAAAGGCTCAGCATGCCGTGCCGGAACCACACTAGGGCCTGAAGCAATCCTGCGGTGTTGCGGCCAGCTCACAAGAAAGCGAGTTGAAGAAAGGAGCTCAGGGGCACTGTAATTCACAAACCTGCAGAGTTATAAATGACAGCTATCGTCCAGAAATATATTGAAGTAAGGCTGCCAGGAGGACTTGAAAGCGGGGCAGAATTGCAGGAAACCGATTTCAGGAGGTAGACGGGAATTGCATGTAAAGCATAGGAAAAGAGGCAGAACGTCCACAATGATGCACTTGGCCAAAAAGGGCGTATGTGTTCTTTCCTGAATATATTCAGGAAAAAACGCATACGCCCTTTTTCGCCAACCAAGCAGGCTTGCAAAGGAAATCTACACTACAATGAAGTCTCACTGCCCCCCGGTCAAAAGGGCCATCTGAAGAAAGTGTAATATCCAGAAAGGCAGGACTTGGCATGGAGAACTGGGAGCCTTGTTATGCTGATGGGCGGGATGTAAATTGCCAACAGCCACTCTGGAGAAGTGTATGGTGTTTCCTAAAACATCTAAAAAACAAAGCAACAGAGCCTAGGGCACTTCCACTTATGGTCCTATAGCTTAGGGAAATTAAAATCAAAAAGACACAGCCACCCCAAAGGTTGGGACGGCTCTGTTTACAAGAACCTCGTTTACTGTACAAGTTCAATATCACAGAAAGTGAAAAATGGATACAGAAGTTGTGGTACTTACGTACAATGCAATATCACTCAGCAATGAAATTTATGTCATCAGGCCCGTAGCAGCATAATGAGTGGATTCAGGTATGATGATTCTAAGTGAAATAAGTCACACAGGAAAAGAAACACCATAAGATATCACTACTACACGGAAGGAAAACTTGGCTACACAAGAACTGAATTACAAAACAGAACAGGGTCTCAAATGTAGAAAACCAACTTATGCTTGCTTCAGGGAAAAGGTGAGTTGGGGTGCTGCATGAAACCAGAGATTGAAATTAGCACAGATACCGTTCCATAAGCCAAATATGTAATAGAAAAGAGCTACTCCTTGCTCAACGAAGTGGACTCAACACCCCATATTAAACGCTTAAGAATACACCTGACTAGAAATAATCTTAAAAACTACGGATTTATATGTCTCCGAAAGAGAATCAAGCGTGTGTACAGCGGCATAAACGCAGCAGTGATAGGATTGGTGAGGTTCGGTGAGCAAATGCAGACCCTTTGAAGTCATATTGCATGGTACCCATTCCATGGGTCTCAACTCTCCAGGTTTAAGGGATTCTTCCTTCAGCTAAAACATGCATGTGGAACACAGATTATGATCCACCGTGTGATCAGGAAACGTGTTCAAATGTGTCTCAGTTTTCGTCCCCTGGTACTCGGGTGCAACACTCCAGACGCTCTACTAACACTCTCCCCACTTGGAGAGTCAGTGCCTTTAACCTCCTGTATGGCCCAGTTTGCAATTTCTGCGGAAAATGTACAGGAATAGGGAGAACCAATGAGAAACTAGCTGGAGGTGTCTGGACGGGCAAATTTAACTCTCATTTCCCACCAGAAAGAGGAATTAACCAAAGGCTCAGCATGCCGTGCCGGAACCACACTAGGGCCTGAAGCAATCCTGCGGTGTTGCGGCCAGGTCACAAGAAAGCGAGTTGAAGAAAGGAGCTCAGGGGCACTGTAATTCTCAAACCTGCAGAGTTATAAATGACAGCTATCGTCCAAAAATATATTGAAGTAAGGCTGCCAAGAGGACTTGAAAGTGGGGCAGAATTGCAGGAAACCGATTTCAGGAGGTAGACAGGAATTGCATGTAAAGCATAGGAAAAGAGGCAGAACGTCCACAATGATGCACTTGGCCAAAAAGGGCGTATGCGTTTTTTCCTGAATATATTCAGGAAAAAACGCATACGCCCTTTTTGGCCAACCAAGAAAGCTTGCAAAGGAAATCTGCACTACAATGAAGTCTCACTGCCCCCCGGTCAAAAGGGCCATCTGAAAAAAGTGTAAAATCCAGAAAGGCAGGACAGGCCATGGAGAACTGGGAGCCTTGTTATGCTGGTGGGCGGGATGTAAATTGCCAACAGCCACTCTGGAGAAGTGTATGGTGTTTCCTGAAACATCTAAAAAACAAAGCAACAGAGCCTAGGGCACTTCCACTTATGGTCCTATAGCTTAGGGAAATTAAAATCAAAAAGACACAGCCACCCCAAAGTTTGGGACGGCTCTGTTTACAAGAACCTCGTTTACGGTACAAGTTCAATATCACAGAAAGCAAAAAATGGATAAAGAAGTTGTGGTACTTACGTACAATGTAATATCACTCAGCAATGAAATCTATGTCATCAGGCCCGTAGCAGCATAATGAGTGGATTCAGGTACGATGATTCTAAGTGAAATAAGTCACACAGAAAAAGAAACATCATAAGTTATCACCAATACACGGAATGTAAACTTGCCTACACAGGAACTGAATTAGAAAACAGAACAGGTTCTCAAATGTAGAAAACCAACTTATGCTTGCTTAAGGGGAAAGGTGAGTTGGGGTGCTGCATGAAACCAGAGATTGAAATTAGCACAGATACCGTTCCATAAGCCAAATATGCAATAGACAAGAGCTACTCCTTGCTGAACGAAGTGGACTCAACACCCCATATTAAACGCCTAAGAATATACCTGACTAGAAATAATCTTAAAACCTACGGATTTATATGTCTCCGAAAGAGAATCAAGCGTGTGTACAGCGGCATAAACGTAGCAGTGATAGGATTGGTGAGGTTCGGTGAGCAAATGCAGACCCTTTGAAGTCATATTGCATGGTACCCATTCCATGGGTCTCAACTCTCCAGGTTTAAGGGATTCTTCCTTCAGCTAAAACATGCATGTGGAACCCAGAGTATGATCCACCGTGTGATCGGGAAACGTGTTCAAATGTGTCTCGTTTTCGTCCCTGGTACTCGGGTGCAACATTCCAGATGCTTTACTAACACTCTCCCCACTTGGAGAGTCAGTGCCTTTAACCTCCTGTTTCGCCCAGTTTGTAATTTCTGTGGAAAATGAACAGGAATAGGGAGAACGAAAGAGAGACTAGCTGGAGGTGTCTGGACGGGCAAATTTAACTCTCATTTCCCACCAGGAAGAGGAATTAACCAAAGGCTCAGCGTGCCGTGCCGGAACTACACTAGGGCCTGAAGCAATCCTGCGGTGTTGCGGACAGCTCACAAGAAAGCGAGTTGAAGAAAGGAGCTCAGGGGCACTGTAATTCACAAACCTACAGAGTTATAAATGACAGCTATCGTCCAAAAATATATTGAAGTAAGGCTGCCAAGAGGACTTGAAAGCGGGGCAGAATTGCAGGAAACCGATTTCAGGAGGTAGACGGGAATTGCATGTAAAGCATAGGAAAAGAGGCAGAACGTCCACAATGATGCACTTGGCCAAAAAGGGCGTATGCGTTTTTTCCTGAATATATTCAGGAAAAAACGCATACGCCCTTTTTGGCCAACCAAGCAAGCTTGCAAAGGAAATCTGCACTACAATGAAGTCTCACTGCCCCCCGGTCAAAAGGGCCATTTGAAAAAAGTGTAAAATCCAGAAAGGCAGGACAGGCCATGGAGAACTGGGAGCCTTGTTATGCTGGTGGGCGGGATGTAAATTGCCAACAGCCACTCTGGAGAAGTGTATGGTGTTTCCTGAAACATCTAAAAAACAAAGCAACAGAGCCTAGGGCACTTCCACTTATGGTCCTATAGCTTAGGGAAATTAAAATCAAAAAGACACAGCCACCCCAAAGTTTGGGACGGCTCTGTTTACAAGAACCTCGTTTACGGTACAAGTTCAATATCACAGAAAGCGAAAAATGGATAAAGAAGTTGTGGTACTTACGTACAATGCAATATCACTCAGCAATGAAATCTATGTCATCAGGCCCGTAGCAGCATAATGAGTGGATTCAGGTATGATGATTCTAAGTGAAATAAGTCACACAGAAAAAGAAACACCATAAGATATCACTACTACACGGAAGGTAAACTTGGCTACACAAGAACTGAATTACAAAACAGAACAGGGTCTCAAATGTAGAAAACCAACTTATGCTTGCTTAAGGGGAAAGGTGAGTTGGGGTGCTGCATGAAACCAGAGATTGAAATTAGCACAGATACCGTTCCATAAGCCAAATATGTAATAGACAAGAGCTACTCCTTGCTCAACGAAGTGGACTCAACACCCCATATTAAACGCTTAAGAATACACCTGACTAGAAATAATCTTAAAAACTACGGATTTATATGTCTCCGAAAGAGAATCAAGCGTGTGTACAGCGGCATAAACGCAGCAGTGATAGGATTGGTGAGGTTCGGTGAGCAAATGCAGACCCTTTGAAGTCATATTGCATGGTACCCATTCCATGGGTCTCAACTCTCCAGGTTTAAGGGATTCTTCCTTCAGCTAAAACATGCATGTGGAACACAGATTATGATCCACCGTGTGATCAGGAAACGTGTTCAAATGTGTCTCAGTTTTCGTCCCCTCGTACTCGGGTGCAACACTCCAGACGCTTTACTAACACTCTCCCCACTTGGAGAGTCAGTGCCTTTAACCTCCTGTATGGCCCAGTTTGCAATTTCTGCGGAAAATGTACAGGAATAGGGAGAACCAATGAGAAACTAGCGGAGGTGTCTGGACGGGCAAATTTAACTCTCATTTCCCACCAGAAAGAGGAATTAACCAAAGGCTCAGCGTGCCGTGCCAGAACCACACTAGGGCCTGAAGCAATCCTGCGGTGTTGCGGCCAGCTCACAAGAAAGCGAGTTGAAGAAAGGAGCTCAGGGGCACTGTAATTCACAAACCTGCAGAGTTATAAATGACAGCTATCGTCCAAAAATATATTGAAGTAAGGCTGCCAAGAGGACTTGAAAGCGGGGCAGAATTGCAGGAAACCGATTTCAGGAGGTAGACGGGAATTGCATGTAAAGCATAGGAAAAGAGGCAGAACGTCCACAATGATGCACTTGGCCAAAAAGGGCGTATGCGTTTTTTCCTGAATATATTCAGAAAAAAACGCATACGCCCTTTTTGGCCAACCAAGAAAGCTTGCAAAGGAAATCTGCACTACAATGAAGTCTCACTGCCCCCCGGTCAAAAGGGCCATCTGAAAAAAGTGTAAAATCCAGAAAGGCAGGACAGGCCATGGAGAACTGGGAGCCTTGTTATGCTGGTGGGCGGGATGTAAATTGCCAACAGCCACTCTGGAGAAGTGTATGGTGTTTCCTGAAACATCTAAAAAACAAAGCAACAGAGCCTAGGGCACTTCCACTTATGGTCCTATAGCTTAGGGAAATTAAAATCAAAAAGACACAGCCACCCCAAAGTTTGGGACGGCTCTGTTTACAAGAACCTCGTTTACGGTACAAGTTCAATATCACAGAAAGCGAAAAATGGATAAAGAAGTTGTGGTACTTACGTACAATGCAATATCACTCAGCAATGAAATCTATGTCATCAGGCCCGTAGCAGCATAATGAGTGGATTCAGGTATGATGATTCTAAGTGGAATAAGTCACACAGAAAAAGAAACACCATAAGATATCACTACTACACGGAAAGTAAACTTGGCTACACAAGAACTGAATTACAAAACAGAACAGGGTCTCAAATGTAGAAAACCAACTTATGCTTGCTTGAGGGGAAAGGTGAGTTGGGGTGCTGCATGAAACCAGAGATTGAAATTAGCACAGATACCGTTCCATAAGCCAAATATGTAATAGACAAGAGCTACTCCTTGCTCAACGAAGTGGACTCAACACCCCATATTAAACGCCTAAGAATATACCTGACTAGAAATAATCTTAAAACCTACGGATTTATATGTCTCCGAAAGAGAATCAAGCGTGTGTACAGCGGCATAAACGCAGCAGTGATAGGATTGGTGAGGTTCGTTGAGCAAATGCAGACCCTTTGTAGTCATACTGCATGGTCCCCATTCCATGGGTCTCAACTCTCCAGGTTTAAGGGATTCTTCCTTCAGCTGAAACATGCATGTGGAACACAGAGTATGATCCACCGTGTGATCGGGAAACGTGTTCAAATGTGTCTCAGTTTTCGTCCCCTGGTACTCGGGTGCAACATTCAAGACGCTTTACTAACAGTCTCCCCACTTGGAGAGTCAGTGTCTTTAAACTCCTGTTTGGCTCAGTTTGCAATTTCTGCGGAAAATGTACAGGAATAGGGAGAACCAAAGAGAGACTAGCTGGAGCTGTCTGGACGGGCAAATTTAACTCTCATTTCCCACCAGGAAGAGGAATTAACCAAAGGCTCAGCGTGCCGTGCCGGAACTACACTAGGGCCTGAAGCAATCCTGCGGTGTTGCGGACAGCACACAAGAAAGCGAGTTGAAGAAACGAGCTCAGGGGCACTGTAATTCACAAACCTGCAGAGTTATAAATGACAGCTATCGTCCAAAAATATATTGAAGTAAGGCTGCCAAGAGGACTTGAAAGCGGGGCAGAATTGCAGGAAATTGATTTCAGGGGTACACTGGAATTGCATGTAAAGCATAGGAAAAGAGGCAGAACGTCCACAATGATGCACTTGGCCAAAAAGGGCGTATGCGTTTTTTCCTGAATATATTCAGGAAAAAACGCATACGCCCTTTTTGGCCAACCAAGCAAGCTTGCAAAGGAAATCTGCACTACAATGAAGTCTCACTGCCCCCCGGTCAAAAGGGCCATCTGAAAAAAGTGTAGAATCCAGAAAGGCAGGACAGGCCATGGAGAACTGGGAGCCTTGTTATGCTGATGGGCGGGATGTAAATTGCCAACAGCCACTCTGGAGAAGTGTATGGTGTTTCCTGAAACATCTAAAAAACAAAGCAACAGAGCCTAGGGCACTTCCACTTATGGTCCTATAGCTTAGGGAAATTAAAATCAAAAAGACACAGCCACCCCAAAGGTTGGGACGGCTCTGTTTACAAGAACCTCGTTTACGGTACAAGTTCAATATCACAGAAAGCGAAAAATGGATAAAGAAGTTGTGGTACTTACGTACAATGCAATATCACTCAGCAATGAAATCTATGTCATCAGGCCCGTAGCAGCATAATGAGTGGATTCAGGTACGATGATTCTAAGTGAAATAAGTCACACAGAAAAAGAAACATCATAAGATATCACTACTACACGGAATGTAAACTTGGCTACACAGGAACTGAATTACAAAACAGAACAGGGTGTCAAATGTAGAAAACCAACTTATGCTTGCTTAAGGGGAAAGGTGAGTTGGGGTGCTGCATGAAACCAGAGATTGAAATTAGCACAGATACCGTTCCATAAGCCAAATATGCAATAGACAAGAGCTACTCCTTGCTGAACGAAGTGGACTCAACACCCCATATTAAACGCCTAAGAATATACCTGACTAGAAATAATCTTAAAACCTACGGATTTATATGTCTCCGAAAGAGAATCAAGCGTGTGTACAGCGGCATAAACGCAGCAGTGATAGGATTGGTGAGGTTCGGTGAGCAAATGCAGACCCTTTGAAGTCATATTGCATGGTACCCATTCCATGGGTCTCAACTCTCCAAGTTTAAGGGATTCTTCCTTCAGCTAAAACATGCATGTGGAACCCAGAGTATGATCCACCGTGTGATCGGGAAACGTGTTCAAATGTGTCTCGTTTTCGTCCCTGGTACTCGGGTGCAACATTCCAGATGCTTTACTAACACTCTCCCCACTTGGAGAGTCAGTGCCTTTAACCTCCTGTTTGGCCCAGTTTGTAATTTCTGTGAAAAATGAACAGGAATAGGGAGAACGAAAGAGAGACTATCTGTAGGTGTCTGGACGGGCAAATTTAACTCTCATTTCCCACCAGGAAGAGGAATTAACCAAAGGCTCAGCGTGCCGTGCCGGAACTACACTAGGGCCTGAAGCAATCCTGCGGTGTTGCGGCCAGCTCACAAGAAAGCGAGTTGAAGAAAGGAGCTCAGAGGCACGGTAATTCACAAACCTGCAGAGTTATAAATGACAGCTATCGTCCAAAAATATATTGAAGTAAGGCTGCCAAGAGGACTTGAAAGTGGGGCAGAATTGCAGGAAATCGATTTCAGGGGGTACACTGGAATTGCATGTAAAGCATAGGAAAAGAGGCAGAACGTCCACAATGATGCACTTGGCCAAAAAGGGCGTATGCGTTTTTTCCTGAATATATTCAGGAAAAAACGCATACGCCCTTTTTGGCCAACCAAGCAAGCTTGCAAAGGAAATCTGCACTACAATGAAGTCTCACTGCCCCCCGGTCAAAAGGGCCATTTGAAAAAAGTGTAAAATCCAGAAAGGCAGGACAGGCCATGGAGAACTGGGAGCCTTGTTATGCTGGTGGGCGTGATGTAAATTGCCAACAGCCACTCTGGAGAAGTGTATGGTGTTTCCTGAAACATCTAAAAAACAAAGCAACAGAGCCTAGGGCACTTCCACTTATGGTTCTATAGCTTAGGGAAATTAAAATCAAAAAGACACAGCCACCCCAAAGTTTGGGACGGCTCTGTTTACAAGAACCTCGTTTACGGTACAAGTTCAATATCACAGAAAGCGAAAAATGGATAAAGAAGTTGTGGTACTTACGTACAATGCAATATCACTCAGCAATGAAATCTATGTCATCAGGCCCGTAGCAGCATAATGAGTGGATTCAGGTATGATGATTCTAAGTGAAATAAGTCACACAGGAAAAGAAACACCATAAGATATCACTACTACACGGAAGGTAAACTTGGCTACACAAGAACTGAATTACAAAACAGAACAGGGTCTCAAATGTAGAAAACCAACTTATGCTTGCTTAAGGGGAAAGGTGAGTTGGGGTGCTGCATGAAACCAGAGATTGAAATTAGCACAGATACCGTTCCATAAGCCAAATATGTAATAGACAAGAGCTACTCCTTGCTCAACGAAGTGGACTCAACACCCCATATTAAACGCTTAAGAATACACCTGACTAGAAATAATCTTAAAAACTACGGATTTATATGTCTCCGCAAGAGAATCAAGCGTGTGTACAGCGGAATAAACGCAGCAGTGATAGGATTGGTGAGGTTCGGTGAGCAAATGCAAACCCTTTGAAGTCATATTGCATGGTACCCATTCCATGGGTCTCAACTCTCCAAGTTTAAGGGATTCTTCCTTCAGCTAAAACATGCATGTGGAACACAGATTATGATCCACCGTGTGATCAGGAAACGTGTTCAAATGTGTCTCAGTTTTCGTCCCCTGGTACTCGGGTGCAACACTCCAGACGCTTTACTAACACTCTCCCCACTTGGAGAGTCAGTGCCTTTAACCTCCTGTATGGCCCAGTTTGCAATTTCTGCGGAAAATGTACAGGAATAGGGAGAACCAATGAGAAACTAGCTGGAGGTGTCTGGACGGGCAAATTTAACTCTCATTTCCCACCAGAAAGAGGAATTAACCAAAGGCTCAGCGTGCCGTGCCGGAACCACACTAGGGCCTGAAGCAATCCTGCGGTGTTGCGGCCAGCTCACAAGAAAGCGAGTTGAAGAAAGGAGCTCAGGGGCACTGTAATTCACAAACCTGCAGAGTTATAAATGACAGCTATCGTCCAAAAATATATTGAAGTAAGGCTGCCAAGAGGACTTGAAAGCGGGGCAGAATTGCAGGAAACCGATTTCAGGAGGTAGACGGGAATTGCATGTAAAGCATAGGAAAAGAGGCAGAACGTCCACAATGATGCACTTGGCCAAAAAGGGCGTATGCGTTTTTTCCTGAATATATTCAGGAAAAAACGCATACGCCCTTTTTGGCCAACCAAGAAAGCTTGCAAAGGAAATCTGCACTACAATGAAGTCTCACTGCCCCCCGGTCAAAAGGGCCATCTGAAAAAAGTGTAAAATCCAGAAAGGCAGGACAGGCCATGGAGAACTGGGAACCTTGTTATGCTGGTGGGCGGGATGTAAATTGCCAACAGCCACTCTGGAGAAGTGTATGGTGTTTCCTGAAACATCTAAAAAACAAAGCAACAGAGCCTAGGGCACTTCCACTTATGGTCCTATAGCTTAGGGAAATTAAAATCAAAAAGACACAGCCACCCCAAAGTTTGGGACGGCTCTGTTTACAAGAACCTCGTTTACGGTACAAGTTCAATATCACAGAAAGCGAAAAATGGATAAAGAAGTTGTGGTACTTACGTACAATGCAATATCACTCAGCAATGAAATCTATGTCATCAGGCCCGTAGCAGCATAATGAGTGGATTCAGGTATGATGATTCTAAGTGAAATAAGTCACACAGAAAAAGAAACACCATAAGATATCACTACTACACGGAAGGTAAACTTGGCTACACAAGAACTGAATTACAAAACAGAACAGGGTCTCAAATGTAGAAAACCAACTTATGCTTGCTTGAGGGGAAAGGTGAGTTGGGGTGCTGCATGAAACCAGAGATTGAAATTAGCACAGATACCGTGCCATAAGCCAAATATGTAATAGACAAGAGCTACTCCTTGCTAAACGAAGTGTACTCAACACCCCATATTAAACGCCTAAGAATACACCTGACTAGTAAGAATCTTAAAACCTGTGGATTTATATGTCTCCGAAAGAGAATCAAGCGTGTGTACAGCGGCATAAACGCAGCAGTGACAGGATTGGTGAGGTTCGGTGAGCAAATGCAGACCCTTTGAAGTCATACTGCATGGTACCCATTCCATGGGTCTCAACTCTCCAGGTTTAAGGGATAATTCCTTCAGCTGAAACATGCATGTGGAACACAGAGTATGATCCACCGTGTGATCAGGAAACGTGTTCAAATGTGTCTCAGTTTTCATCCCCTGGTACTCGGGTGCAACATTCAAGACGCTTTACTAACTCTCTCCCCACTTGGAGAGTCAGTGTCTTTAAACTCCTGTTTGGCCCAGTTTGCAATTTCTGCGGAAAATGTACAGGAATAGGGAGAACCAATGAGAAACTAGCTGGAGGTGTCTGGACGGGCAAATTTAACTCTCATTTCCCACCAGAAAGAGGAATTAACCAAAGGCTCAGCATGCCGTGCCGGAACCACACTAGGGCCTGAAGCAATCCTGCGGTGTTGCGGACAGCTCACAAGAAAGCGAGTTGAAGAAAGGAGCTCAGGGGCACTGTAATTCACAAACCAGCAGAGTTATAAATGACAGCTATCGTCCAAAAATATATTGAAGTAAGGCTGCCAAGAGGACATGAAAGCGGGGCAGGATTGCAGGAAACCGATTTCAGGAGGTAGACAGGAATTGTATGTAAAGCATAGGAAAAGAGGCAGAACGTCCACAATGATGCACTTGGCCAAAAAGGGCGTATGCGTTTTTTCCTGAATATATTCAGGAAAAAACGCATACGCCCTTTTTGGCCAACCAAGAAAGCTTGCAAAGGAAATCTGCACTACAATGAAGTCTCACTGCCCCCCAGTCAAAAGGGCCATCTGAAAAAAGTGTAAAATCCAGAAAGGCAGGACAGGCCATGGAGAACTGGGAGCCTTGTTATGCTGGTGGGCGGGATGTAAATTGCCAACAGCCACTCTGGAGAAGTGTATGGTGTTTCCTGAAACATCTAAAAAACAAAGCAACAGAGCCTAGGGCACTTCCACTTATGGTCCTATAGCTTAGGGAAATTAAAATCAAAAAGACACAGCCACCCCAAAGTTTGGGACGGCTCTGTTTACAAGAACCTCGTTTACGGTACAAGTTCAATATCACAGAAAGCAAAAAATGGATAAAGAAGTTGTGGTACTTACGTACAATGTAATATCACTCAGCAATGAAATCTATGTCATCAGGCCCGTAGCAGCATAATGAGTGGATTCAGGTACGATGATTCTAAGTGAAATAAGTCACACAGAAAAAGAAACATCATAAGTTATCACCAATACACGGAATGTAAACTTGCCTACACAGGAACTGAATTAGAAAACAGAACAGGTTCTCAAATGTAGAAAACCAACTTATGCTTGCTTAAGGGGAAAGGTGAGTTGGGGTGCTGCATGAAACCAGAGATTGAAATTAGCACAGATACCGTTCCATAAGCCAAATATGCAATAGACAAGAGCTACTCCTTGCTCAACGAAGTGGACTCAACACCCCATATTAAACGCCTAAGAATATACCTGACTAGAAATAATCTTAAAACCTACGGATTTATATGTCTCCGAAAGAGAATCAAGCGTGTGTACAGCGGCATAAACGCAGCAGTGATAGGATTGGTGAGGTTCGGTGAGCAAATGCAGACCCTTTGAAGTCATATTGCATGGTACCCATTCCATGGGTCTCAACTCTCCAGGTTTAAGGGATTCTTCCTTCAGCTAAAACATGCATGTGGAACCCAGAGTATGATCCACCGTGTGATCGGGAAACGTGTTCAAATGTGTCTCGTTTTCGTCCCTGGTACTCGGGTGCAACATTCCAGATGCTTTACTAGCACTCTCCCCACTTGGATAGTCAGTGCCTTTAACCTCCTGTTTCGCCCAGTTTGTAATTTCTGTGGAAAATGAACAGGAATAGGGAGAACGAAAGAGAGACTAGCTGGAGGTGTCTGGACGGGCAAATTTAACTCTCATTTCCCACCAGGAAGAGGAATTAACCAAAGGCTCAGCGTGCCGTGCCGGAACTACACTAGGGCCTGAAGCAATCCTGCGGTGTTGCGGACAGCTCACAAGAAAGCGAGTTGAAGAAACGAGCTCAGGGGCACTGTAATTCACAAACCTACAGAGTTATAAATGACAGCTATCGTCCAAAAATATATTGAAGTAAGGCTGCCAAGAGGACTTGAAAGCGGGGCAGAATTGCAGGAAACCGATTTCAGGAGGTAGACGGGAATTGCATGTAAAGCATAGGAAAAGAGGCAGAACGTCCACAATGATGCACTTGGCCAAAAAGGGCGTATGCGTTTTTTCCTGAATATATTCAGGAAAAAACGCATACGCCCTTTTTGGCCAACCAAGAAAGCTTGCAAAGGAAATCTGCACTACAATGAAGTCTCACTGCCCCCCGGTCAAAAGGGCCATTTGAAAAAAGTGTAAAATCCAGAAAGGCAGGACAGGCCATGGAGAACTGGGAGCCTTGTTATGCTGGTGGGCGGGATGTAAATTGCCAACAGCCACTCTGGAGAAGTGTATGGTGTTTCCTGAAACATCTAAAAAACAAAGCAACAGAGCCTAGGGCACTTCCACTTATGGTCCTATAGCTTAGGGAAATTAAAATCAAAAAGACACAGCCACCCCAAAGTTTGGGACGGCTCTGTTTACAAGAACCTCGTTTACGGTACAAGTTCAATATCACAGAAAGCGAAAAATGGATAAAGAAGTTGTGGTACTTACGTACAATGCAATATCACTCAGCAATGAAATCTATGTCATCAGGCCCGTAGCAGCATAATGAGTGGATTCAGGTATGATGATTCTAAGTGAAATAAGTCACACAGAAAAAGAAACACCATAAGATATCACTACTACACGGAAGGTAAACTTGGCTACACAAGAACTGAATTACAAAACAGAACAGGGTCTCAAATGTAGAAAACCAACTTATGCTTGCTTAAGGGGAAAGGTGAGTTGGGGTGCTGCATGAAACCAGAGATTGAAATTAGCACAGATACCGTTACATAAGCCAAATATGTAATAGACAAGAGCTACTCCTTGCTCAACGAAGTGGACTCAACACCCCATATTAAACGCTTAAGAATACACCTGACTAGAAATAATCTTAAAAACTACGGATTTATATGTCTCCGAAAGAGAATCAAGCGTGTGTACAGCGGCATAAACGCAGCAGTGATAGGATTGGTGAGGTTCGGTGAGCAAATGCAGACCCTTTGAAGTCATATTGCATGGTACCCATTCCATGGGTCTCAACTCTCCAAGTTTAAGGGATTCTTCCTTCAGCTAAAACATGCATGTGGAACACAGATTATGATCCACCGTGTGATCAGGAAACGTGTTCAAATGTGTCTCAGTTTTCGTCCCCTCGTACTCGGGTGCAACACTCCAGACGCTTTACTAACACTCTCCCCACTTGGAGAGTCAGTGCCTTTAACCTCCTGTATGGCCCAGTTTGCAATTTCTGCGGAAAATGTACAGGAATAGGGAGAACCAATGAGAAACTAGCTGGAGGTGTCTGGACGGGCAAATTTAACTCTCATTTCCCACCAGAAAGAGGAATTAACCAAAGGCTCAGCATGCCGTGCCGGAACCACACTAGGGCCTGAAGCAATCCTGCGGTGTTGCGGACAGCTCACAAGAAAGCGAGTTGAAGAAAGGAGCTCAGGGGCACTGTAATTCACAAACCAGCAGAGTTATAAATGACAGCTATCGTCCAAAAATATATTGAAGTAAGGCTGCCAAGAGGACATGAAAGCGGGGCAGGATTGCAGGAAACCGATTTCAGGAGGTAGACAGGAATTGCATGTAAAGCATAGGAAAAGAGGCAGAACGTCCACAATGATGCACTTGGCCAAAAAGGGCGTATGCGTTTTTTCCTGAATATATTCAGGAAAAAACGCATACGCCCTTTTTGGCCAACCAAGCAAGCTTGCAAAGGAAATCTGCACTACAATGAAGTCTCACTGCCCCCCGGTCAAAAGGGCCATCTGAAAAAAGTGTAAAATCCAGAAAGGCAGGACAGGCCATGCAGAACTGGGAGCCTTGTTATGCTGATGGGCGGGATGTAAATTGCCAACAGCCACTCTGGGGAAGTGTATGGTGTTTCCTGAAACATCTAAAAAACTAAGCAACAGAGCCTAGGGCACTTCCACTTATGGTCCTATAGCTTAGGGAAATTAAAATCAAAAAGACACAGCCACCCCAAAGTTTGGGACGGCTCTGTTGACAAGAACCTCGTTTACGGTACAAGTTCAATATCACAGAAAGCGAAAAATGGATAAAGAAGTTGTGGTACTTACGTACAATGCAATATCACTCAGCAATGAAATCTATGTCATCAGGCCCGTAGCAGCATAATGAGTGGATTCAGGTATGATGATTCTAAGTGAAATAAGTCACACAGAAAAAGAAACACCATAAGATATCACTACTACAAGGAAGGTAAACTTGGCTACACAAGAACTGAATTACAAAACAGAACAGGGTCTCAAATGTAGAAAACCAACTTATGCTTGCTTGAGGGGAAAGGTGAGTTGGGGTGCTGCATGAAACCAGAGATTGAAATTAGCACAGATACCGTTCCATAAGCCAAATATGTAATAGACAAGAGCTACTCCTTGCTCAACGAAGTGGACTCAACACCCCATATTAAATGCCTAAGAATATACCTGACTAGTAAGAATATTAAAACCTACCGATTTATATGTCTCCGAAAGAGAATCAAGCGTGTGTACGGTGGCATAAACGCAGCAGTGATAGGATTGGTGAGGTTCGGTGAGCAAATGCAGACCCTTTGAAGTCATATTGCATGGTACCCATTCCATGGGTCTCAACTCTCCAGGTTTAAGGGATTCTTCCTTCAGCTGAAACATGCATGCGGAACACAGAGTATGATCCACCGTGTGATCAGGAAACGTGTTCAAATGTGTCTCAGTTTTCATCCCCTGGTACTCGGGTGCAACATACAAGACGCTTTACTAACTCTCTCCCCACTTGGAGAGTCAGTGTCTTTAAACTCCTGTTTGGCCCAGTTTGCAATTTCTGCGGAAAATGTACAGGAATAGGGAGAACCAATGAGAAACTAGCTGGAGGTGTCTGGACGGGCAAATTTAACTCTCATTTCCCACCAGGAAGAGGAATTAACCAAAGGCTCAGCGTGCCGTGCCGGAACCACACTCGGGCCTGAAGCAATCCTGCGGTGTTGCGGCCAGCTCACAAGAAAGCGAGTTGAAGAAAGGAGCTCAGGGGCACTGTAATTCACAAACCTGCAGAGTTATAAAGGACAGCTATCGTCCAAAAATATATTGAAGTAAGGCTGCCAAGAGGACTTGAAAGCGGGGCAGAATTGCAGGAAACCGATTTCAGGAGGTAGACGGGAATTGCATGTACAGCATAGGAAAAGAGGCAGAACGTCCACAATGATGCACTTGGCCAAAAAGGGCGTATGCGTTTTTCCCTGAATATATTCAGGAAAAAACGCATACGCCCTTTTTGGCCAACCAAGCAAGCTTGCAAAGGAAATCTGCACTACAATGAAGTCTCACTGCCCCACGGTCAAAAGGGCCATCTGAAAAAAGTGTAAAATCCAGAAGGCAGGACAGGCCATGGAGAACTGGGAGCCTTGTTATGCTGGTGGGCGGGATGTAAATTGCCAACAGCCACTCTGGAGAAGTGTACGGTGTTTCCTGAAACATCTAAAAAACAAAGCAACAGAGCCTAGGGCACTTGAACTTATGGTCCTATAGCTTAGGGAAATTAAAATCAGAAAGACACAGCCACCCAAAAGTTTGGGCCGGCTCTGTTGACAAGAACCTCGTTTACGGTACAAGTTCAATATCACAGAAAGCGAAAAATGGATAAAGAAGTTGTGGTACTTACGTACAATGCAATATCACTCAGCAATGAAATCAATGTCATCAGGCCCGTAGCAGCATAATGAGTGGATGCAGGTACGATGATTCTAAGTGAAATAAATCACACAGAAAAAGAAACATCATAAGATATCACTACTACACGGAATGTAAACTTGGCTACACAGGAACTGAATTACAAAACAGAACAGGGTCTCAAATGTAGAAAACCAACTTATGCTTGCTTAAGGGGAAAGGTGAGTTGGGGTGCTGCATGAAACCAGAGATTGAAATTAGCACAGATACCGTTCCATAAGCCAAATATGCAATAGACAAGAGCTACTCCTTGCTGAACGAAGTGGACTCAACACCCCATATTAAACGCCTAAGAATATACCTGACTAGAAATAATCTTAAAACCTATGGATTTATATGTCTCCGAAAGAGAATCAAGCGTGTGTACGGCGGCATAAACGCAGCAGTGATAGGATTGGTGAGGTTCGGTGAGCAAATGCAGACCCTTTGAAGTCATATTGCATGGTACCCATTCCATGGGTCTCAACTCTCCATGTTTAAGGGATTCTTCCTTCAGCTGAAACATGCATGTGGAACCAAGAGTATGATCCACCGTGTGATCGGGAAACGTGTTCAAATGTGTCTCAGTTTTCGTCCCCTGGTACTCGGGTGCAACATTCCAGACGCTTTACTAACACTCTCCCCACTTGGAGAGTCAGTGCCTTTAACCTCCTGTTTGGCCCAGTTTGCAATTTCTTCGGAAGATGAACAGGAATAAGGAGAAGCAATGGGAGACTATCTGTAGGTGTCTGGACGGGCAAATTTAACTCTCATTTCCCACCAGGAAGATAAATGAACCAAAGGCTCTGCGTGCCATGCTGGAACTAGATTAGGGCCTGAGGAGATCCTGCGGTGTTGCGGCCAGCTCACAAGAAAGCGAGTTGAAGAAAGCAGCTCAGGGGCACTGTAATTCAGAAACCTGCGGAGTTATAAATGACAGCTATCATCCAAAATTATACTGAAGTAAGGCTGCGATGAGGACTTGAATGCCGGGCAGAATTGCTGGAAACTGATTTCAGAACGTACACGGGAGTAGTTCTTAAAGCATAGGAAAAGAGACAGAACTTGGAAAATAATGCACTTGGCAAAAAAGGGCATATGTGTTTTATCCAGAGCTCTCATAACTGAGGGGAGGAGATTCCCAGCAGGCTCCAACTGCCACCTGAGGGCTCACATTGCCAAGGCAACGTGAGCATGCCAGGCAGGAGTTACCTCACAGCAGAGGTCCCACCTCACAGAAGGGTGAGAAACCCAGCCAACATCAGACTCTCACCAGAGGGCCCACATCACCAAGGGGATGGGAACCAGGCAGGAGTGTCTTCACATCAGTGGGGTCACATCATCAAAAGCTGAGGTACTCAGCACATGTGTCCTCAAACCAGAGGACCCACATCACCAAGGACCTCGGAGTGAGGCAGGCAGGAGTAACCTCACAACACTGGGCACATAGAATAAAAAAGTGAGGAATCCAGCAGTTGGAACCTCCCAGCAGGCGGCCCAGAGCACCGAGGCCATGAGATCCAGGCCACAGTGAACTCACAGAAGAGGGCCCATGTCATGAAACTGAGCAACCCAGCCATTGGAACCTCAGAGCAGGAGGCCCACATCCCCATGGGGATGGAATTCTGGTAGGAGTGTCCTCGCACCACTGAGAACGTATCAGAAAATTTGGGGCGACCAGCAGTTAGGGCCTGACGCCAGAGGACCCTCATCACCAAGGGAAGGAGGCTCCCAGCAGGCTCCAACTGCCACCAGAGGGCTGACGTCGCCAAGGCGATGTGTGCCAACCAGGCACGAATGACCTCACAGCAGAGGGCCCACCTCAGAGAAGTGTGACGAACCCAGTCAGGATCAGACTCGCACCAGAGGGCCCACATCACCAAATGGATTGGAACCAGGCAGGAGTGTCCTCACATGAGTAGGGCCACATCATCTAAAGGTGAGGAACCCAGAACATGTGGCTTCAAACCATAGGACACCCATCACCAAGGGGCTGGGAGTGAGGCAGGCAGGAGGAGCCTCATAACAGAGGGCCCAAAAATAAGAAAGGTGAGGAATCCAGCAGTTGGAACCTCCCAGCAGGCGGCCCAGAGCACAGAGGCTAGAGGAACCAGGCCAGAGTGAACTAACACCAGACAGCCCACATCATGAAACTGTGAGCAACCCAGACATTGGGACCTCAGAGCAGAAGGCCCACATCCCCATGGTGATGGGAACATGACAGGAGTGTCCTGGCATCACTGGGCTCACATCAGAAAACGTGGGGTGCTCAGAAGTTAGGGCCTGACGCTAGAGGGCACTCATCACCGAGAGGAGGAGGCTCCCAGCAGGCTCCAGCTGCCACCAGAGGGCCAACGTCGCCAAGGTGATGTGTGCCAGCCTGGCAGGAGTGACCTCACAGCAGAGGGCCCACCTCACAGAAGGGTGAGGAACACAGCCAGGATCAGACTCTCACCAGAGGGCCCACATCACCAAGGGGATGGGAACCAGGCAGGAGTGTCCCCACACCAGTGGGACAACATCATCGAAAGGTGAGGATCCCAGCACATGTGTCCTCAAACCAGAGGAACCACATCACCAAGGGGTTCGGAATGAGGCTGGCAGGACTGGCCTCACAACACAGGGTCCATAGAATATAAAAGTTGAGGAATCCAGCAGTTGGAACCTCCCAGCAAGTGGCCCAGAGCACCGAGGCTATGGGATCCAGGCCGCAGTGAACTCACAGCAGAGGGCCCACATCATGAACCTGTGAGCAAGCCAGCCGTTTTGACCTCAGAGCAGAAGGCCCATATCGCCATGGGGATGGGAACCTGGCAAGAGTCTCCTCACTCACTTGGCGCACATCAGAAAATGTGGGGAGCCCTGCAGTTATGGCCTAAGGCAAGAGGGCCCTCATCACTGAGGGAAGGAGGATCCCAGCACACTCCAACTGCCACCAGAGGGCCCACGTCGCCAAGGTGACCTGTGCCAGACAGGCATGATTGACCTCACAGCAGAGGGCCCACCTCACAGAAGGGTGAGGAACCCAGCCAGGATCAGACTCTCACCTGAGGGCCCACATCAGCAAGGGGATGGGAACCAGTCAGGACTGTCTTCCCTCCAGTGGGGTCACATCATCGAAAGGTGCGGAACCCAGCACATGTGGCCTCAAATCAGAGGACACATATCACAAAGGGAATGGGAGTGAGGCAGGCAGGAGTAGCCTAAAATCAGAGGGCCCAAAGAATAAGAAAGGTGAGGAATCCAGCAGTTGGAACCTCCCAGCAGGCGGCCCAGAGCACAGAAGCTATGGGATGCAGGCAGGAGTGAACTAATACCAGAGAGCCCACATCATGAAACTGTGAGCAACCCAGGCTTTGGGACCTCAGAGCAGAAGGCCCACACCCCAATGGGGATGTGAACCTGGCTGGAGTGTCCTCGCACCACTGGGCGCACATCACAAAATGTGGGGAGCCCAGCAGTTAAGGCCTGATGCCAGAGGGCCCTCATCACCGAGGAGAGGAGGCTCCCAGCAGGCTCCAAGTGCCACCAGAGGGCTCATGTCCACAAGGCGAGGTGAGCAAGCCAGGCAGGAGTGACCTCACATCAGACGGCCCACCTCACAGATGGGTGAGGAACCCAGCCAGGATCAGACTCTCAACAGAGGGCCCACATCACCAAGGGGATGTGAACCAGGCAGGAGTCTCCTAAGACCATTGGTCCCACATCATCGAAAGGTGAGGAACCCAGCACATGTGGCCTCAAACCAGACGACACACATCACGAAGGGGATGGGAGTGAGGCAGGCAGGAGGATCCTCACAACAGAGGGCCCAAAAAATTAAAAAAGTGAGGAATCCAGCAGTTGGAACCTCCCAGCAGGCGGCCAAGAGCACAGAGGCTATGGGATCCAGGCTTCTGTGAACACCAGAGAGCCCACATCATGAAAATGTGAACAACCCAGCCGTTGGGACCTCAGAGCAGAAGGCCCACAACCCCATGGAGATGGGATCCTAAGAGGAGTGCCAAAGCATCACCGGGCTCCCTAAGAAAAGTTGGTGAGTCCAGCAGTTAGGGCCTGACGCAAGAGGGTCCTCATCACCGGGGGGAGGAGATTCCCAGCACGCTCCAACTGCCACCACACGGCTGACTTCACCAAGGCAATGTGTGCCAGCCATGCAGGAGTGACCTATCAGCAGAGGGTCTCCCTCACAGGTGGGTGAGGAACAAAGCCAGGAACAGACTCTCACCAGGGGGTCCACATAACCACGTGGATGAGAACCAAGCAGGAGTGTCCTCACACTAGTGGGGCCACATCATCGAAAGGTGAGGAACCCAGCAAAGGTGGCCACAAACCAGAGGACCCACATCACCAAGGGGTTGAGAGTGAGGTAGGTGTCTGGACGGGTATATTTAACACTCATTTCCCACCAGGAAGAGAAATTAACCAAAGGCTCAGCGTGCCCTGCCAGAAGCAGATTAGGGCCTGAAGCAGTCTTGCGGGTTTGCGGCCAGCTCACAAGAAAGCGAGTTGAAGAAAGGAGCTCAGGGGCCCTGTAATTCACAAACCTGGAGAGTTATAAATAACAGATAACGTCCAAAAATATATTGAAGTAAGGCTGCGAAGAGGACTTGAAAGCGGGGCAGAATTTCAGGAAACCGATTTCAGGAGGTAGACTGGAATTGCATTTAAAGCATAGGAAAAGAGGCAGAACATCGACAATGATGCACTTGGCAACAAAGGGCGTATGAGTTTGTTCCTGAATATATTCAGGAAAAAACACATATGCCCTTTTTGGCAAACCAAGCAAGCTTGCAATGGAAATCCGAACTACTATGAAGTGTCACTTCCCCCCGGTCTAAAGGGCCATCTGAGAAAAGTGTAAAATCCAGAAAGGCAAGACAGGCCATGGGGAAAAAGGAGCCTTGTTATGCTGATGGGCGGGATGTAAATTGCCAACAGCCACTCTGGAGAAGTGTATGGTGTTTCCTGATACATCTGAAAAACAAAGCAACAGAGTCTAGGGCATTTCCACTTATGGTCCTATAGCTTAGGGAAATTAAAATCAAAAAGACACAGCCACCCCAAAATTTGGGACGGCTCTGTTTACAGGAACCTCTTCTACAGTACGAGTTAAATATCCCAGAGAACAAATAATTGATAAAGAAGTTGCGGTACTTACGTACAACAGAATACCACTCAGCAATGAAATCTGTGTCACCAGGCCTGTACCAGCATAATGAGTGGATTGAGGCATGATGATTCTAAGTGAAATAAGTCACACAGAAAAAGAAACATCATAAGGTATCACTAATGCACGGAATGTAAACTTGGCTACACATGAACTGAATTACAAAACAGAACAGGGTCTCAAGATTAGAAAACCAACTTATGCTTGCTTAAAGGGAAAGGTGAGTTAAGGGGGTGCTGCATAAAACCAGAGATTGAAATTAGCACAGATACCGTTCCATAAGCCAAATATGTAATAGACAAGACCTACCCCCTGCTCAACGAAATGGACTCAACAATGAGGTATCACCTCACACCTGTTAGAATGGGCATCATCTGAAAATCTACAAACAACAAATGCTGGAAAGGGTGTGGAGAAAAGGAACCCTCTTCCACTATTGTTGGGAATATAAGTTGATACAGTCACTATGGAGAACAATATGGAGTTTCTTAAGAAACTAATAATAGAATTACCATATGATACAGCGATCCCAGGACTGGACATATACCCAGACAAAACCATAAATCAAAAAGAGACATTCACCGCAATGTTCATTGCATCACTATTTACAATATCGAGGTAATGGAAGCAACCTAAATGCCCACAGACAGACGAATGCATAAAGATGTGGTACATATATAAAATGGAATATTACTAAGCCATGAAAGGAATGAAATTGGGTCATTTGTAGAGACATCGATGGATCTAGAGACTGTCATACAGAGTGAAGTAAGTCAGAAAGAGAAAAACAAATCTTGTATATTCATGCATATATGTGGAACCTAGAAAAACTGTACAGATTAACCGTTTTGCAAGGCATAAATAGAGCAACAGATGTAGACAACAATCGTATGGACAACAAGGGGGGAAAGCTCTTGGAGGGGTGGTGGTGGGAGGAGTTGAGAGATTGGGATTGGCATGTAAACATTTATATGTATAAAATAGATAACCAATGAGAACCTGCTGTATAAAAATATAAAATAAAATTCAAAATTAAAAAGAAATAAAATTTAAAAAATAAAACAGAAAAAACAATTATTCCCTTCACATACATTTATATGAATAAATTATTTCCATGCTTATATCTGTAAATACAAAAAAGAGGAATAAAATCTACCTTGAACCAAAAACAAAAAAGAGAAAAAAAAAAACAGAACCCACCAGTTACTCAGAGGAAAACCGTATCAGGGCACTTGCTCCAGTTGTAAACAATTCTGAAGTTGGTCAGTGGTGGGGAATCGTCTCCCATTCAGCCAGCAGCCCCCACACAACAAGCGTCCTCATTGCAAAGCTGGGGCACCGTGCCGAGACATCTGTGAGTAAACGTGAGCTGAGCCCCAGGCCAGTTGCTGCTGAACTGTTCCCGCCCTTCCCAGGTAAAACACCTGAATATATACAAGGACTTGAAAACCTAGAGGAAGGGCCATGGAGCCACACGAGTGACAGCATGCCAGCTGACTTGGTGCCTGCAGGCCAGCCAGGATGGTCCTGGCCCTGGGTGCTCTTCTGGAAGATTTCCATTTCCCTGCCTGAGATACCCGTCCTGTCCCTGCCCCCACTGCTTTTTTCCTTCCTCACCTCTGCCCAGGGAGAAATTCCAGCAGCAGGTATGGGTGACACATCCTCTTCTTTAGCAGGTGGCAGCCTGGCAACTGCTGCAGAAAGTCCAGCAGAGCCCCACTCACACTGGGCCACCCACAAAGCCGTGGCCTCTCACTCCCTCCCACCAGCCCAGCCCCGAGACTGCTGACAGGGCAGAGAAAATGGCGTCAGGCACAGCTGCAGGGGCTTTTGCTGCCTGGAGTGGTATTTATATTGATCTCAACCCAGGCACACCTGGGGAGGGCTGGCCGGCATGGTAAGGTTGCCCAGGTCAGCCAATCATCACCCCTCAGGGGCTCACAGTTGCAGAAAATGGAACTTGCTGAACCGGCCAGGTCCAAGGAACAGGTGTGGGCTCCTGAGAGTCAGGATAGACAAGGGGCTGCAGCTTTGGCTTGTTTTCTAATCATTTTATCTGGCCCATGAGTGGGAGACAACTTCAAGAAAACCCTCTCCTAATGAGAGGAACCCAGGAGTCAGGGAGAGGAGGGGTGGGTGGTGGTTGGAGACAGAGGCCTGGTGCCCTGGGTGCAGTGGAAGTCTCTGGAAGACCAGGTGGAGGGAGGCCACACAGAGTGATGCCCAGGGTCACAGACCTGTCGGAGCTGCTGTTTGTTAGTTCAAGTCCTGCTCTGAGGTGCTCTGTGTCAGCTCTGAGCGACAGGTGAGCTGGGGGTGCTCTTCAATGAGGGCTATGTGCACGGTTCCTGTGTGCCCAGCCCTGCCACGGTACCTGCAAGGGTAGCTCTGTATCCTGGGAGGGGCCTGACCATGAGAGCCCCGTGGGCTGGGTTGGGGGTGGGGTACCTGCCCAGGAGAGCTCCATATCCTGGGATTGGCCTGACCACGAGAGCCCCATGGGCTGCTGGGGACCTGGTAAAGGATGTCAGGACAGTCAGTGAAGCCACCGAGGATATACCTCCAGTTGCTCCTGATTCCTACACCCTGCTGGTCATTCTACCAACCACCAGGACATGGTATTCTGTATTAGTCTTCAATGATGCCTTCTTTTGTATTCCATTAGTCCCAGAGTCACAAGAAATTTTGGCTTGTGAGTGGCAGGACTCAACATACAACTAAAACAATACTTCCGGGCCGTCTTGCCCCAAGGGTTCAAAAATTCCCACACCATCTTTGGGGAAAGCTTAGCTAAAGACCGAAAAGTTCTACCTCTGGAAAAGGAAACCCTCCTTCAATATGCAGACGACATTCTGATCGCCAGCCCTACTAAGGAGGCCTCTGAACTACCAAGCCAATAAAGGATAGAAGTTGTCCAAGAAAAAGCTCAAATATCACAGACTGCAGTGACCTGCCTGGGCTTCATTCTCACACAAGGTCAGAGAAGCCCATCCCAGGAAAGGGAAGAAACCATTTGCAGCCTTACCCCTTTCTAAAACTAGAAGACAGCTTAGGGGTTCCTGGGGAGGCCAGGGTTTGCTGCTTCTGGATCCCTAACTACAGTCTACTAGCTGGGCCTCTATATGAAACACTGAAAGGAAAAGATGATGATCCTTTTGAACAGAATCCAGAAGTGGCCTTTCAAGAATGGAAAGAGCAGTCAATTCAGACCCTTGCCCTGGAACTCCCTAATTGAGCTAAACCCTTTGACCTTTCCATTCCCGGTGAAAGGTGAATCGCCATTGGAGAATTAGTGCAAAAACTGGGACCACTTGAAATGGAACAACGCAAGAATGCCATCCAGGTAGGATAAACTACAGTCACCAAGGGGCTTGGCCCACTGCCACATCTGGCCAAGATACTGGCGGTATCTAAAAACCTGGAAATCAGCAGCCCAAAAGGCCACCTCCCTCCTAAGGGAAAAGGACCCCACGTGGTGATCCTAATCACCAACCATGCCCTGAAGTTGCAGGGTTCGCTCCGTGGGCACACCGACCTCGAGTGAGGAGGCCCTCCAACTCCAACATCCAGAGAGATAACCGGGGGCAACAGGGCACCATGACGACTCGTGTGAACATCACTTGACCTGGAGTTTCTCTCATAAAACAACAATAGTGTGTCCCGAAGGAGTAGACTACTGCTTGCAGGACTTCCTGCACCCGGAGGGGAGCTAATAATCTTGGCGGGGGAACCGTATATCACACCGTCACCATAGAAAAGCCTACAGACACCGTGATGATGGTGGCCAATAAGACCGGCTGGACTCCTGTTTACTTCAAAAGGCTGTTGACTCAGTGGCCATCATGGTCCTTGATCACCACTGACCCTGGACTGTCTGGGAGTTGAGCGGGCAGGGCTCTGACACCTGGTGCTGTTTTTACGTTAATTCAGGGGCCTAATTGAAGAAAGAGCAGACTACTGGTCAGAGCATCTAGGCTGGCAGAAACGGTCAGCCTAAGGTGGCCGAACAAATGTGGGGTGGGGTGAAACCGGCCCCCACAGCGTCTCTGCACATCTCTTTCCTGGACCCTTAAAGGTCATTAGAATCTATAACACTTCCAATGCTGGTGCTCAGGCGGACGAGCAGGGAGGCAGGGGTCCTGGGGCCAATCAACGTCACCTGGAGGCTGCTGGGGAGAAGTTCTGACCCTCGTCCCCTGGTATGAGGGCTCCCAACTCAGCACTCAGCAGTTACAGAAGAAGGGTCTGCACCCTCAGCACTCCAAGAATGAGGAACGGGACAAAAGGCAGAGGAGGGGTTTGTCCCCAGCAAAGCCCATTAAAAATCCCTGGGAGATAAAAATAGAATGTGGGCAATAAAGTCAAGTCTGACCTTTTTTATCCTTTGTGCTTTGTCTAATTTCACGTGCTCCTAGGGTCCCGCATGCAGAGGTTCCACACCCGGCACTTCAGACCAGATTTCCTGGTGCAGAATGGCTGGGTCGACACCTCAGCTCCTGGGGCCCAGTGCAGACTCCGAGATATAGAGCCTGAGCTGCAGCCAACCCGGCCCTTGAGAGCTCCGCCCCCTCCCTCTCACTGACTCTGACAGGATCTCTACACAGCAGCCCAGCCCACAGCCCACGGGGTAGTGCATGCTCTCACCTCTCCATTCTCTGAAGAAAATATAAAGTTTCCTTTGCTTGGGAACCAAACTCAGTCTCGATCTGTTGGCCCCAATGACACTGGGCAGGGGGACCCTTGTTGGGGTCCACTCTGGAGGATCAGTAACAGAAATTGAGACTATTGTAACTTCAATGAACAGATGTGTGAGCCAAACTGTAGTTAACATAAAACAGTTTATAAGGCTCGGGTAAAATAAGATGTTTCTAACACTTCCATTTGATATTTCCATCACTTTATTATAAGCAAGTTCAGTGAAAAGGTTTGTCTTATTTGTCAGGTCAATATTAGAGAAATGAAGTGATTTCTTTCCAAGGATGTACATCTAATAATCTTGGTTAAAGCTTCAATCTTGTTTTAAATGCTTTTCCATTGAAAATGATACCTCTCTTTCAGCTCCCCCATTTCTGAGAAGTATAAAATCTTATAATTTATTATTACCAAAGGGGAAAGGTGGGAGGAGGGATAAATTAACAGTTTGGAATTAACACATACACACTGCTATGTATAAAATAGATCATCAACAAGGAACTACTGTATAGCACAGGGAACTACACTCAATATTGTGCAATAACCTATAAGGGGAAATAATCGGAAAAAGAATAGATATTTTTATTGACATCATCTATCAATGACAGTTAAAGTGTAACCTAAGGGAAGCCGGTGGTGAGTGCTTCTGACCCTGAAGACTTCAGTCATCTAAAGTTTGGACTCTGCCTACTTCCCAAGGCCCTTAATGAACATATGTGTAGCCGTAGCTTAAAAAACTCCCCAGTTTGGGTTTCGGGGAGACACTGATTTTGAAAAAGCCCTGGTGTTCTCCTTACATGAATGGGACTCTTCCTACTGCTAAAACATGTCTGTCACACCCAGAGGATGGTATACCGTCTGATCGGGAAGAGTTTGGAAAAGGCATCTCATCTCCTCATCTCCTGGTGCTCGGGTTCACCCCTCCAGCGTCTTTACTAACAGTCTCCCCACTTGGAGATGTCAACACTGTCAACATCCTGTTGCGTACAGTTTGGAATTTGTCCAGAGGATGAAGCGGAAGGATGAGGAACAATGAGAGACAAGTCCTAGGTGTTCAGACAGGCACATGTCACTCTAATTTCCAATCAGGAAGATGAATTGACCAAAGGCTAGGGTTGCCCATGGAAACAGTATAGGGCTTGAGGAAATCCCACTGCTTTGTGGCCAGTTCCCATAAACACAAGTTGAACAATGGAACTCAGGGGCAGTAAAATTCACGAAACTGCAGAGTTGAAAATATCTATCACTGAAAAATGTCTTGAGGAAAGTCAAAGAAAAGGATTGGCAAGCAAGGGAGAATGGCAGGAAAGGGATTTGAGGAGGTAGAAAGGATTCGCCATTAAGCACAAGAAAAGGGGCTGAACATTTCCGACATTGCAGTTGGCCAAAAAGGCTGTATGCGTTTTTTTCTGTATATATTCAAGAAAAGGGCATACACTTTTTTAGCCAACCAAACAGGTGGGCACTGGAAATCAATACTACAAAAGATATCACTTCGCATCAGTCAGAAGAGCCATCCTCATAAAGTGTAAACGCCAGAAATGCAGGACAGGGCAAGGAGAAGAGGGAGCCCTGTGAGGCTTATAGTGGAAATGTATATTGCCAACGGCCATTCTGGAGAAGTGTATTGTGTTTACTAAAGCATCTAAAAAATGAGCTACAGAGCATAGGGCACTTGCACTCATGGGCGTATATCTTGGGAAAAACAAAAATCGAGAGGACACAGGCACCCCAATGTTTACTGCCTCTCTGTTTAAAAGATCCTTGACTAGGATATAACTTAAATGTCTCTGGAGGGAAAAAATGGATAGAGATGTGGTACTTATGTAGAGTGGAATATTACTCAGCCTGGAAATCAATGAAATATGGCCAGTTGTAACAACTCCGGAGGAGTTACGTATGATCATTCTAAGTGACATAATTCAAAAAGAAAAAAACACATATCATAAGATATCACTTAAAGGTGGAATCCAAAATGGCTACACATGAAATAAATTACAAAACAAAAACATAGTCAAATATGTAGAAAACACGCGTAAGGCTGCTAAACGGGAAAGGTGGGGAGGGGTGAGGCATCATCCAGGAGGTTGAAATTAGCAAAGATACCATTCCAAATACCAAACTGATAATCAACAAGGCCTACACGGTAGCTAAAAGAACTGCACTCAGCACACTCAAGTCACCGGAAAAGAATATCTATGACTGGTAAGAATCTGAAAAAGAATTTATTGATGTCTCTCTGTACGTGAATCAAGTGGATGTACAGCAGCAAGAAACAGAGCTTTGAAAATCAGCTGTAACCAATATAGTAATAAATTGAAAAAAATAAACGACAGAGAGACAGAGAAAACCTCTTACAACTTTTCCTCAGGGACGGTGATGCAACATGGATTGAACACATCTAGACCCACAGCAGGATGAGACATAAGGCTGGAAACTGTTCGCGCTAAGAGAAATGTGAGGTTGGGTGAGGAAATGCACACCCTTTAAAGTAATACTACCTGGTACCCATTCAATGGGTCCCAAATCTGCAGGTTCAAGGAATCTTCCTACAGCTAAAACATGCATGGAAAACCCAGAGGACTGTACACCATGTGATTGGGAGATGTGTCTAAAATGCACCTCATTTATCCTCTCCTGGTGCTCCTGTTCATCATTCCAGCCACGTTACTTAGAATCTCCCCACTTAGAGAATCAGCACATTTAAACTTCTGTTTCACACATTTTGCAAATTGTGAGGAGGATGAACGGGAAGAGGGGGAAACAATGAGAGAATAGTTGTAGGGGTTTGGACGGGCACATGTCACTCTAATTTCCCATTAAGAATAAGAATTAAAAAAAGGCTCAGCCCGCCTCGCCGGAGCCAAAATAGGGCCTGAAGCAATCCTGCGGTTTTGAGGCCAGCTCACAAAAGAGCAACTTAAAAAATGGAGCTCAGGGTCACTGCAATTCACAAACCTGCAGAGTTATAAATGAAAACTAATGTCCAAAAATATGTTGAGGTAAGGCAAAGAAGAGGATCTGAATGCAAGACAGAATTGCAAGAAACAGATTTCAAGAGATAGATTGGACTCGCCTTTAAAGCACATGAAAAGCGGCAGAATTTCGACAATGATGCAGTTGGCCCAAAAGGGAGTATGCGTTATTTCCTGAATATATCCAGGAAAAAACGCATACGCACTTTATGGGCAACCAAGCAAGCAAGCAATGCAAATGTGCACAACAAAGAAGTCTCATTTCCCACCGGTCAAAAGGGCCATCCGAAAAAATTGTAAACACCAGAAATGCAGGACAGGCCATGGAGAACAGGGAGCCTTTATACGCTGATGGACAGTGTGTGAACTGCCGAGAGCCACTCTGGAGAAGTGTATGGTGGTTCCTAAATCATCTAAAAAACAGAGCGACAGAGCATAGGGCACTTCCAATCACGGGAGTATATCTAGGGAAGTCTAAAAATCAACAAGACACAAGCACACCACAGTTTAGGGCTACTCTGTTTACAAGAACCTCAACTTCAGTACACCTTAAATATCCCAGGAAAGAGAACAATGGATAAAGAAAATGTGGTACTTATGTACAATGGAATATCTCTTCACCATGAAATCAATGTAATAAGGCTAGTAGAAGGATAAAGAGTGGATTGAGGTCCGATAATACTACTTGAAATAAGTCAAACAGAAAAAGAAACATATCATAAGATATCACTTATAGAGGGAGGATAAATATGGCTGCACAAAAAATGAATTACAAAACAGAACAGTGTCTCACATTTAGAAAACACACTTATGTCAGCTTAAGGGGAAAGGAGAGGTGGGGTGATGCATAAAACCAGAGTTTGAAATTAGCACAGATACCGTTCAATAAACCAAATAGGTATCAGACAAGATCTACACCTCGCTCAATGAACTGGCCTCAACACACCCTATACACCGCAGAGAAATATATCTGAGTAATAAGAATCTTAAAACCCATGTATTGATATATCTCCATAAGGGAATCAAGTGTGCACAGAGCGGCACAAACACAGCAGTGAAAATGAGCTAAACCCCATTATAGAAATAAATTTTAAAACCAAAACGCAGAAACAATGAAAGAGAGAAAAATTCTTACAAAATTCGCTCAGGGGCTGTGATGCAACCTGGAATGACCACATATAAACCCACAGCTGGATAAGACATAAGGCTGGACACTTGGGGCTGAAAGGATTGGAGAGCTTTGGTGAGCAACTGCCGAAAGTTTAATGCAATACTTCATGCTACTTATTCCAAGGGTCCCAACACTCCAAGTTGAAGGGAATCTTCCTACAGCTAAACCATGCATGGGAAATCCAGCGGATGGTATACCATATGATCGGGAAAGGTTTCTAAAATGCACCTCATTTTCCTCTCCTGGGGCTCCGGATCAACATTCCAGCCACTTTACTAACAACATCTCCACATGGAGAGTCAATGCCTTTAAGTTCCGGTATCGCACAGTCTGCAGTTAGTGCGGAGGATGAATGGGAATAGGGGGAACCAGTGAGAAAATAGCTGTAGCGGTTTCAATGGGCACATGTCACTCTAATTTCACATCAGGAAGAAGAATTAACCAAAGGCAGAGCAAGGCACCCCAGAAGAAGAATAGGGCCTGAAGAAATCCTGTGGATATGAGGCAAGATCACAAAAATAAGAGCTGAAAAATGGAGCTAAGGGCCACTGCAATTCAAAAACCTGCAGAGTTATAAAGGCCAACTATTCTCCAAAAGTATATTGAGGTAAGGCTATGAAGAGGCACTGAGAGCAAGGCAGAACTGCAGGAAACCGATTTCAGGAGGTAGACAAGAATTGCACTGAAAACATATGAAAACACTCAGAACGTCGACAATGATGCACTTGGCAAAAAAGGGCGTATGCGTTTTTTCCTGAATATATTCAGGAAGAAACGCATACGCCCTTTCTGGCCAACCAAGCAAGCTCTCAAAGGAAATCTGCACTACAATGAAGTCTCACTTCACCCCGGTCAAAGGGCCATCTGAAAAAAGTGTAAAATCCAAAAAGGCAGGACAGGCCATGGAGAACTGGGAGCCTTGTTATGCTGATGGGCGGGATGTAAATTGCCAACAGCCACTCTGGAGAAGTGTATGGTGTTTCCTGAAACATCTAAAAAACAAAGCAACAGAGCCTAGGGCACTTGCACTTATGGTCCTATAGCTTAGGGAAATTAAAATCAAAAAGACACAGCCACCCCAAAGTTTGGGACGGCTCTGTTTACAAGAACCTCGTTTATGGTACAAGTTCAATATCACAGAAAGCGAAAAATGGATAAGGAAGTTGTGGTACTTACGTACAATGCAATATCACTCAGCAATGAAATTTATGTCATCAGGCCCGTAGCAGCATAATGAGTGGATTCAGGTACGATGATTCTAAGTGAAATAAGTCACACAGAAAAAGAAACATCATAAGATATCACCAATACACGGAATGTAAACTTGGCTACAAACGAACTGAATTACAAAACAGAACAGGGTCTCAAATGTAGAAAACCAACTTATGCTTGCTTAAGGGGAAAGGTGAGTTGGGGTGCTGCATGAAACCAGAGATTGAAATTAGCACAGATACCGTTCCATAAGCCAAATATGCAATAGACAAGAGCTACTCCTTACTGAATGAAGTGGACTCAACACCCCATATTAAACGCCTAAGAATATACCTGACTAGAAATAATCTTAAAACCTACGGATTTATTTGTCTCCGAAAGAGAATCAAGCGTGTGTACAGCGGCATAAACGCAGCAGTGATAGGATTGGTGAGGTTCGGTGAGCAAATGCAGACCCTTTGAAGTCATATTGCATGGTACCCATTCCATGGGTCTCAACTCTCCAGGTTTAAGGGATTCTTCCTTCAGCTAAAACATGCATGTGGAACCCAGAGTATGATCCACCGTGTGATCGGGAAAAGTGTTCAAATGTGTCTCGTTTTCGTCCCCTGGTACTCGGGTGCAACATTCCAGATGCTTTACTAACACTCTCCCCACTTGGAGAGTCAGTGCCTTTAACCTCCTGTTTGGCCCAGTTTGTAATTTCTGTGGAAAATGAACAGGAATAGGGAGAACGAAAGAGAGACTATCTGGAGGTGTCTGGACGGGCAAATTTAACTCTCATTTCCCACCAGGAAGAGGAATTAACCAAAGGCTCATCGTGCCGTGCCGGAACTACACTAGGGCCTGAAGCAATCCTGCGGTGTTGCGGCCAGCTCACAAGAAAGCGAGTTGAAGAAAGGAGCTCAGGGGCACTGTAATTCACAAACCTGCAGAGTTATAAATGACAGCTATCGTCCAAAAATATATTGAAGTAAGGCTGCCAAGAGGACTTGAAAGCGGGGCAGAATTGCAGGAAATCGATTTCAGGAGGTAGACTGGAATTGCATGTAAAGCATAGGAAAAGAGGCAGAACGTCCACAATGATGCACTTGGCCAAAAAGGGCGTATGCGATTTTTCCTGAATATATTCAGGAAAAAACGCATACGCCCTTTTTGGCCAACCAAGCAAGCTTGCAAAGGATATCTGCACTACAATGAAGTCTCACTGCCCCCCGGTCAAAAGGGCCATCTGAAAAAAGTGTAAAATCCAGAAAGGCAGGACAGGCCATGGAGAACTGGGAGCCTTGTTATGCTGATGGGCGGGATGTAAATTGCCAACAGCCACTCTGGAGAAGTGTATGGTGTTTCCTGAAACATCTAAAAAACAAAGCAACAGAGCCTAGGTCACTTCCACTTATGGTCCTATAGCTTAGGGAAATTAAATTCAAAAAGACACAGTCACCCCAAATTTGGGACGGCTCTGTTTACAAGAACCTCGTTTACGGTACAAGTTCAATATCACAGAAAGCGAAAAATGGATAAAGAAGTTGTGGTACTTACGTACAATGCAATATCACTCAGCAATGAAATCTATGTCATCAGGCCCGTAGCAGCATAATGAGTGGATTCAGGTATGATGATTCTAAGTGAAATAAGTCACACAGAAAAAGAAACACCATAAGATATCACTACTACACGGAATGTAAACTTGGCTACACAAGAACTGAATTACAAAACAGAACAGGGTCTCAAATGTAGAAAACCAACTTATGCTTGCTTAAGGGGAAAGGTGAGTTGGGGTGCTGCATAAAACCAGAGATTGAAATTAGCACAGATACCGTTCCATAAGCCAAATATGTAATAGACAAGAGCTACTCCTTGCTCAACGCAGTGGACTCAACACCCCATATTAAACGCCTAAGAATATACCTGACTAGAAATAATCTTAAAACCTACGGATTTATATGTCTCCGAAAGAGAATCAAGCGTGTGTACAGCGGCATAAACGCAGCAGTGATAGGATTGGTGAGGTTCGGTGAGCAAATGCAGACCCTTTGAAGTCATACTGCATGGTACCCATTCCATGGGTCTCAACTCTCCAGGTTTAAGGGATTCTTCCTTCAGCTGAAACATGCATGCGGAACACAGAGTATGATCCACCGTGTGATCAGGAAACGTGTTCAAATGTGTCTCAGTTTTCATCCCCTGGTACTCGGGTGCAACATACAAGACGCTTTACTAACTCTCTCCCCACTTGGAGAGTCAGTGTCTTTAAACTCCTGTTTGGCCCAGTTTGCAATTTCTGCGGAAAATGTACAGGAATAGGGAGAACCAATGAGAAACTAGCTGGAGGTGTGTGGACGGGCAAATTTAACTCTCATTTCCCACCAGGAAGAGGAATTAACCAAAGGCTCAGCGTGCCGTGCCGGAACCACACTCGGGCCTGAAGCAATCCTGCGGTGTTGCGGCCAGCTCACAAGAAAGCGAGTTGAAGAAAGGAGCTCAGGGGCACTGTAATTCACAAACCTGCAGAGTTATAAAGGACAGCTATCGTCCAAAAATATATTGAAGTAAGGCTGCCAAGAGGACTTGAAAGCGGGGCAGAATTGCAGGAAACCGATTTCAGGAGGTAGACGGGAATTGCATGTACAGCATAGGAAAAGAGGCAGAACGTCCACAATGATGCACTTGGCCAAAAAGGGCGTATGCGTTTTTCCCTGAATATATTCGGGAAAAAACGCATACGCCCTTTTTGGCCAACCAAGCAAGCTTGCAAAGGAAATCTGCACTACAATGAAGTCTCACTGCCCCACGGTCAAAAGGGCCATCTGAAAAAAGTGTAAAATCCAGAAGGCAGGACAGGCCATGGAGAACTGGGAGCCTTGTTATGCCGGTGGGCGGGATGTAAATTGCCAACAGCCACTCTGGAGAAGTGTACGGTGTTTCCTGAAACATCTAAAAAACAAAGCAACAGAGCCTAGGGCACTTGAACTTATGGTCCTATAGCTTAGGGAAATTAAAATCAGAAAGACACAGCCACCCAAAAGTTTGGGCCGGCTCTGTTGACAAGAACCTCGTTTACGGTACAAGTTCAATATCACAGAAAGCGAAAAATGGATAAAGAAGTTGTGGTACTTACGTACAATGCAATATCACTCAGCAATGAAATCAATGTCATCAGGCCCGTAGCAGCATAATGAGTGGATGCAGGTACGATGATTCTAAGTGAAATAAATCACACAGAAAAAGAAACATCATAAGATATCACTACTACACGGAATGTAAACTTGGCTACACAGGAACTGAATTACAAAACAGAACAGGGTCTCAAATGTAGAAAACCAACTTATGCTTGCTTAAGGGGAAAGGTGAGTTGGGGTGCTGCATGAAACCAGAGATTGAAATTAGCACAGATACCGTTCCATAAGCCAAATATGCAATAGACAAGAGCTACTCCTTGCTGAACGAAGTGGACTCAACACCCCATATTAAACGCCTAAGAATATACCTGACTAGAAATAATCTTAAACCTATGGATTTATATGTCTCCGAAAGAGAATCAAGCGTGTGTATGGCGGCATAAACGCAGCAGTGATAGGATTGGTGAGGTTCGGTGAGCAAATGTAGACCCTTTGAAGTCATACTGCATGGTACCCATTCCATGGGTCTCAACTCTCCAGGTTTAAGGGATTCTTCCTTCAGCTGAAACATGCATGTGGAACACAGAGTATGATCCACCGTGTGATCAGGAAACGTGTTCAAATGTGTCTCAGTTTTCGTCCCCTGGTACTCGGGTGCAACATTCAAGACGCTTTACTAACACTCTCCCCACTTGGAGAGTCAGTGCCTTTAACCTCCTGTTTGGCCCAGTTTGCAATTTCTGCGTAGGATGAACAGGAATAGGGAGAACCAATGAGAGACTAGCTGGAGCTGTGAGGACGGGCAAATTTAACTCTCATTTCCAACCAGGAAGAGGAATTAACCAAAGGCTCAGCATGCAATGCCGGAACCAAACTAGGGCCTGAAGCAATCCTGCGGTGTTGCGGCCAGCTCACAAGAAAGCGAGTTGAAGAAAGTAGCTCAGGGGCACTGTAATTCACAATCCTGCAGAGTTATAAATGACAGCTATCTTCCAAAAATATATTGAAGGAAGGCTGCCAAGAGGACTTGAAAGCGGGGCAGAATTGCAGGAAACCGATTTCAGGAGGTAGACTGGAATTGCATGTAAAGCATAGGAAAAGAGGCAGAACGTCCACAATGATGCACTTGGCCAAAAAGGGCGTATGCGTTTTTCCCTGAATATATTCAGGAAAAAACGCATACGCCCTTTTTGGCCAACCAAGCAAGCTTGCAAAGGAAATCTGCACTACAGTGAAGTCTCACTGCCCCCGGTCAAAAGGGCTATCTGAAAAAAGTGTAAAATCCAGAAAGGCAGGACAGACCATAGAGAACTGGGAGCCTTGTTAAGCTGATGGGCGGGATATAAATTGCCAACAGCCACTCTGAACAAGTGTATGGTGTTTCCTGAAACATCAAAAAAACAAAGCAACAGAGCCTAGGGCACTTCCACTTATGGTCCTATAGCTTAGGGAAATTAAAATCAAAAAGACTCAGCCACCCCAAAGTTTCGGCCGGCTCTGTTTACAAGAACCTCGTTTACGGTACAAGTTCAATATCACAGAAAGCGAAAAATGGATAAAGAAGTTGTGGTACTTACGTACAATGCAATATCACTCAGCAATGAAATCTATGTCATCAGGCCCGTAGCAGCATAATGAGTGGATTCAGGTACGATGATTCTAAGTGAAATAAGTCACACAGAAAAAGAAACATCATAAGATATCACTACTACACGGAATGTAAACTTGGCTACACAAGAACTGAATTACAAAATAGAACAGGGTGTCAAATGTAGAAAACCAACTTATGCTTGCTTAAGTGGAAAGGTTAGTTGGGGTGCTGCATAAAACCAGAGATTGAAATTAGCACAGATACCGTTCCATAAGCCAAATATGTAATAGACAAGAGCTACTCCTTGCTCAACGAAGTGGACTCAACACCCCACATTAAACGCCTAAGAATATACCTGACTAGTAATAATCTTAATACCTAAGGATTTATATGTCTCCGAAAGAGAATCAAGCGTGTGTACAGCGGCATAAACGCAGCAGTGATAGGATTGGTGAAGTTTGGTGAGCAAATGCAGACCCTTTGAAGTCATATTGCATGGTACCCATTCCATGGGTCTCAACTCTCCAGGTTTAAGGGATTCTTCCTTCAGCTAAAACATGCATGTGGAACCCAGAGTATGATCCACCATGTGATCGGAAAACGTGTTCAAATGTGTCTCAGTTTTCGTCCCCTGGTACTCGTGTTCAACATTCAAGACGCTTTACTAACACTCTGCCCACTTGGAGAGTCAGTGCCTTTAACCTCCTGTTTGGCCCAGTTTGCAATCTCTGTGGAAAATGAACAGGAATAGGGAGAACCAATGAGAGACTAGGTGGAGGTGTCTGGACGGGCAAATTTAACTCTCATTTCCCACCAGGAAGAGGAATTAACCAAAGGATCAGCATGCCATGCCGGAACCAAACTAGAGCCCGAAGCAATCCTGCGGTGTTGCGGCCAGCTCACAAGAAAGCGAGTTGAAGAAAGGAGCTCAGGGGCACTGTAATTCAAAAACCTGCAGAGTTATAAATGACAGCTATCGTCCAAAAATATATTGAAGGAAGGCTGACAAGAGGACTTGAAAGCGGGGCAGAATTGCAGGAAACCGATTTCAGGAGGTAGACTGGAATTGCATGTAAAGCATAGGAAAAGAGGCAGAACGTCCACAATGATGCACTTGGCCAAAAAGGGCGTATGCGTTTTTTCCTGAATATATTCAGGAAAAAACGCATACGCACTTTTTGGCCAACCAAGCAAGTTTGCAAAGGAAATCTGCACTACAATGAAGTCTCACTGCCCCCCGGTCAAAAGGGCCATCTGAAAAAAGTGTAAAATCCAGAAAGGCAGGATAGGTCATGGAGAACTGGGAGCCTTGTTATGCTGATGGGCGGGATGTAAATTGCCAGCAGCCACTCTGGAGAAGTGTATGGTGTTTCCTGAAACATCTAAAAAACAAAGCAACAGAGCCTAGGGCACTTCCACTTATGGTCCTATAGCTTAGGGAAATTAAAATCAAAAAGACACAGCCACCCCAAAGTTTGGGCCGGCTCTGTTTACAAGAACCTCGTTTACGGTACAAGTTCAATATCACAGAAAGCGAAAAATGGATAAAGAAGTTGTGGTAATTACGTACAATGCAATATCACTCAGCAATGAAATCTATGTCATCAGGCCCGTAGCAGCATAATGAGTGGATTCAGGTACGATGATTATAAGTGAAATAAGTCACACAGAAAAAGAAACATCATAAGATATCACTACTACATGGAATGTAAACTTGGCTACACAGGAACTGAATTACAAAACAGAACAGGGTGTCAAATGTAGAAAACCAACTTATACTTGCTTAAGGGGAAAGGTGAGTTGGGGTGCTGCATAAAACCAGAGATTGAAATTAGCACAGATACCGTTCCATAAGCCAAATATGTAATAGACAAGAGCTACTCCTTGCTCAACGAAGTGGACTCAACACCCCATATTAAACGCCTAACAATATACCTGACTAGTAAGAATCTTAAAACCTATGGATTTATATGTCTCCGGAAGAGAATGAAGCGTGTGTACAGTGGCATAAACGCAGCAGTGATAGGATTGGTGAGGTTTGGTGAGCAAATGCAGACCCTTTGAAGTCATATTGCATGGTACCCATTCCATGGGTCTCAACTCTCCATGTTTAAGGGATTCTTCCTTCAGCTGAAACATGCATGTGGAACCAAGAGTATGATCCACCGTGTGATCGGGAAACGTGTTCAAATGTGTCTCAGTTTTCGTCCCCTGGTACTCGGGTGCAACATTCCAGACGCTTTACTAACACTCTCCCCACTTGGAGAGTCAGTGCCTTTAACCTCCTGTTTGGCCCAGTTTGCAATTTCTTCGGAAGATGAACAGGAATAAGGAGAAGCAATGGGAGACTATCTGTAGGTGTCTGGACGGGCAAATTTAACTCTCATTTCCCACCAGGAAGATAAATGAACCAAAGGCTCTGCGTGCCATGCTGGAACTAGATTAGGGCCTGAGGAGATCCTGCGGTGTTGCGGCCAGCTCACAAGAAAGCGAGTTGTAGAAAGCAGCTCAGGGGCACTGTAATTCAGAAACCTGCGGAGTTATAAATGACAGCTATCATCCAAAATTATACTGAAGTAAGGCTGCGATGAGGACTTGAATGCCGGGCAGAATTGCTGGAAACTGATTTCAGAACGTACACGGGAGTAGTTCTTAAAGCATAGGAAAAGAGACAGAACTTGGAAAATAATGCACTTGGCAAAAAAGGGCATATGTGTTTTATCCAGAGCTCTCATAACTGAGGGGAGGAGATTCCCAGCAGGCTCCAACTGCCACCTGAGGGCTCACATTGCCAAGGCAACGTGAGCATGCCAGGCAGGAGTTACCTCACAGCAGAGGTCCCACCTCACAGAAGGGTGAGAAACCCAGCCAACATCAGACTCTCACCAGAGGGCCCACATCACCAAGGGGATGGGAACCAGGCAGGAGTGTCTTCACATCAGTGGGGTCACATCATCAAAAGCTGAGGTACTCAGCACATGTGTCCTCAAACCAGAGGACCCACATCACCAAGGACCTCGGAGTGAGGCAGGCAGGAGTAACCTCACAACACTGGGCACATAGAATAAAAAAGTGAGGAATCCAGCAGTTGGAACCTCCCAGCAGGCGGCCCAGAGCACCGAGGCCATGAGATCCAGGCCACAGTGAACTCACAGAAGAGGGCCCATGTCATGAAACTGAGCAACCCAGCCATTGGAACCTCAGAGCAGGAGGCCCACATCCCCATGGGGATGGAATTCTGGTAGGAGTGTCCTCGCACCACTGAGAACGTATCAGAAAATTTGGGGCGACCAGCAGTTAGGGCCTGACGCCAGAGGACCCTCATCACCAAGGGAAGGAGGCTCCCAGCAGGCTCCAACTGCCACCAGAGGGCTGACGTCGCCAAGGCGATGTGTGCCAACCAGGCACGAATGACCTCACAGCAGAGGGCCCACCTCAGAGAAGTGTGACGAACCCAGTCAGGATCAGACTCGCACCAGAGGGCCCACATCACCAAATGGATTGGAACCAGGCAGGAGTGTCCTCACATGAGTAGGGCCACATCATCTAAAGGTGAGGAACCCAGAACATGTGGCTTCAAACCATAGGACACCCATCACCAAGGGGCTGGGAGTGAGGCAGGCAGGAGGAGCCTCATAACAGAGGGCCCAAAAATAAGAAAGGTGAGGAATCCAGCAGTTGGAACCTCCCAGCAGGCGGCCCAGAGCACAGAGGCTAGAGGAACCAGGCCAGAGTGAACTAACACCAGACAGCCCACATCATGAAACTGTGAGCAACCCAGACATTGGGACCTCAGAGCAGAAGGCCCACATCCCCATGGTGATGGGAACATGACAGGAGTGTCCTGGCATCACTGGGCTCACATCAGAAAACGTGGGGTGCTCAGAAGTTAGGGCCTGACGCTAGAGGGCACTCATCACCGAGAGGAGGAGGCTCCCAGCAGGCTCCAGCTGCCACCAGAGGGCCAACGTCGCCAAGGTGATGTGTGCCAGCCTGGCAGGAGTGACCTCACAGCAGAGGGCCCACCTCACAGAAGGGTGAGGAACACAGCCAGGATCAGACTCTCACCAGAGGGCCCACATCACCAAGGGGATGGGAACCAGGCAGGAGTGTCCCCACACCAGTGGGACAACATCATCGAAAGGTGAGGATCCCAGCACATGTGTCCTCAAACCAGAGGAACCACATCACCAAGGGGTTCGGAATGAGGCTGGCAGGACTGGCCTCACAACACAGGGTCCATAGAATATAAAAGTTGAGGAATCCAGCAGTTGGAACCTCCCAGCAAGTGGCCCAGAGCACCGAGGCTATGGGATCCAGGCCGCAGTGAACTCACAGCAGAGGGCCCACATCATGAACCTGTGAGCAAGCCAGCCGTTTTGACCTCAGAGCAGAAGGCCCATATCGCCATGGGGATGGGAACCTGGCAAGAGTCTCCTCACTCACTTGGCGCACATCAGAAAATGTGGGGAGCCCTGCAGTTATGGCCTAAGGCAAGAGGGCCCTCATCACTGAGGGAAGGAGGATCCCAGCACACTCCAACTGCCACCAGAGGGCCCACGTCGCCAAGGTGACCTGTGCCAGACAGGCATGATTGACCTCACAGCAGAGGGCCCACCTCACAGAAGGGTGAGGAACCCAGCCAGGATCAGACTCTCACCTGAGGGCCCACATCAGCAAGGGGATGGGAACCAGTCAGGACTGTCTTCCCTCCAGTGGGGTCACATCATCGAAAGGTGCGGAACCCAGCACATGTGGCCTCAAATCAGAGGACACATATCACAAAGGGAATGGGAGTGAGGCAGGCAGGAGTAGCCTAAAATCAGAGGGCCCAAAGAATAAGAAAGGTGAGGAATCCAGCAGTTGGAACCTCCCAGCAGGCGGCCCAGAGCACAGAAGCTATGGGATGCAGGCAGGAGTGAACTAATACCAGAGAGCCCACATCATGAAACTGTGAGCAACCCAGGCTTTGGGACCTCAGAGCAGAAGGCCCACACCCCAATGGGGATGTGAACCTGGCTGGAGTGTCCTCGCACCACTGGGCGCACATCACAAAATGTGGGGAGCCCAGCAGTTAAGGCCTGATGCCAGAGGGCCCTCATCACCGAGGAGAGGAGGCTCCCAGCAGGCTCCAAGTGCCACCAGAGGGCTCATGTCCACAAGGCGAGGTGAGCAAGCCAGGCAGGAGTGACCTCACATCAGACGGCCCACCTCACAGATGGGTGAGGAACCCAGCCAGGATCAGACTCTCAACAGAGGGCCCACATCACCAAGGGGATGTGAACCAGGCAGGAGTCTCCTAAGACCATTGGTCCCACATCATCGAAAGGTGAGGAACCCAGCACATGTGGCCTCAAACCAGACGACACACATCACGAAGGGGATGGGAGTGAGGCAGGCAGGAGGATCCTCACAACAGAGGGCCCAAAAAATTAAAAAAGTGAGGAATCCAGCAGTTGGAACCTCCCAGCAGGCGGCCAAGAGCACAGAGGCTATGGGATCCAGGCTTCTGTGAACACCAGAGAGCCCACATCATGAAAATGTGAACAACCCAGCCGTTGGGACCTCAGAGCAGAAGGCCCACAACCCCATGGAGATGGGATCCTAAGAGGAGTGCCAAAGCATCACCGGGCTCCCTAAGAAAAGTTGGTGAGTCCAGCAGTTAGGGCCTGACGCAAGAGGGTCCTCATCACCGGGGGGAGGAGATTCCCAGCACGCTCCAACTGCCACCACACGGCTGACTTCACCAAGGCAATGTGTGCCAGCCATGCAGGAGTGACCTATCAGCAGAGGGTCTCCCTCACAGGTGGGTGAGGAACAAAGCCAGGAACAGACTCTCACCAGGGGGTCCACATAACCACGTGGATGAGAACCAAGCAGGAGTGTCCTCACACTAGTGGGGCCACATCATCGAAAGGTGAGGAACCCAGCAAAGGTGGCCACAAACCAGAGGACCCACATCACCAAGGGGTTGAGAGTGAGGTAGGTGTCTGGACGGGTATATTTAACACTCATTTCCCACCAGGAAGAGAAATTAACCAAAGGCTCAGCGTGCCCTGCCAGAAGCAGATTAGGGCCTGAAGCAGTCTTGCGGGTTTGCGGCCAGCTCACAAGAAAGCGAGTTGAAGAAAGGAGCTCAGGGGCCCTGTAATTCACAAACCTGGAGAGTTATAAATAACAGATAACGTCCAAAAATATATTGAAGTAAGGCTGCGAAGAGGACTTGAAAGCGGGGCAGAATTTCAGGAAACCGATTTCAGGAGGTAGACTGGAATTGCATTTAAAGCATAGGAAAAGAGGCAGAACATCGACAATGATGCACTTGGCAACAAAGGGCGTATGAGTTTGTTCCTGAATATATTCAGGAAAAAACACATATGCCCTTTTTGGCAAACCAAGCAAGCTTGCAATGGAAATCCGAACTACTATGAAGTGTCACTTCCCCCCGGTCTAAAGGGCCATCTGAGAAAAGTGTAAAATCCAGAAAGGCAAGACAGGCCATGGGGAAAAAGGAGCCTTGTTATGCTGATGGGCGGGATGTAAATTGCCAACAGCCACTCTGGAGAAGTGTATGGTGTTTCCTGATACATCTGAAAAACAAAGCAACAGAGTCTAGGGCATTTCCACTTATGGTCCTATAGCTTAGGGAAATTAAAATCAAAAAGACACAGCCACCCCAAAATTTGGGACGGCTCTGTTTACAGGAACCTCTTCTACAGTACGAGTTAAATATCCCAGAGAACAAATAATTGATAAAGAAGTTGCGGTACTTACGTACAACAGAATACCACTCAGCAATGAAATCTGTGTCACCAGGCCTGTACCAGCATAATGAGTGGATTGAGGCATGATGATTCTAAGTGAAATAAGTCACACAGAAAAAGAAACATCATAAGGTATCACTAATGCACGGAATGTAAACTTGGCTACACATGAACTGAATTACAAAACAGAACAGGGTCTCAAGATTAGAAAACCAACTTATGCTTGCTTAAAGGGAAAGGTGAGTTAAGGGGGTGCTGCATAAAACCAGAGATTGAAATTAGCACAGATACCATTCCATAAGCCAAATATGTAATAGACAAGACCTACCCCCTGCTCAACGAAATGGACTCAACAATGAGGTATCACCTCACACCTGTTAGAATGGGCATCATCTGAAAATCTACAAACAACAAATGCTGGAAAGGGTGTGGAGAAAAGGAACCCTCTTCCACTATTGTTGGGAATATAAGTTGATACAGTCACTATGGAGAACAATATGGAGTTTCTTAAGAAACTAATAATAGAATTACCATATGATACAGCGATCCCAGGACTGGACATATACCCAGACAAAACCATAAATCAAAAAGAGACATTCACCGCAATGTTCATTGCATCACTATTTACAATATCGAGGTAATGGAAGCAACCTAAATGCCCACAGACAGACGAATGCATAAAGATGTGGTACATATATAAAATGGAATATTACTAAGCCATGAAAGGAATGAAATTGGGTCATTTGTAGAGACATCGATGGATCTAGAGACTGTCATACAGAGTGAAGTAAGTCAGAAAGAGAAAAACAAATCTTGTATATTCATGCATATATGTGGAACCTAGAAAAACTGTACAGATTAACCGTTTTGCAAGGCATAAATAGAGCAACAGATGTAGACAACAATCGTATGGACAACAAGGGGGGAAAGCTCTTGGAGGGGTGGTGGTGGGAGGAGTTGAGAGATTGGGATTGGCATGTAAACATTTATATGTATAAAATAGATAACCAATGAGAACCTGCTGTATAAAAATATAAAATAAAATTCAAAATTAAAAAGAAATAAAATTTAAAAAATAAAACAGAAAAAACAATTATTCCCTTCACATACATTTATATGAATAAATTATTTCCATGCTTATATCTGTAAATACAAAAAAGAGGAATAAAATCTACCTTGAACCAAAAACAAAAAAGAGAAAAAAAAAAACAGAACCCACCAGTTACTCAGAGGAAAACCGTATCAGGGCACTTGCTCCAGTTGTAAACAATTCTGAAGTTGGTCAGTGGTGGGGAATCGTCTCCCATTCAGCCAGCAGCCCCCACACAACAAGCGTCCTCATTGCAAAGCTGGGGCACCGTGCCGAGACATCTGTGAGTAAACGTGAGCTGAGCCCCAGGCCAGTTGCTGCTGAACTGTTCCCGCCCTTCCCAGGTAAAACACCTGAATATATACAAGGACTTGAAAACCTAGAGGAAGGGCCATGGAGCCACACGAGTGACAGCATGCCAGCTGACTTGGTGCCTGCAGGCCAGCCAGGATGGTCCTGGCCCTGGGTGCTCTTCTGGAAGATTTCCATTTCCCTGCCTGAGATACCCGTCCTGTCCCTGCCCCCACTGCTTTTTTCCTTCCTCACCTCTGCCCAGGGAGAAATTCCAGCAGCAGGTATGGGTGACACATCCTCTTCTTTAGCAGGTGGCAGCCTGGCAACTGCTGCAGAAAGTCCAGCAGAGCCCCACTCACACTGGGCCACCCACAAAGCCGTGGCCTCTCACTCCCTCCCACCAGCCCAGCCCCGAGACTGCTGACAGGGCAGAGAAAATGGCGTCAGGCACAGCTGCAGGGGCTTTTGCTGCCTGGAGTGGTATTTATATTGATCTCAACCCAGGCACACCTGGGGAGGGCTGGCCGGCATGGTAAGGTTGCCCAGGTCAGCCAATCATCACCCCTCAGGGGCTCACAGTTGCAGAAAATGGAACTTGCTGAACCGGCCAGGTCCAAGGAACAGGTGTGGGCTCCTGAGAGTCAGGATAGACAAGGGGCTGCAGCTTTGGCTTGTTTTCTAATCATTTTATCTGGCCCATGAGTGGGAGACAACTTCAAGAAAACCCTCTCCTAATGAGAGGAACCCAGGAGTCAGGGAGAGGAGGGGTGGGTGGTGGTTGGAGACAGAGGCCTGGTGCCCTGGGTGCAGTGGAAGTCTCTGGAAGACCAGGTGGAGGGAGGCCACACAGAGTGATGCCCAGGGTCACAGACCTGTCGGAGCTGCTGTTTGTTAGTTCAAGTCCTGCTCTGAGGTGCTCTGTGTCAGCTCTGAGCGACAGGTGAGCTGGGGGTGCTCTTCAATGAGGGCTATGTGCACGGTTCCTGTGTGCCCAGCCCTGCCACGGTACCTGCAAGGGTAGCTCTGTATCCTGGGAGGGGCCTGACCATGAGAGCCCCGTGGGCTGGGTTGGGGGTGGGGTACCTGCCCAGGAGAGCTCCATATCCTGGGATTGGCCTGACCACGAGAGCCCCATGGGCTGCTGGGGACCTGGTAAAGGATGTCAGGACAGTCAGTGAAGCCACCGAGGATATACCTCCAGTTGCTCCTGATTCCTACACCCTGCTGGTCATTCTACCAACCACCAGGACATGGTATTCTGTATTAGTCTTCAATGATGCCTTCTTTTGTATTCCATTAGTCCCAGAGTCACAAGAAATTTTGGCTTGTGAGTGGCAGGACTCAACATACAACTAAAACAATACTTCCGGGCCGTCTTGCCCCAAGGGTTCAAAAATTCCCACACCATCTTTGGGGAAAGCTTAGCTAAAGACCGAAAAGTTCTACCTCTGGAAAAGGAAACCCTCCTTCAATATGCAGACGACATTCTGATCGCCAGCCCTACTAAGGAGGCCTCTGAACTACCAAGCCAATAAAGGATAGAAGTTGTCCAAGAAAAAGCTCAAATATCACAGACTGCAGTGACCTGCCTGGGCTTCATTCTCACACAAGGTCAGAGAAGCCCATCCCAGGAAAGGGAAGAAACCATTTGCAGCCTTACCCCTTTCTAAAACTAGAAGACAGCTTAGGGGTTCCTGGGGAGGCCAGGGTTTGCTGCTTCTGGATCCCTAACTACAGTCTACTAGCTGGGCCTCTATATGAAACACTGAAAGGAAAAGATGATGATCCTTTTGAACAGAATCCAGAAGTGGCCTTTCAAGAATGGAAAGAGCAGTCAATTCAGACCCTTGCCCTGGAACTCCCTAATTGAGCTAAACCCTTTGACCTTTCCATTCCCGGTGAAAGGTGAATCGCCATTGGAGAATTAGTGCAAAAACTGGGACCACTTGAAATGGAACAACGCAAGAATGCCATCCAGGTAGGATAAACTACAGTCACCAAGGGGCTTGGCCCACTGCCACATCTGGCCAAGATACTGGCGGTATCTAAAAACCTGGAAATCAGCAGCCCAAAAGGCCACCTCCCTCCTAAGGGAAAAGGACCCCACGTGGTGATCCTAATCACCAACCATGCCCTGAAGTTGCAGGGTTCGCTCCGTGGGCACACCGACCTCGAGTGAGGAGGCCCTCCAACTCCAACATCCAGAGAGATAACCGGGGGCAACAGGGCACCATGACGACTCGTGTGAACATCACTTGACCTGGAGTTTCTCTCATAAAACAACAATAGTGTGTCCCGAAGGAGTAGACTACTGCTTGCAGGACTTCCTGCACCCGGAGGGGAGCTAATAATCTTGGCGGGGGAACCGTATATCACACTGTCACCATAGAAAAGCCTACAGACACCGTGATGATGGTGGCCAATAAGACCGGCTGGACTCCTGTTTACTTCAAAAGGCTGTTGACTCAGTGGCCATCATGGTCCTTGATCACCACTGACCCTGGACTGTCTGGGAGTTGAGCGGGCAGGGCTCTGACACCTGGTGCTGTTTTTACGTTAATTCAGGGGCCTAATTGAAGAAAGAGCAGACTACTGGTCAGAGCATCTAGGCTGGCAGAAACGGTCAGCCTAAGGTGGCCGAACAAATGTGGGGCGGGGTGAAACCGGCCCCCACAGCGTCTCTGCACATCTCTTTCCTGGACCCTTAAAGGTCATTAGAATCTATAACACTTCCAATGCTGGTGCTCAGGCGGACGAGCAGGGAGGCAGGGGTCCTGGGGCCAATCAACGTCACCTGGAGGCTGCTGGGGAGAAGTTCTGACCCTCGTCCCCTGGTATGAGGGCTCCCAACTCAGCACTCAGCAGTTACAGAAGAAGGGTCTGCACCCTCAGCACTCCAAGAATGAGGAACGGGACAAAAGGCAGAGGAGGGGTTTGTCCCCAGCAAAGCCCATTAAAAATCCCTGGGAGATAAAAATAGAATGTGGGCAATAAAGTCAAGTCTGACCTTTTTTATCCTTTGTGCTTTGTCTAATTTCACGTGCTCCTAGGGTCCCGCATGCAGAGGTTCCACACCCGGCACTTCAGACCAGATTTCCTGGTGCAGAATGGCTGGGTCGACACCTCAGCTCCTGGGGCCCAGTGCAGACTCCGAGATATAGAGCCTGAGCTGCAGCCAACCCGGCCCTTGAGAGCTCCGCCCCCTCCCTCTCACTGACTCTGACAGGATCTCTACACAGCAGCCCAGCCCACAGCCCACGGGGTAGTGCATGCTCTCACCTCTCCATTCTCTGAAGAAAATATAAAGTTTCCTTTGCTTGGGAACCAAACTCAGTCTCGATCTGTTGGCCCCAATGACACTGGGCAGGGGGACCCTTGTTGGGGTCCACTCTGGAGGATCAGTAACAGAAATTGAGACTATTGTAACTTCAATGAACAGATGTGTGAGCCAAACTGTAGTTAACATAGAACAGTTTATAAGGCTCGGGTAAAATAAGATGTTTCTAACACTTCCATTTGATATTTCCATCACTTTATTATAAGCAAGTTCAGTGAAAAGGTTTGTCTTATTTGTCAGGTCAATATTAGAGAAATGAAGTGATTTCTTTCCAAGGATGTACATCTAATAATCTTGGTTAAAGCTTCAATCTTGTTTTAAATGCTTTTCCATTGAAAATGATACCTCTCTTTCAGCTCCCCCATTTCTGAGAAGTATAAAATCTTATAATTTATTATTACCAAAGGGGAAAGGTGGGAGGAGGGATAAATTAACAGTTTGGAATTAACACATACACACTGCTATGTATAAAATAGATCATCAACAAGGAACTACTGTATAGCACAGGGAACTACACTCAATATTGTGCAATAACCTATAAGGGGAAATAATCGGAAAAAGAATAGATATTTTTATTGACATCATCTATCAATGACAGTTAAAGTGTAACCTAAGGGAAGCCGGTGGTGAGTGCTTCTGACCCTGAAGACTTCAGTCATCTAAAGTTTGGACTCTGCCTACTTCCCAAGGCCCTTAATGAACATATGTGTAGCCGTAGCTTAAAAAACTCCCCAGTTTGGGTTTCGGGGAGACACTGATTTTGAAAAAGCCCTGGTGTTCTCCTTACATGAATGGGACTCTTCCTACTGCTAAAACATGTCTGTCACACCCAGAGGATGGTATACCGTCTGATCGGGAAGAGTTTGGAAAAGGCATCTCATCTCCTCATCTCCTGGTGCTCGGGTTCACCCCTCCAGCGTCTTTACTAACAGTCTCCCCACTTGGAGATGTCAACACTGTCAACATCCTGTTGCGTACAGTTTGGAATTTGTCCAGAGGATGAAGCGGAAGGATGAGGAACAATGAGAGACAAGTCCTAGGTGTTCAGACAGGCACATGTCACTCTAATTTCCAATCAGGAAGATGAATTGACCAAAGGCTAGGGTTGCCCATGGAAACAGTATAGGGCTTGAGGAAATCCCACTGCTTTGTGGCCAGTTCCCATAAACACAAGTTGAACAATGGAACTCAGGGGCAGTAAAATTCACGAAACTGCAGAGTTGAAAATATCTATCACTGAAAAATGTCTTGAGGAAAGTCAAAGAAAAGGATTGGCAAGCAAGGGAGAATGGCAGGAAAGGGATTTGAGGAGGTAGAAAGGATTCGCCATTAAGCACAAGAAAAGGGGCTGAACATTTCCGACATTGCAGTTGGCCAAAAAGGCTGTATGCGTTTTTTTCTGTATATATTCAAGAAAAGGGCATACACTTTTTTAGCCAACCAAACAGGTGGGCACTGGAAATCAATACTACAAAAGATATCACTTCGCATCAGTCAGAAGAGCCATCCTCATAAAGTGTAAACGCCAGAAATGCAGGACAGGGCAAGGAGAAGAGGGAGCCCTGTGAGGCTTATAGTGGAAATGTATATTGCCAACGGCCATTCTGGAGAAGTGTATTGTGTTTACTAAAGCATCTAAAAAATGAGCTACAGAGCATAGGGCACTTGCACTCATGGGCGTATATCTTGGGAAAAACAAAAATCGAGAGGACACAGGCACCCCAATGTTTACTGCCTCTCTGTTTAAAAGATCCTCGACTAGGATATAACTTAAATGTCTCTGGAGGGAAAAAATGGATAGAGATGTGGTACTTATGTAGAGTGGAATATTACTCAGCCTGGAAATCAATGAAATATGGCCAGTTGTAACAACTCCGGAGGAGTTACGTATGATCATTCTAAGTGACATAATTCAAAAAGAAAAAGACACATATCATAAGATATCACTTAAAGGTGGAATCCAAAATGGCTACACATGAAATAAATTACAAAACAAAAACATAGTCAAATATGTAGAAAACACGCGTAAGGCTGCTAAACGGGAAAGGTGGGGAGGGGTGAGGCATCATCCAGGAGGTTGAAATTAGCAAAGATACCATTCCAAATACCAAACTGATAATCAACAAGGCCTACACGGTAGCTAAAAGAACTGCACTCAGCACACTCAAGTCACCGGAAAAGAATATCTATGACTGGTAAGAATCTGAAAAAGAATTTATTGATGTCTCTCTGTACGTGAATCAAGTGGATGTACAGCAGCAAGAAACAGAGCTTTGAAAATCAGCTGTAACCAATATAGTAATAAATTGAAAAAAATAAACGACAGAGAGACAGAGAAAACCTCTTACAACTTTTCCTCAGGGACGGTGATGCAACATGGATTGAACACATCTAGACCCACAGCAGGATGAGACATAAGGCTGGAAACTGTTCGCGCTAAGAGAAATGTGAGGTTGGGTGAGGAAATGCACACCCTTTAAAGTAATACTACCTGGTACCCATTCAATGGGTCCCAAATCTGCAGGTTCAAGGAATCTTCCTACAGCTAAAACATGCATGGAAAACCCAGAGGACTGTACACCATGTGATCGGGAGATGTGTCTAAAATGCACCTCATTTATCCTCTCCTGGTGCTCCTGTTCATCATTCCAGCCACGTTACTTAGAATCTCCCCACTTAGAGAATCAGCACATTTAAACTTCTGTTTCACACATTTTGCAAATTGTGAGGAGGATGAACGGGAAGAGGGGGAAACAATGAGAGAATAGTTGTAGGGGTTTGGACGGGCACATGTCACTCTAATTTCCCATTAAGAATAAGAATTAAAAAAAGGCTCAGCCCGCCTCGCCGGAGCCAAAATAGGGCCTGAAGCAATCCTGCGGTTTTGAGGTCAGCTCACAAAAGAGCAACTTAAAAAATGGAGCTCAGGGTCACTGCAATTCACAAACCTGCAGAGTTATAAATGAAAACTAATGTCCAAAAATATGTTGAGGTAAGGCAAAGAAGAGGATCTGAATGCAAGACAGAATTGCAAGAAACAGATTTCAAGAGATAGATTGGACTCGCCTTTAAAGCACATGAAAAGCGGCAGAATTTCGACAATGATGCAGTTGGCCCAAAAGGGAGTATGCGTTATTTCCTGAATATATCCAGGAAAAAACGCATACGCACTTTATGGGCAACCAAGCAAGCAAGCAATGCAAATGTGCACAACAAAGAAGTCTCATTTCCCACCGGTCAAAAGGGCCATCCGAAAAAATTGTAAACACCAGAAATGCAGGACAGGCCATGGAGAACAGGGAGCCTTTATACGCTGATGGACAGTGTGTGAACTGCCGAGAGCCACTCTGGAGAAGTGTATGGTGGTTCCTAAATCATCTAAAAAACAGAGCGACAGAGCATAGGGCACTTCCAATCACGGGAGTATATCTAGGGAAGTCTAAAAATCAACAAGACACAAGCACACCACAGTTTAGGGCTACTCTGTTTACAAGAACCTCAACTTCAGTACACCTTAAATATCCCAGGAAAGAGAACAATGGATAAAGAAAATGTGGTACTTATGTACAATGGAATATCTCTTCACCATGAAATCAATGTAATAAGGCTAGTAGAAGGATAAAGAGTGGATTGAGGTCCGATAATACTACTTGAAATAAGTCAAACAGAAAAAGAAACATATCATAAGATATCACTTATAGAGGGAGGATAAATATGGCTGCACAAAAAATGAATTACAAAACAGAACAGTGTCTCACATTTAGAAAACACACTTATGTCAGCTTAAGGGGAAAGGAGAGGTGGGGTGATGCATAAAACCAGAGTTTGAAATTAGCACAGATACCGTTCAATAAACCAAATAGGTATCAGACAAGATCTACACCTCGCTCAATGAACTGGCCTCAACACACCCTATACACCGCAGAGAAATATATCTGAGTAATAAGAATCTTAAAACCCATGTATTGATATATCTCCATAAGGGAATCAAGTGTGCGCAGAGCGGCACAAACACAGCAGTGAAAATGAGCTAAACCCCATTATAGAAATAAATTTTAAAACCAAAACGCAGAAACAATGAAAGAGAGAAAAATTCTTACAAAATTCGCTCAGGGGCTGTGATGCAACCTGGAATGACCACATATAAACCCACAGCTGGATAAGACATAAGGCTGGACACTTGGGGCTGAAAGGATTGGAGAGCTTTGGTGAGCAACTGCCGAAAGTTTAATGCAATACTTCATGCTACTTATTCCAAGGGTCCCAACACTCCAAGTTGAAGGGAATCTTCCTACAGCTAAACCATGCATGGGAAATCCAGCGGATGGTATACCATATGATCGGGAAAGGTTTCTAAAATGCACCTCATTTTCCTCTCCTGGGGCTCCGGATCAACATTCCAGCCACTTTACTAACAACATCTCCACATGGAGAGTCAATGCCTTTAAGTTCCGGTATCGCACAGTCTGCAGTTAGTGCGGAGGATGAATGGGAATAGGGGGAACCAGTGAGAAAATAGCTGTAGCGGTTTCAATGGGCACATGTCACTCTAATTTCACATCAGGAAGAAGAATTAACCAAAGGCAGAGCAAGGCACCCCAGAAGAAGAATAGGGCCTGAAGAAATCCTGTGGATATGAGGCAAGATCACAAAAATAAGAGCTGAAAAATGGAGCTAAGGGCCACTGCAATTCAAAAACCTGCAGAGTTATAAAGGCCAACTATTCTCCAAAAGTATATTGAGGTAAGGCTATGAAGAGGCACTGAGAGCAAGGCAGAACTGCAGGAAACCGATTTCAGGAGGTAGACAAGAATTGCACTGAAAACATATGAAAACACTCAGAACGTCGACAATGATGCACTTGGCCAAAAAGGGCGTATGCGTTTTTTCCTGAATATATTCAGGAAGAAACGCATACGCCCTTTCTGGCCAACCAAGCAAGCTCTCAAAGGAAATCTGCACTACAATGAAGTCTCACTTCACCCCGGTCAAAGGGCCATCTGAAAAAAGTGTAAAATCCAGAAAGGCAGGACAGGCCATGGAGAACTGGGAGCCTTGTTATGCTGATGGGCGGGATGTAAATTGCCAGCAGCCACTCTGGAGAAGTGTATGGTGTTTCCTGAAACATCTAAAAAACAAAGCAACAGAGCCTAGGGCACTTGCACTTATGGTCCTATAGCTTAGGGAAATTAAAATCAAAAAGACACAGCCACCCCAAAGTTTGGGACGGCTCTGTTTACAAGAACCTCGTTTATGGTACAAGTTCAATATCACAGAAAGCGAAAAATGGATAAGGAAGTTGTGGTACTTACGTACAATGCAATATCACTCAGCAATGAAATCTATGTCATCAGGCCCGTAGCAGCATAATGAGTGGATTCAGGTACGATGATTCTAAGTGAAATAAGTCACACAGAAAAAGAAACATCATAAGATATCACCAATACACGGAATGTAAACTTGGCTACAAACGAACTGAATTACAAAACAGAACAGGGTCTCAAATGTAGAAAACCAACTTATGCTTGCTTAAGGGGAAAGGTGAGTTGGGGTGCTGCATGAAACCAGAGATTGAAATTAGCACAGATACCGTTCCATAAGCCAAATATGCAATAGACAAGAGCTACTCCTTACTGAATGAAGTGGACTCAACACCCCATATTAAACGCCTAAGAATATACCTGACTAGAAATAATCTTAAAACCTACGGATTTATTTGTCTCCGAAAGAGAATCAAGCGTGTGTACAGCGGCATAAACGCAGCAGTGATAGGATTGGTGAGGTTCGGTGAGCAAATGCAGACCCTTTGAAGTCATATTGCATGGTACCCATTCCATGGGTCTCAACTCTCCAGGTTTAAGGGATTCTTCCTTCAGCTAAAACATGCATGTGGAACCCAGAGTATGATCCACCGTGTGATCGGGAAACGTGTTCAAATGTGTCTCGTTTTCGTCCCCTGGTACTCGGGTGCAACATTCCAGATGCTTTACTAACACTCTCCCCACTTGGAGAGTCAGTGCCTTTAACCTCCTGTTTGGCCCAGTTTGTAATTTCTGTGGAAAATGAACAGGAATAGGGAGAACGAAAGAGAGACTAGCTGGAGGTGTCTGGACGGGCAAATTTAACTCTCATTTCCCACCAGGAAGAGGAATTAACCAAAGGCTCATCGTGCCGTGCCGGAACTACACTAGGGCCTGAAGCAATCCAGCGGTGTTGCGGCCAGCTCACAAGAAAGCGAGTTGAAGAAAGGAGCTCAGGGGCACTGTAATTCACAAACCTGCAGAGTTATAAATGACAGCTATCGTCCAAAAATATATTGAAGTAAGGCTGCCAAGAGGACTTGAAAGCGGGGCAGAATTGCAGGAAATCGATTTCAGGAGGTAGACTGGAATTGCATGTAAAGCATAGGAAAAGAGGCAGAACGTCCACAATGATGCACTTGGCCAAAAAGGGCGTATGCGATTTTTCCTGAATATATTCAGGAAAAAACGCATACGCCCTTTTTGGCCAACCAAGCAAGCTTGCAAAGGATATCTGCACTACAATGAAGTCTCACTGCCCCCCGGTCAAAAGGGCCATCTGAAAAAAGTGTAAAATCCAGAAAGGCAGGACAGGCCATGGAGAACTGGGAGCCTTGTTATGCTGATGGGCGGGATGTAAATTGCCAACAGCCACTCTGGAGAAGTGTATGGTGTTTCCTGAAACATCTAAAAAACAAAGCAACAGAGCCTAGGTCACTTCCACTTATGGTCCTATAGCTTAGGGAAATTAAATTCAAAAAGACACAGTCACCCCAAATTTGGGACGGCTCTGTTTACAAGAACCTCGTTTACGGTACAAGTTCAATATCACAGAAAGCGAAAAATGGATAAAGAAGTTGTGGTACTTACGTACAATGCAATATCACTCAGCAATGAAATCTATGTCATCAGGCCCGTAGCAGCATAATGAGTGGATTCAGGTATGATGATTCTAAGTGAAATAAGTCACACAGAAAAAGAAACACCATAAGATATCACTACTACACGGAATGTAAACTTGGCTACACAAGAACTGAATTACAAAACAGAACAGGGTCTCAAATGTAGAAAACCAACTTATGCTTGCTTAAGGGGAAAGGTGAGTTGGGGTGCTGCATAAAACCAGAGATTGAAATTAGCACAGATACCGTTCCATAAGCCAAATATGTAATAGACAAGAGCTACTCCTTGCTCAACGCAGTGGACTCAACACCCCATATTAAACGCCTAAGAATATACCTGACTAGAAATAATCTTAAAACCTACGGATTTATATGTCTCCGAAAGAGAATCAAGCGTGTGTACAGCGGCATAAACGCAGCAGTGATAGGATTGGTGAGGTTCGGTGAGCAAATGAAGACCCTTTGAAGTCATACTGCATGGTACCCATTCCATGGGTCTCAACTCTCCAGGTTTAAGGGATTCTTCCTTCAGCTGAAACATGCATGTGGAACACAGAGTATGATCCACCGTGTGATCAGGAAACGTGTTCAAATGTGTCTCAGTTTTCATCCCCTCGTACTCGGGTGCAACATTCAAGACGCTTTACTAACACTCTCCCCACTTGGAGAGTCAGTGTCTTTAAACTCCTGTTTGGCCAAGTTTGCAATTTCTGCGGAAAATGTACAGGAATAGGGAGAACCAATGAGAAACTAGCTGGAGGTGTCTGGACGGGCAAATTTAACTCTCATTTCCCACCAGAAAGAGGAATTAACCAAAGGCTCAGCATGCCGTGCCGGAACCACACTAGGGCCTGAAGCAATCCTGCGGTGTTGCGGCCAGCTCACAAGAAAGCGAGTTGAAGAAAGGAGCTCAGGGGCACTGTAATTCACAAACCTGCAGAGTTATAAATGACAGCTATCGTCCAAAAATATATTGAAGTAAGGCTGCCAAGAGGACTTGAAAGCGGGGCAGAATTGCAGGAAACCGATTTCAGGAGGTAGACAGGAATTGCATGTAAAGCATAGGAAAAGAGGCAGAACGTCCACAATGATGCTCTTGGCCAAAAAGGGCGTATGTGTTCTTTCCTGAATATATTCAGGAAAAAACGCATACGCCCTTTTTCGCCAACCAAGCAGGCTTGCAAAGGAAATCTACACTACAATGAAGTCTCACTGCCCCCCGGTCAAAAGGGCCATCTGAAGAAAGTGTAATATCCAGAAAGGCAGGACTTGGCATGGAGAACTGGGAGCCTTGTTATGCTGATGGGCGGGATGTAAATTGCCAACAGCCACTCTGGAGAAGTGTATGGTGTTTCCTGAAACATCTAAAAAACAAAGCAACAGAGCCTAGGGCACTTCCACTTATGGTCCTATAGCTTAGGGAAATTAAAATAAAAAAGACACAGCCTCCCCAAACTTTGGGACGGCTCTGTTTACAAGAACCTCGTTTACTGTACAAGTTCAATATCACAGAAAGCGAAAAATGGATACAGAAGTTGTGGTACTTACGTACAATGCAATATCACTCAGCAATGAAATCTATGTCATCAGGCCCGTAGCAGCATAATGAGTGGATTCAGGTATGATGATTCTAAGTGAAATAAGTCACACAGAAAAAGAAACATCATAAGATATCACTACTACACGGAATGTAAACTTGGCTACAAAGGAACTGAATTACAAAACAGAACAGGGTGTCAAATGTAGAAAACCAACTTATGCTTGCTTAAGGGGAAAGGTGAGTTGGGGTGCTGCATGAAACCAGAGATTGAAATTAGCACAGATACCGCTCCATAAGCCACATATGTAATAGACAACAGCTACACCTTGCTCAACGAAGTGGACTCAACACCCCATATTAAACGCCTAAGAATACACCTGACTAGAAATAATCTTAAAAACTACGGATTTATATGTCTCCGAAAGAGAATCAAGCGTGTGTACAGCGGCATAAACGCAGCAGTGATAGGATTGGTGAGGTTCGGTGAGCAAATGCAGACCCTTTGAAGTCATATTGCATGGTACCCATTCCATGGGTCTCAACTCTCCAAGTTTAAGGGATTCTTCCTTCAGCTAAAACATGCATGTGGAACACAGAGTATGATCCACCGTGTGATCAGGAAACGTGTTCAAATGTGTCTCAGTTTTTGTCCCCTGGTACTCGGGTGCAACACTCCAGACGCTTTACTAACACTCTCCCCACTTGGAGAGTCAGTGCCTTTAACCTCCTGTATGGCCCAGTTTGCAATTTCTGCGGAAAATGTACAGGAATAGGGAGAACCAATGAGAAACTAGCTGGAGGTGTCTGGACGGGCAAATTTAACTCTCATTTCCCACCAGAAAGAGGAATTAACCAAAGGCTCAGCGTGCCGTGCCGGAACCACTCTAGGGCCTGAAGCAATCCTGCGGTGTTGCGGCCAGCTCACAAGAAAGCGAGTTGAAGAAAGGAGCTCAGGGGCACTGTAATTCACAAACCTGCAGAGTTATAAATGACAGCTATCGTCCAAAAATATATTGAAGTAAGGCTGCCAAGAGGACTTGAAAGCGGGGCAGAATTGCAGGAAACCGATTTCAGGAGGTAGACGGGAATTGCATGTAAAGCATAGGAAAAGAGGCAGAACGTCCACAATGATGCACTTGGCCAAAAAGGGCGTATGCGTTTTTTCCTGAATATATTCAGGAAAAAACGCATACGCCCTTTTTGGCCAACCAAGAAAGCTTGCAAAGGAAATCTGCACTACAATGAAGTCTCACTGCCCCCCGGTCAAAAGGGCCATCTGAAAAAAGTGTAAAATCCAGAAAGGCAGGACAGGCCATGGAGAACTGGGAGCCTTGTTATGCTGGTGGGCGGGATGTAAATTGCCAACAGCCACTCTGGAGAAGTGTATGGTGTTTCCTGAAACATCTAAAAAACAAAGCAACAGAGCCTAGGGCACTTCCACTTATGGTCCTATAGCTTAGGGAAATTAAAATCAAAAAGACACAGCCACCCCAAAGTTTGGGACGGCTCTGTTTACAAGAACCTCGTTTACGGTACAAGTTCAATATCACAGAAAGCGAAAAATGGATAAAGAAGTTGTGGTACTTACGTACAATGCAATATCACTCAGCAATGAAATCTATGTCATCAGGCCCGTCGCAGCATAATGAGTGGATTCAGGTATGATGATTCTAAGTGAAATAAGTCACACAGAAAAAGAAACACCATAAGATATCACTACTACACGGAAGGTAAACTTGGCTACACAAGAACTGAATTACAAAACAGAACAGGGTCTCAAATGTAGAAAACCAACTTATGCTTTCTTGAGGGGAAAGGTGAGTTGGGGTGCTGCATGAAACCAGAGATTGAAATTAGCACAGATACCGTTCCATAAGCCAAATATGTAATAGACAAGAGCTACTCCTTGCTCAACGCAGTGGACTCAACACCCCATATTAAACGCCTAAGAATATACCTGACTAGAAATAATCTTAAAACCTACGGATTTATATGTCTCCGAAAGAGAATCAAGCGTGTGTACGGCTGCATAAATGCAGCAGTGATAGGATTGGTGAGGTTCGGTGAGCAAATGCAGACCCTTTGAAGTCATACTGCATGGTCCCCATTCCATGGGTCTCAACTCTCCAGGTTTAAGGGATTCTTCCTTCAGCTGAAACATGCATGTGGAACCCAGAGTATGATCCACCGTGTGATCGGGAAACGTGTTCAAATGTGTCTCAGTTTTCGTCCCCTGGTACTCGGGTGCAACATTCAAGACGCTTTACTAACACTCTCCCCACTTGGAGAGTCAGTGTCTTTAAACTCCTGTTTGGCCCAGTTTGCAATTTCTGCGGAAAATGTACAGGAATAGGGAGAACCAAAGAGAGACTAGCTGGAGGTGTCTGGACGGGCAAATTTAACTCTCATTTCCCACCAGGAAGAGGAATTAACCAAAGGCTCAGCGTGCCGTGCCGGAACCACACTAGGGCCTGAAGCAATCCTGCGGTGTTGCGGCCAGCTCACAAGAAAGCAAGTTGAAGAAAGGAGCTCAGGGGCACTGTAATTCACAAACCTGCAGAGTTATAAAGGACAGCTATCGTCCAAAAATATATTGAAGTAAGGCTGCCAAGAGGACTTGAAAGCGGGGCAGAATTGCAGGAAACCGATTTCAGGAGGTAGACGGGAATTGCATGTACAGCATAGGAAAAGAGGCAGAACGTCCACAATGATGCACTTGGCCAAAAAGGGCGTATGCGTTTTTTCCTGAATATATTCAGGAAAAAACGCATACGCCCTTTTTAGCCAACCAAGCAAGCTTGCAAAGGAAATCTGCACTACAATGAAGTCTCACTGCCCCACGGTCAAAAGGGCCATCTGAAAAAAGTGTAAAATCAAGAAAGGCAGGACAGGCCATGGAGAACTGGGAGCTTTGTTATGCCGGTGGGCGGGATGTAAATTGCCAACAGCCACTCTGGAGAAGTGTATGGTGTTTCCTGAAACATCTAAAAAACAAAGCAACAGAGCCTAGGGCACTTCCACTTATGGTCCTATAGCTTAGGGAAATTAAAATCAGAAAGACACAGCCACCCCAAAGTTTGGGCCGGCTCTGTTTACAAGAACCTCGTTTACGGTACAAGTTCAATATCACAGAAAGCGAAAAATGGATAAAGAAGTTGTGGTACTTACGTACAATGCAATATCACTCAGCAATGAAATCTATGTCATCAGGCCCGTCGCAGCATAATGAGTGGATTTAGGTACGATGATTCTAAGTGAAATAAGTCACACAGGAAAAGAAAGATCATAAGATATCACTACTACACGGAATGTAAACTTGGCTACACAGGAACTGAATTACAAAACAGAACAGGGTCTCAAATGTAGAAAACCAACTTATGCTTGCTTAAGGGGAAAGGTGAGTTGGGGTGCTGCATGAAACCAGAGATTGAAATTAGCAGAGATACCGTGCCATAAGCCAAATATGTAATAGACAAGAGCTACTCCTTGCTAAACGAAGTGTACTCAACACCCCATATTAAACGCCTAAGAATACACCTGACTAGTAAGAATCTTAAAACCTGTGGATTTATATGTCTCCGAAAGAGAATCAAACGTGTGTACGGCGGCATAAACGCAGCAGTGATAGGATTGGTGAGGTTCGGTGAGCAAATGCAGACCCTTTGAAGTCATATTGCATGGTACCCATTCCATGGGTCTCAACTCTCCAGGTTTAAGGGATTCTTCCTTCAGCTAAAACATGCATGTGGAACCCAGAGTATGATCCACCGTGTGATCGGGAAATGTGTTCAAATGTGTCTCAGTTTTCGTCCCCTGGTACTCGGGTGCAACATTCAAGACGCTTTACTAACACTCTCCCCACTTGGAGAGTCAGTGCCTTTAAACTCCTGTTTGGCCCAGTTTGCAATTTCTGCGGAAAATGTACAGGAATAGGGAGAACCAATGAGAGACTAGCTGGAGGTGTCTGGACGGGCAAATTTAACTCTCATTTCCCACCAGGAAGAGGAATTAACCAAAGGTTCAGCGTGCCGTGCCGGAACCACACTAGGGCCTGAAGCAATCCTGCGGTGTTGCGGCCAGCTCACAAGAAAGCGAGTTGAAGAAAGGAGCTCAGGGGCACTGTAATTCACAAACCTGCAGAGTTATAAATGACAGCTATCGTCCAAAAATATATTGAAGTAAGGCTGCCAAGAGAACTTGAAAGCGGGGCAGAATTGCAGGAAACCGATTTCAGGAAGTAGACGGGAATTGCATGTAAAGCATAGGAAAAGAGGCAGAACGTCCACAATGATGCACTTGGCCAAAAAGGGCGTATGCGTTTTTTCCTGAATATATTCAGGAAAAAACGCATACGCCCTTTTTGGCCAACCAAGCAAGCTTGCAAAGGAAATCTGCACTAAAATGAAGTCTCACTGCCCCCCGGTCAAAAGGGCCATCTGAAAAAAGTGTAAAATCCAGAAAGGCATGACAGGCCATGGAGAACTGGGAGTCTTGTTATGCTGGTGGGCGGGATGTAAATTGCCAACAGCCACTCTGGAGAAGTGTATGGTGTTTCCTGAAACATCTAAAAAACAAAGCAACAGAGCCTAGGGCACTTCCACTTATGGTCCTATAGCTTAGGGAAATTAAAATCAAAAAGACAAAGCCACCCCAAAGTTTGGGACGGCTCTGTTTACAAGAACCTCGTTTACGGTACAAGTTCAATATCACAGAAAGCAAAAAATGGATAAAGAAGTTGTGGTACTTACGTACAATGCAATATCACTCAGCAATGAAATCTATGTCATCAGGCCCGTAGCAGATAATGAGTGGATTCAGGTATGATGATTCTAAGTGAAATAAGTCACACAGAAAAAGAAACACCAGAAGATATCACTACTACACGGAAGGTAAACTTGGCTACACAAGAACTGAATTACAAAACAGAACAGGGTCTCAAATGTAGAAAACCAACTTATGCTTGATTGAGGGGAAAGGTGAGTTGGGGTGCTGCATGAAACCAGAGATTGAAATTAGCACAGATACCGTTCCATAAGCCAAATATGTAATAGACAAGAGCTACTCCTTGCTCAACGCAGTGGACTCAACACCCCATATTAAATGCCTAAGAATATACCTGACTAGAAATAATCTTAAAACCTACGTATTTATGTCTCCGAAAGAGAATCAAGCCTGTGTACGGCTGCTTAAACGCAGCAGTGATAGGATTGGTGAGGTTCGGTGAGCAAATGCAGACCCTTTGAAGTCATACTGCATGGTACCCATTCCATGGGTCTCAACTCTCCAGGTTTAAGGGATTCTTCCTTCAGCTGAAACATGCATGTGGAACACAGAGTATGATCCACCGTGTGATCAGGAAACGTGTTCAAATGTGTCTCAGTTTTCGTCCCCTGGTACTCGGGTGCAACATTCAAGACGCTTTACTAACACTCTCCCCACTTGGAGAGTCAGTGCCTTTAAACTCCTGTTTGGCCCAGTTTGCAATTTCTGCGGAAAATGTACAGGAATAGGGAGAACCAATGAGAGACTAGCTGGAGGTGTGTGGACGGGCAAATTTAACTCTCATTTCCCACCAGAAAGAGGAATTAACCAAAGGCTCAGCATGCCGTGCCAGAACCACACTAGGGCCTGAAGCAATCCTGCGGTGTTGCGGCCAGCTCACAAGAAAGCGAGTTGAAGAAAGGAGCTCAGGGGCACTGTAATTCACAAACCTGCAGAGTTATAAATGACAGCTATCGTCCAAAAATATATTGAAGTAAGGCTGCCAAGAGGACTTGAAAGCGGGGCAGAATTGCAGGAAACCGATTTCAGGAGGTAGACAGGAATTGCATGTAAAGCATAGGAAAAGAGGCAGAACGTCCACAATGATGCACTTGGACAAAAAGGGCGTATGCGTTTTTTCCTGAATATATTCAGAAAAAAACGCATACGCCCTTTTTGGCCAACCAAGCAAGCTTGCAAAGGAAATCTGCACTACAATGAAGTCTCACTGCCCCCCGGTCAAAAGGGCCATCTGAAAAAAGTGTAAAATCCAGAAAGGCAGGACAGGCCATGGAGAACTGGGAGCCTTGTTATGCTGGTGGGCGGGATGTAAACTGCCAACAGCCACTCTGGAGAAGTGTATGGTGTTTCGTGAAACATCTAAAAAACAAAGCAACAGAGCCTAGGGCACTTCCACTTATGGTCCTATAGCTTAGGGAAATTAAAATCAAAAAGACACAGCCACCCCAAAGTTTGGGCTGGCTCTGTTTACAAGAACCTCGTTTACGGTACAAGTTCAATATCACAGAAAGCGAAAAATGGATAAAGAAGTTGTGGTACTTACGTACAATGCAATATCACTCAGCAATGAAATCTATGTCATCAGGCCCGTAGCAGCATAATGAGTGGATGCAGGTACGATGATTCTAAGTGAAATAAGTCACACAGAAAAAGAAACATCATAAGGTATCACTACTACACGGAATGTAAACTTGGCTACACAGGAACTGAATTACAAAACAGAACAGGGTCTCAAATGTAGAAAACCAACTTATGCTTGCTTAAGGGGAAAGGTGAGTTGGGGTGCTGCATAAAACCAGAGATTGAAATTAGCACAGATACCGTTCCATAAGCCAAATATGTAATAGACAAGAGCTACTCCTTGCTCAACGCAGTGGACTCAACACCCCATATTAAACGCCTAAGAATATACCTGACTAGAAATAATCTTAAAACCTATGGATTTATATGTCTCCGAAAGAGAATCAAGCGTGTGTACGGCGGCATAAATGCAGCAGTGATAGGATTGGTGAGGTTCAGTGAGCAAATGCAGACCCTTTGAAGTCATACTGCATGGTACCCATTCCATGGGTCTCAACTCTCCAGGTTTAAGGGATTCTTCCTTCAGCTGAAACATGCATGTGGAACACAGTGTATATTCCACCGTGTGATCAGGAAACGTGTTCAAATGTTTCTCAGTTTTCGTCCCCTGGTACTCGGGTGCAACATTCAAGACGCTTTACTAACACTCTCCCCACTTGGAGAGTCAGTGCCTTTAAACTCCTGTTTGGCCCAGTTTGCAATTTCTGCGGAAAATGTACAGGAATAGGGAGAACCAATGAGAGACTAGCTGGAGGTGTGTGGACGGGCAAATTTAACTCTCATTTCCCACCAGGAAGAGGAATTAACCAAAGGCTCAGCGTGCCGTGCCAGAACCACACTAGGGCCTGAAGCAATCCTGCGGTGTTGCGGCCAGCTCACAAGAAAGCGAGTTGAAGAAAGGAGCTCAGGGGCACTGTAATTCACAAACCTGCAGAGTTATAAATGACAGCTATCGTCCAAAAATATATTGAAGTAAGGCTGCCAAGAGGACTTGAAAGCGGGGCAGAATTGCAGGAAACCGATTTCAGGAGGTAGACGGGAATTGCATGTAAAGCATAGGAAAAGAGGCAGAACGTCCACAATGATGCACTTGGCCAAAAAGGGCGTATGCGTTTTTTCCTGAATATATTCAGGAAAAAACGCATACGCCCTTTTTGGCCAACCAAGCAAGCTTGCAAAGGAAATCTGCACTACAATGAAGTCTCACTGCCGCCCGGTCAAAAGGGCCATCTGAAAAAAGTGTAAAATCCAGAAAGGCAGGACAGGCCATGGAGAACTGGGAGCCTTGTTATGCTGATGGGCGGGATGTAAATTGCCAACAGCCACTCTGGAGAAGTGTATGGTGTTTCCTGAAACATCTAAAAAACAAGCAACAGAGCCTAGGGCACATCCACTTATGGTCCTATAGCTTAGGGAAATTAAAATCAAAAAGACACAACCACCCCAAAGTTTGGGACGGCTCTGTTTACAAGAATCTTGTTTACGGTACAAGTTCAATATCACAAAACCGAAAAATGGATAAAGAAGTTGTGGTACTTACGTACAATTCAATATCACTCAGCAATGAAATCTTGTCATCAGGCCCGTCGCAGCATAATGAGTGAATTCAGGTACGATGATTCTAAGTGAAATAAGTCACACAGAAAAAGAAACATCATAAGATATCACTACTACACGGAATATAAACTTGGCTACACAGGAACTGAATTACAAAACAGAACAGGTTCTCAAATGTAGAACACCAACTTATGCTTGCTTAAGGGGAAAGGTGAGTTGGGGTGCTGCATGAAACCAGAGATTGAAAATAGCACAGATACCGTTCCATAAGCCAAATATGCAATAGACAAGAGCTACTCCTTGCTGAACGAAGTGGACTCAACACCCCATATTAAACGCCTAAGAATATACCTGACTAGAAATAATCTTAAAACCTACGGATTTATATGTCTCCGAAAGAGAATCAAGCGTGTGTACGGTGGCATAAACGCAGCAGTGATAGGATTGGTGAGGTTCGGTGAGCAAATGCAGACCCTTTGAAGTCATACTGCATGGTACCCATTCCATGGGTCTCAACTCTCCAGGTTTAAGGGATTCTTCCTTCAGCTGAAACATGCATGTGGAACACAGAGTATGATCCACCGTGTGATCAGGAAACGTGTTCAAATGTGTCTCAGTTTTCGTCCCCTGGTACTCGGGTGCAACATTCAAGACGCTTTACTAACACTCTCCCCACTTGGAGAGTCAGTGCCTTTAAACTCCTGTTTGGCCCAGTTTGCAATTTCTGCGGAAAATGTACAGGAATAGGGAGAACCAATGAGAGACTAGCTGGAGGTGTGTGGACGGGCAAATTTAACTCTCATTTCCCACCAGGAAGAGGAATTAACCAAAGGCTCAGCGTGCCGTGCCGGAACCACACTAGGACCTGAAGCAATCCTGCGGTGTTGCGGCCAGCTCACAAGAAAGCGAGTTGAAGAAAGGAGCTTAGGGGCACTGTAATTCACAAACCTGCAGAGTTATAAATGACAGCTATCGTCCAAAAATATATTGAAGTAAGGCTGCCAAGAGGACTTGAAAGCGGGGCAGAATTGCAGGAAACCAATTTCAGGAGGTAGACGGGAATTGCATGTAAAGCATAGGAAAAGAGGCAGAACGTCCACAATGATGCACTTGGCCAAAAAGGGCGTATGCGTTTTTCCCTGAATATATTCAGGAAAAAACGCATACGCCCTTTTTGGCCAACCAAGAAAGCTTGCAAAGGAAATCTACACTACAATGAAGTCTCACTGCCCCCGGTCAAAAGGGCCATCTGAAAAAAGTGTAAAATCCAGAAAGGCAGGACAGGCCATGGAGAACTGGGAGCTTTGTTATGCCGATGGGCGGGATGTAAATTGCCAACAGCCACTCTGGAGAAGTGTATGGTGTTTCCTGAAACATCTAAAAAACAAAGCAACAGAGCCTAGGGCACTTCCACTTATGGTCCTATAGCTTAGGGAAATTAAAATCAAAAAGACACAGCCACCCCAAAGTTTGGGACGGTTCTGTTTACAAGAACCTCGTTTACGGTACAAGTTCAATATCACAGAAAGCGAAAAATGGATAAAGAAGTTTTGGTACTTACGTACAATGCAATATCACTCAGCAATGAAATCTATGTCATCAGGCCCGTCGCAGCATAATGAGTGGATTTAGGTACGATGATTCTAAGTGAAATAAGTCACACAGAAAAAGAAAGATCATAAGATATCACTACTACACGGAATGTAAACTTGGCTACACAGGAACTGAATTACAAAACAGAACAGGGTCTCAAATGTAGAAAACCAACTTATGCTTGTTTAAGGGGAAAGGTGAGTTGGGGTGCTGCATGAAACCAGAGATTGAAATTAGCACAGATACCGTGCCATAAGCCAAATATGTAATAGACAAGAGCTACTCCTTGCTAAACGAAGTGTACTCAACACCCCATATTAAACGCCTAAGAATACACCTGACTAGTAAGAATCTTAAAACCTGTGGATTTATATGTCTCCGAAAGAGAATCAAGCGTGTGTACAGCGGCATAAACGCAGCAGTGATAGGATTTGTGAGGTTCGGTGAGCAAATGCAGACCCTTTGAAGTCATACTGCATGGTACCCATTCCATGGGTCTCAACTCTCCAGGTTTAAGGGATTCTTCCTTCAGCTGAAACATGCATGTGGAACACAGAGTATGATCCACCGTGTGATCAGGAAACGTGTTCAAATGTGTCTCAGTTTTCATCCCCTGGTACTCGGGTGCAACATTCAAGACGCTTTACTAACTCTCTCCCCACTTGGAGAGTCAGTGTCTTTAAACTCCTGTTTGGCCCAGTTTGCAATTTCTGCGGAAAATGTACAGGAATAGGGAGAACCAATGAGAAACTAGCTGGAGGTGTCTGGACGGGCAAATTTAACTCTCATTTCCCACCAGAAAGAGGAATTAACCAAAGGCTCAGCATGCCGTGCCGGAACCACACTAGGGCCTGAAGCAATCCTGCGGTGTTGCGGCCAGCTCACAAGAAAGCGAGTTGAAGAAAGGAGTTCAGGGGCACTGTAATTCACAAACCAGCAGAGTTATAAATGACAGCTATCGTCCAAAAATATATTGAAGTAAGGCTGCCAAGAGGACATGAAAGCGGGGCAGGATTGCAGGAAACCGATTTCAGGAGGTAGACAGGAATTGCATGTAAAGCATACGAAAAGAGGCAGAACGTCCACAATGATGCACTTGGCCAAAAAGGGCGTATGCGTTTTTTCCTGAATATATTCAGGAAAAAACGCATACGCCCTTTTTGGCCAACCAAGCAAGCTTGCAAAGGAAATCTGCACTACAATGAAGTCTCACTGCCCCCCGGTCAAAAGGGCCATCTGAAAAAAGTGTAAAATCCAGAAAGGCAGGACAGGCCATGGAGAACTGGGAGCCTTGATATGCTGATGGGCGGGATGTAAATTGCCAACAGCCACTCTGGGGAAGTGTATGGTGTTTCCTGAAACATCTAAAAAACTAAGCAACAGAGCCTAGGGCACTTCCACTTATGGTCCTATAGCTTAGGGAAATTAAAATCAAAAAGACACAGCCACCCCAAAGTTTGGGACGGCTCTGTTTACAAGAACCTCGTTTACGGTACAAGTTCAATATCACAGAAAGCGAAAAATGGATAAAGAAGTTGTGGTACTTACGTACAATGCAATATCACTCAGCAATGAAATCTATGTCATCAGGCCCGTAGCAGCATAATGAGTGGATTCAGGTAGGATGATTCTAAGTGAAATAAGTCACACAGAAAAAGAAACACCATAAGATATCACTACTACAAGGAAGGTAAACTTGGCTACACAAGAACTGAATTACAAAACAGAACAGGGTCTCAAATGTAGAAAACCAACGTATGCTTGCTTGAGGGGAAAGGTGAGTTGGGGTGCTGCATGAAACCAGAGATTGAAATTAGCACAGATACCGTTCCATAAGCCAAATATGTAATAGACAAGAGCTACTCCTTGCTCAACGAAGTGGACTCAACACCCCATATTAAATGCCTAAGAATATACCTGACTAGTAAGAATATTAAAACCTACGGATTTATATGTCTCCGAAAGAGAATCAAGCGTGTGTACGGCGGCATAAACGCAGCAGTGATAGGATTGGTGAAGTTCGGTGAGCAAATGCAGACCCTTTGAAGTCATATTGCATGGTACCCATTCCATGGGTCTCAACTCTCCAGGTTTAAGGGATTCTTCCTTCAGCTAAAACATGCATGTGGAACCCAGAGTATGATCCACCGTGTGATCGGGAAACGTGTTCAAATGTGTCTCAGTTTTAGTCCCGTGGAACTCGGGTGCAACATTCCAGATGCTTTACTAACACTCTCCCCACTTGGAGAGTCAGTTCCTTTAACCTCCTATTTGGCCCAGTTTGCAATTTCTGTGGAAAATGAACAGGAATAGGGAGAACCAAAGAGAGACTAGCTGGAGGTGTCTGGACGTGCAAATTTAACTCTCATTTCCCACCAGGAAGAGGAATTAACCAAAGGCTCAGCGTGCCGTGCCGGAACCACACTAGGGCCTGAAGCAATCCAACGGTGTTGCGGCCAGCTCACAAGAAAGCGAGTTGAAGAAAGGAGCTCAGGGGCACTGTAATTCACAAACCTGCAGAGTTATAAATGACAGCTATCGTCCAAAAATATATTGAAGGAAGGCTGCCAAGAGGACTTGAAAGCGGGGCAGAATTGCAGGAAACCGATTTCAGGAGGTAGACGGGAATTGCATGTACAGCATAGGAAAAGAGGCAGAACGTCCACAATGATGCACTTGGCCAAAAAGGGCGTATGCGTTTTTTCCTGAATATATTCAGGAAAAAACGCATACGCCCTTTTTGGCCAACCAAGCAAGCTTGCAAAGGAAATCTGCACTACAATGAAGTCTCACTGCCCCACGGTCAAAAGGGCCATCTGAAAAAAGTGTAAAATCCAGAAAGGCAGGACAGGCCATGGAGAACTGGGAGCCTTGTTATGCTGGTGGGCGGGATGTAAATTGCCAACAGCCACTCTGGAAAAGTGTACGGTGTTTCCTGAAACATCTAAAAAACAAAGCAACAGAGCCTAGGGCACTTCCACTTATGGTCCTATAGCTTAGGGAAATTAAAATCAGAAAGACACAGCCACCCCAAAGTTTGGGCCGGCTCTGTTGACAAGAACCTCGTTTACGGTACAAGTTCAATATCACAGAAAGCGAAAAATGGATAAAGAAGTTGTGGTACTTACGTACAATGCAATATCACTCAGCAATGAAATCAATGTCATCAGGCCCGTAGCAGCATAATGAGTGGATGCAGGTACGATGATTCTAAGTGAAATAAGTCACACAGAAAAAGAAACATCATAAGGTATCACTACTACACGGAATGTAAACTTGGCTACACAGGAACTGAATTACAAAACAGAACAGGGTCTCAAATGTAGAAAACCAACTTATGCTTGCTTAAGGGGAAAGGTGAGTTGGGGTGCTGCCTAAAACCAGAGATTGAAATTAGCACAGATACCGTTCCATAAGCCAAATATGTAATAGACAAGAGCTACTCCTTGCTCAACGCAGTGGACTCAACACCCCATATTAAACGCCTAAGAATATACCTGACTAGAAATAATCTTAAACCCTACGCATTTATATGTCTCCGAAAGAGAATCAAGCGTGTGTACGGCGGCATAAACGCAGCAGTGATAGGATTGGTGAGGTTCGGTGAGCAAATGTAGACCCTTTGAAGTCATACTGCATGGTACCCATTCCATGGGTCTCAACTCTCCAGGTTTAAGGGATTCTTCCTTCAGCTGAAACATGCATGTGGAACACAGAGTATGATCCACCGTGTGATCAGGAAACGTGTTCAAATGTGTCTCAGTTTTCGTCCCCTGGTACTCGGGTGCAACATTCAAGACGCTTTACTAACACTCTCCCCACTTGGAGAGTCAGTGCCTTTAACCTCCTGTTTGGCCCAGTTTGCAATTTCTGCGTAGGATGAACAGGAATAGGGAGAACCAATGAGAGACTAGCTGGAGCTGTGAGGACGGGCAAATTTAACTCTCATTTCCAACCAGGAAGAGGAATTAACCAAAGGCTCAGCATGCAATGCCGGAACCAAACTAGGGCCTGAAGCAATCCTGCGGTGTTGCGGCCAGCTCACAAGAAAGCGAGTTGAAGAAAGTAGCTCAGGGGCACTGTAATTCACAATCCTGCAGAGTTATAAATGACAGCTATCGTCCAAAAATATATTGAAGGAAGGCTGCCAAGAGGAGTTGAAAGCGGGGCAGAATTGCAGAAAACCGATTTCAGGAGGTAGACTGGAATTGCATGTAAAGCATAGGAAAAGAGGCAGAACGTCCACAATGATGCACTTGGCCAAAAAGGGCGTATGCGTTTTTCCCTGAATATATTCAGGAAAAAACGCATACGCCCTTTTTGGCCAACCAAGCAAGCTTGCAAAGGAAATCTGCACTACAATGAAGTCTCACTGTCCCCCGGTCAAAAGGGCTATCTGAAAAAAGTGTAAAATCCAGAAAGGCAGGACAGACCATAGAGAACTGGGAGCCTTGTTAAGCTGATGGGCGGGATGTAAATTGCCAACAGCCACTCTGAAGAAGTGTATGGTGTTTCCTGAAACATCAAAAAAACAAAGCAACAGAGCCTAGGGCACTTCCACTTATGGTCCTATAGATTAGGGAAATTAAAATCAAAAAGACTCAGCCACCCCAAAGTTTCGGCCGGCTCTGTTTACAAGAACCTCGTTTACGGTACAAGTTCAATATCACAGAAAGCGAAAAATGGATAAAGAAGTTGTGGTACTTACGTACAATGCAATATCACTCAGCAATGAAATCTATGTCATCAGGCCCGTAGCAGCATAATGAGTGGATTCAGGTACGATGATTCTAAGTGAAATAAGTCACACAGAAAAAGAAACATCATAAGATATCACTACTACACGGAATGTAAACTTGGCTACACAAGAACTGAATTACAAAACAGAACAGGGTGTCAAATGTAGAAAACCAACTTATGCTTGCTTAAGTGGAAAGGTTAGTTGGGGTGCTGCATAAAACCAGAGATTGAAATTAGCACAGATACCGTTCCATAAGCCAAATATGTATTAGACAAGAGCTACTCCTTGCTCAACGAAGTGGACTCAACACCCCACATTAAACGCCTAAGAATATACCTGACTAGTAATAATCTTAATACCTAAGGATTTATATGTCTCCGAAAGAGAATCAAGCGTGTGTACAGCGGCATAAACGCAGCAGTGATAGGATTGGTGAAGTTTGGTGAGCAAATGCAGACCCTTTGAAGTCATATTGCATGGTACCCATTCCATGGGTCTCAACTCTCCATGTTTAAGGGATTCTTCCTTCAGCTAAAACATGCATGTGGAACCCAGAGTATGATCCACCATGTGATCGGGAAACGTGTTCAAATGTGTCTCAGTTTTCGTCCCCTGGTACTCGGGTGCAACATTCCAGACGCTTTACTAACACTCTGCCCACTTGGAGAGTCAGTGCCTTTAACCTCCTGTTTGGCCCAGTTTGCAATCTCTGTGGAAAATGAACAGGAATAGGGAGAACCAATGAGAGACTAGGTGGAGGTGTCTGGACGGGCAAATTTAACTCTCATTTCCCACCAGGAAGAGGAATTAACCAAAGGATCAGCATGCCATGCCGGAACCAAACTAGGGCCCGAAGCAATCCTGCGGTGTTGCGGCCAGCTCACAAGAAAGCGAGTTGAAGAAAGGAGCTCAGGGGCACTGTAATTCACAAACCTGCAGAGTTATAAATGACAGCTATCGTCCAAAAATATATTGAAGGAAGGCTGACAAGAGGACTTGAAAGCGGGGCAGAATTGCAGGAAACCGATTTCAGGAGGTAGACTGGAATTGCATGTAAAGCATAGGAAAAGAGGCAGAACGTCCACAATGATGCACTTGGCCAAAAAGGGCGTATGCGTTTTTTCCTGAATATATTCAGGAAAAAACGCATACGCCCTTTTTGGCCAACCAAGCAAGTTTGCAAAGGAAATCTGCACTACAATGAAGTCTCACTGCCCCCCAGTCAAAAGGGCCATCTGAAAAAAGTGTAAAATCCAGAAAGGCAGGATAGGTCATGGAGAACTGGGAGCCTTGTTATGCTGATGGGCGGGATGTAAATTGCCAGCAGCCACTCTGGAGAAGTGTATGGTGTTTCCTGAAACATCTAAAAAACAAAGCAACAGAGCCTAGGGCACTTCCACTTATGGTCCTATAGCTTAGGGAAATTAAAATCAGAAAGACACAGCCACCCCAAAGTTTGGGCCGGCTCTGTTTACAAGAACCTCGTTTACGGTACAAGTTCAATATCACAGAAAGCGAAAAATGGATAAAGAAGTTGTGGTACTTACGTACAATGCAATATCACTCAGCAATGAAATCTATGTCATCAGGCCCGTAGCAGCATAATGAGTGGATGCAGGTACGATGATTCTAAGTGAAATAAGTCACACAGAAAAAGAAACATCATAAGGTATCACTACTACACGGAATGTAAACTTGGCTACACAGGAACTGAATTACAAAACAGAACAGGGTCTCAAATGTAGAAAACCAACTTATGCTTGCTTAAGGGGAAAGGTGAGTTGGGGTGCTGCATAAAACCAGAGATTGAAATTAGCACAGATACCGTTCCATAAGCCAAATATGTAATAGACAAGAGCTACTCCTTGCTCAACGCAGTGGACTCAACACCCCATATTAAACGCCTAAGAATATACCTGACTAGAAATAATCTTAAAACCTACGGATTTATATGTCTCCGAAAGAGAATCAAGCGTGTGTACGGCGGCATAAACGCAGCAGTGATAGGATTGGTGAAGTTCGGTGAGCAAATGCAGACCCTTTGAAGTCATATTGCATGGTACCCATTCCATGGGTCTCAACTCTCCAGGTTTAAGGGATTCTTCCTTCAGCTAAAACATGCATGTGGAACCCAGAGTATGATCCACCATGTGATCAGGAAACGTGTTCAAATGTGTCTCAGTTTTCGTCCCGTGGAACTCGGGTGCAACATTCAAGACGCTTTACTAACACTCTCCCCACTTGGAGAGTCAGTGTCTTTAAACTCCTGTTTGGCCCAGTTTGCAATTTCTGCGGAAAATGTACAGGAATAGGGAGAACCAATGAGAGACTAGCTGGAGGTGTCTGGACGGGCAAATTTAACTCTCATTTCCCACCAGGAAGAGGAATTAACCAAAGGTTCAGCGTGCCGTGCCGGAACCACACTAGGGCCTGAAGCAATCCTGCGGTGTTGCGGCCAGCTCACAAGAAAGCGAGTTGAAGAAAGGAGCTCAGGGGCACTGTAATTCACAAACCTGCAGAGTTATAAATGACAGCTATCGTCCAAAAATATATTGAAGTAAGGCTGCCAAGAGGACTTGAAAGCGGGGCAGAATTGCAGGAAACCGATTTCAGGAGGTAGACGGGAATTGCATGTAAAGCATAGGAAAAGAGGCAGAACGTCCACAATGATGCACTTGGCCTAAAAGGGCGTATGGGTTTTTTCCTGAATATATTCAGGAAAAAACGCATACGCCCTTTTTGGCCAACCAAGCAAGCTTGCAAAGGAAATCTGCACTACAATGAAGTCTCACTGCCCCCCGGTCAAAAGGGCCATCTGAAAAAAGTGTAAAATCCAGAAAGGCAGGACAGGCCATGGAGAACTGGGAGCCTTGTTATGCTGGTGGGCGGGATGTAAATTGCCAACAGCCACTCTGGAGAAGTGTATGGTGTTTCCTGAAACATCTAAAAAACAAAGCAACAGAGCCTAGGGCACTTCCACTTATGGTCCTATAGCTTAGGGAAATTAAAATCAAAAAGACACAGCCACCCCAAAATTTGGGACGGCTCTGTTTACAAGAACCTCGTTTACGGTACAAGTTCAATATCACAGAAAGCAAAAAATGAATAAAGAAGTTGTGGTACTTACGTACAATGCAATATCACTCAGCAATGAAATCTTGTCATCAGGCCCGTCGCAGCATAATGAGTGGATTCAGCTACGATGATTCTAAGTGAAATAAGTCACACAGAAAAAGAAACATCATAAGATATCACTACTACACGGAATATAAACTTGGCTACACAGGAACTGAATTACAAAACAGAACAGGGTCTCAAATGTAGAAAACCAACTTATGCTTGTTTCAGGGAAAAGGTGAGTTGGGGTGCTGCATGAAACCAGAGATTGAAATTGGCACAGATACCGTGCCATAAGCCAAATATGTAATAGACAAGAGCTACTCCTTGCTAAACGAAGTGTACTCAACACCCCATATTAAACACCTAAGAATACACCTGACTAGTAAGAATCTTAAAACCTGTGGATTTATATGTCTCCGAAAGAGAATCAAGCGTGTGTACAGCGGCATAAACGCAGCAGTGATAGGATTTGTGATGTTCGGTGAGCAAATGCAGACCCTTTGAAGTCATACTGCATGGTACCCATTCCATGGGTCTCAACTCTCCAGGTTTAAGGGATAATTCCTTCAGCTGAAACATGCATGTGGAACACAGAGTATGATCCACCGTGTGATCAGGAAACGTGTTCAAATGTGTCTCAGTTTTCATCCCCTGGTACTCGGGTGCAACATTCAAGACGCTTTACTAACTCTCTCCCCACTTGGAGAGTCAGTGTCTTTAAACTCCTGTTTGGCCCAGTTTGCAATTTCTGCGGAAAATGTACAGGAATAGGGAGAACCAATGAGAAACTAGCTGGAGGTGTCTGGACGGGCAAATTTAACTCTCATTTCCCACCAGAAAGAGGAATTAACCAAAGGCTCAGCATGCCGTGCCGGAACCACACTAGGGCCTGAAGCAATCCTGCGGTGTTGCGGCCAGCTCACAAGAAAGCGAGTTGAAGAAAGGAGCTCAGGGGCACTGTAATTCACAAACCAGCAGAGTTATAAATGACAGCTATCGTCCAAAAATATATTGAAGTAAGGCTGCCAAGAGGACATGAAAGCGGGGCAGGATTGCAGGAAACCGATTTCAGGAGGTAGACAGGAATTGCATGTAAAGCATAGGAAAAGAGGCAGAACGTCCACAATGATGCACTTGGCCAAAAAGGGCGTATGCGTTTTTTCCTGAATATATTCAGGAAAAAACGCATACGCCCTTTTTGGCCAACCAAGCAAGCTTGCAAAGGAAATCTGCACTACAATGAAGTCTCACTGCCCCCCGGTCAAAAGGGCCATCTGAAAAAAGTGTAAAATCCAGAAAGGCAGGACAGGCCATGGAGAACTGGGAGCCTTGTTATGCTGGTGGGCGGGATGTAAATTGCCAACAGCCACTCTGGAGAAGTGTATGGTGTTTCCTGAAACATCTAAAAAACTAAGCAACAGAGCCTAGGGCACTTCCACTTATGGTCCTATAGCTTAGGGAAATTAAAATCAGAAAGACACAGCCACCCCAAAGTTTGGGCCGGCTCTGTTTACAAGAACCTCGTTTACGGTACAAGTTCAATATCACAGAAAGCGAAAAATGGATAAAGAAGTTGTGGTACTTACGTACAATGCAATATCACTCAGCAATGAAATCTATGTCATCAGGCCCGTAGCAGCATAATGAGTGGATGCAGGTACGATGATTCTAAGTGAAATAAGTCACACAGAAAAAGAAACATCATAAGGTATCACTACTACACGGAATGTAAACTTGGCTACACAGGAACTGAATTACAAAACAGAACAGGGTCTCAAATGTAGAAAACCAACTTATGCTTGCTTAAGGGGAAAGGTGAGTTGGGGTGCTGCATAAAACCAGAGATTGAAATTAGCACAGATACCGTTCCATAAGCCAAATATGTAATAGATAAGAGCTACTCCTTGCTGAACGAAGTGGACTCAACACCCCATATTAAACGCCTAAGAATATAAGTGACCAGAAATAATATTAAAACCTACGGATTTATATGTCTCCAAAAGAGAATCAAGCGTGTGTACGGCGGCATAAACGCAGCAGTGATAGGATTGGTGAGGTTCAGTGAGCAAATGCAGACCCTTTGAAGTCATATTGCATGGTACCCATTCCATGGGTCTCAACTCTCCAAGTTTAAGGGATTCTTCCTTCAGCTAAAACATGCATGTGGAACACAGAGTATGATCCACCGTGTGATCAGGAAACGTGTTCAAATGTGTCTCAGTTTTCGTCCCCTGGTACTAGGGTGCAACACTCCAGACGCTTTACTAACACTCTCCCCACTTGGAGAGTCAGTGCCTTTAACCTCCTTTATGGCCCAGTTTGCAATTTCTGCGGAAAATGTACAGGAATAGGGAGAACCAATGAGAAACTAGCTGGAGGTGTCTGGACGGGCAAATTTAACTCTCATTTCCCACCAGAAAGAGGAATTAACCAAAGGTTCAGCATGCCGTGCCGGAACCACACTAGGGCCTGAAGCAATCCTGCGGTATTGCGGCCAGCTCACAAGAAAGTGAGTTGAAGAAAGGAGCTCAGGGGCACTGTAATTCACAAACCTGCAGAGTTATAAATGACAGCTATCGTCCAATAATATATTGAAGTAAGGCTGCCAAGAGGACTTGAAAGCGGGGCAGAATTGCAGGAAACCGATTTCAGGAGGTAGACGGGAATTGCATGTAAAGCATAGGAAAAGAGGCAGAACGTCCACAATGATGCACTTGGCCAAAAAGGGCGTATGTGTTCCTTCCTGAATATATTCAGGAAAAAACGCATACGCCCTTTTTGGGAAACCAAGCAGGCTTGCAAAGGAAATCTACACTACAATGAAGTCTCACTGCAGCCCAGTCAAAAGGGCCATCTAAAAAATGTGTAAAATCCAGAAAGGCAGGACAGGCCATGGAGAACTGGGAGCCTTGTTATGCTGATGGGCGGGATGTAAATTGCCAACAGCCACTCTGGAGAAGTGTATGGTGTTTCCTGAAACATCCAAAAAACAAAGCAACAGAGCCTAGGGCACTCCCACTTATGGTCCTATAGCTTAGGGAAATTAAAATCAAAAAGACACAGCCACCCCAAAGTTTCGGCCGGCTCTGTTTACAAGAACCTCGTTTACGGTACAAGTTCAATATCACAGAAAGCGAAAAATGGATAAAGAAGTTGTGGTACATACGTACAATGCAATATCACTCAGCAATGAAATCTATGTCATCAGGCCCGTAGCAGCATAATGAGTGGATTCAGGTACGATGATTCTAAGTGAAATAAATCACACAGAAAAAGAAACATCATAAGATATCACTACTACACCGAATGTAAACTTGGCTACACAGGAACTGAATTACAAAACAGAACAGGGTCTCAAATGTAGAAAACCAACTTATGCTTGCTTAAGGGGAAAGGTGAGTTGGGGTGCTGCAAAAAACCAGAGATTGAAATTAGCACAGATACCGTTCCATAAGCCAAATATGTAATAGGCAAGAGCTACTCCTTGCTCAAAGAAGTGGACTCAACACCCCATAATAAACGCCTAAGAATATACCTGACTAGTAAGAATCTTAAAACCTTTGGATTTATATGTCTCCAAAAGAGAATCAAGCGTGTGTACAGCGGCATAAACGCAGCAGTGATAGGATTGGTGAGGTTCGGTGAGCAAATGCAGGCCCTTTGAAGTCATATTGCATGGTACCCATTCCATGGGTCTCAACTCTCCAGGTTTAAGGGATTCTTCCTTCAGCTAAAACATGCATGTGGAACCCAGAGTATGATCCACCATGTGATCGGGAAACGTGTTCAAATGTGTCTCAGTTTTCATCCCGTGGAACTCGGGTGCAACATTCCAGATGCTTTACTAACACTCTCCCCACTTGGAGAGTCAGTTCCTTTAACCTCCTGTTTGGCCCAGTTTGCAATTTCTGTGGAAAATGAACAGGAATAGGGAGAACCAAAGAGAGACTAGCTGGAGGTGTCTGGACGTGCAAATTTAACTCTCATTTCCCACCAGGAAGAGGAATTAACCAAAGGCTCAGCGTGCCGTGCCGGAACCACACTAGGGCCTGAAGCAATCCTGCGGTGTTGTGGCCAGCTCACAAGAAAGCGAGTTGATGAAAGGAGCTCAGGGGCACTGTAATTCACAAACCTGCAGAGTTATAAATGACAGCTATCCTCCAAAAATATATTGAAGTAAGGCTGCCAAGAGGAGTTGAAAGCGGAGCAGAATTGCAGGAAACCGATTTCAGGAGGTAGACTGGAATTGCATGTAAAGCATAGGAAAAGAGGCAGAACGTCCACAATGATGCACTTGGCCAAAAAGGGCGTATGCGTTTTTTCCTGAATATATTCAGGAAAAAACGCATATGCCCTTTTTGGCCAACCAAGCAAGCTTGCAAAGGAAATCTGCACTACAATGAAGTCTCACTGCCCCCCGGTCAAAAGGGCCATCTGAAAAAAGTGTAAAATCCAGAAAGGCAGGACAGGCCAAGGAGAACTAGGAGCCTTGTTATGATGATGGGCGGGATGTAAATTACCAGCAGCCACTCTGGAGAAGTGTATGGTGTTTCCTGAAACATTCAAAAAACAAAGCAACAGAGCCTAGGGCACTTCCACTTATGGTCCTATAGCTTAGGGAAATTAAAATCAAAAAGACACAGCCACCCCAAAGTTTGGGACGGCTCTGTTTACAAGAACCTCGTTTACGGTACAAGTTCAATATCACAGAAAGTAAAAAATGGATAAAGAAGTTGTGGTACTTACGTACAATGCAATATCACTCAGCAATGAAATCTATGTCATCAAGCCCATAGCAGAATAATGAGTGGACTCAGGTACGATGATTCTAAGTGAAATAAGTCACACAGAAAAAGAAACATCATAAGATATCACTACTACACGGAATGTAAACTTGGCTACACAGGAACAGAATTACTAAAGAGAACAGGGTGTCAAATGTAGAAAACCAACTTATGCTTGCTTAAGGGGAAAGGTGAGTTGGGGTGTTGCATACAACAAGAGATTGAAATTAGCACAGATACCATTCCATGAGCCAAATATGTAATAGACAAGAGCTACTCCTTGCTCAACGAAGTGGACTCAACACCCCATATTAAACGCCTAACAATATACCTGACTAGTAAGAATCTTAAAACCTATGGATTTATATGTCTCCGAAAGAGAATCAAGCGTGTGTACAGCGGCATAAACGCAGCAGTGATAGGATTGGTGAGGTTCGGTGAGCAAATGCAGACCCTTTGAAGTCATATTGCATGGTACCCATTCCATAGGTCTCAACTCTCCAGGTTTAAGGGATTCTTCCTTCAGCTAAAACATGCATGTGGAACCCAGAGTATGACCCACGATGTGATCGGGAAACGTGTTCAAATGTGTCTCAGTTTTTGTCCCCTGGTACTCGGGTGCAACATTCCAGATGCTTTACTAACACTCTCCCCACTTGGAGAGTGAGTGCCTTTAACCTCCTGTTTGGCCCAGTTTGCAATTTCTGTGGAAAATGAACAGGAATAGGGAGAACCAATGAGAGACTACGTGGAGGTGTCTGGACGGGTAAATTTAACTCTCATTTCCCACCAGGAAGAGGAATTAACCAAAGGCTCAGCATGCCATGCCGCAACCAAACTAGGGCCTGAAGCAATCCTGCGGTGTTGCGGCCAGCTCACAAGAAAGCGACTTGAAGAAAGGAGCTCAGGGGCACTGTAATTCACAAACCTGCAGAGTTATAAATGACAGCTATCCTCCAAAAATATATTGAAGTAAGGCTGCCAAGAGGAGTTGAAAGCGGGGCAGAATTGCAGGAAACCGATTTCAGGAGGTAGACTGGAATTGCATGTAAAGCATAGGAAAAGAGGCAGAACGTCCACAATGATGCACTTGGCCAAAAAGGGCGTATGCGTTTTTTCCTGAATATATTCAGGAAAAAACGCATACGCCCTTTTTGGCCAACCAAGCAAGCTTGCAAAGGAAATCTGCACTACAATGAAGTCTCACTGCCTCCCGGTCAAAAGGGCCATCTGAAAAATGTGTAAAATCCAGAAAGGCAGGACAGGCCAAGGAGAACTGGGAGCCTTGTTATGCTGATGGGCGGGATGTAAATTGCCAGCAGCCACTCTGGAGAAGTGTATGGTGTTTCCTGAAACATTCAAAAAACAAAGCAACAGAGCCTAGGGCACTTCCACTTATGGTCCTATAGCTTAGGGAAATTAAAATCAAAAAGACACAGCCACCCCAAAGTTTGGGACGGCTCTGTTTACAAGAACCTCGTTTACGGTACAAGTTTAATATCACAGAAAGCAAAAAATGGATAAAGAAGTTGTGGTACTTATGTACAATGCAATATCACTCAGCAATGAAATCTATGTCATCAAGCCCGTAGCAGAATAATGAGTGAATTCAGGTACGATGATTCTAAGTGAAATAAGTCACACAGAAAAAGAAACATCATAAGATATCACTACTACACGGAATGTAAACTTGGCTACACAGGAACTGAATTACAAAACAGAACAGGGTGTCAAATGTAGAAAACCAACTTATGCTTGCTTAAGGGGAAAGGTGAGTTGGGGTGCTGCATAAAACCAGAGATTGAAATTAGCACAGATACCGTTCCATAAGCCAAATATGTAATAGACAAGAGCTACTCCTTGCTCAACGAAGTGGACTCAACACCCCATATTAAACGCCTAACAATATACCTGACTAGTAAGAATCTTAAAACCTATGGATTTATAAGTCTCCGAAAGAGAATCAAGCGTGTGTACAGTGGCATAAACGCAGCAGTGATAGGATTGGTGAGGTTCGGTGAGCAAATGCAGACCCTTTGAAGTCATATTGCATGGTACCCATTCCATGGGTCTCAACTCTCCAGGTTTAAGGGATTCTTCCTTCAGCTAAAACATGCATATGGAACCCAGAGTATGATCCACCGTGTGATGGGGAAACGTGTTCAAATGTGTCTCAGTTTTCGTCCCCTGGTACTCGGATGCAACATTCCAGACGCTTTACTAACACTCTCCCCACTTGGAGAGTCAGTGCCTTTAACCTCCTGTTTGGCCCAGTTTGCAATTTCTGTGGAAAATGAACAGGAATAGGGAGAACCAATGAGAGACTAGGTGGAGGTGTCTGGACGGGCAAATTTAACTCTCATTTCCCACCAAGAAGAAGAATTAACCAAAGGTTCAGCATGTCATGCCGGAACCACACTAGGGCCTGAAGCAATCCTGCGGTGTTGTGGCCAGCTCAAAAGAAAGCGAGTTGAAGAAAGGAGCTCAGGGGCACTGTAATTCACAAACCTGCAGAGATAAATGACAGCTATCTTCCAAAAATATATTGAAGTAAGGCTGCCAAGAGGAGTTGAAAGCGGGGCAGAATTGCAGGAAACCGATTTCAGGAGGTAGACTGGAATTGCATGTAAAGCATAGGAAAAGAGGCAGAACGTCCACAATGATGCACTTGGCCAAAAAGGGCGTATGCGTTTTTTCCTGAATATATTCAGGAAAAAACGCATACGCCCTTTTTGGCAAACCAAGCAAGCTTGCAAAGGAAATCTGCACTACAATGAAGTCTCACTGCCCCCCGCTCAAAAGGGCCATCTGAAAAAAGTGTTAAATCCAGAAAGGCAGGACAGGCCATGGAGAACTGGGAGCCTTGTTATGCTGATGGGCGGGATGTAAATTGCCAGCAGCCACTCTGGAGAAGTGTATGGTGTTTCCTGAAACATCTAAAAAACAAAGCAACAGAGCCTAGGGCAATTCCACTTATGGTCCTATAGCTTAGGGAAATTAAAATCAAAAAGACACAGCCACCCCAAAGTTTGGGACGGCTCTGTTTACAAGAACCTCGTTTACAGTACAAGTTCAATATCACAGAAAGCGAAAAATGGATAAAGAAGTTGTGGTACTTACGTACAATGCAATATCACTCAGCAATGAAATCTATGTCATCAGGCCCGTAGCAGCATAATGAGTGGATTCAGGTACGATGATTCTAAGTGAAATAAGTCACACAGAAAAAGAAACATCATAAGGTATCACTAATACACGCAATGTAAACTTGGCTACGCAGGAACTGAATTACAAAGCAAAACAGGGTCTCAAATGTAGAAAACCAACTTATGCTTTCTTAAGGGGAAAGGTGAGTTGGGGTACTGCATAAAACCAGAGATTGAAATTAGCACAGATACCGTTCCATAAGCCAAATATGTAATAGACAAGAGCTACTCCTTGCTCAACGAAGTGGACTCAACACCCCAAAATAAACGCCTAAAAATATACCTGACTATTAAGAATCTTAAAACCTTTGGATTTATATGTCTCTAAAAGAGAATCAAGCGTTTGTACAGCGGCATAAACGCAGCAGTGATAGGACTGGTGAGGTTCGGTGAGCAAATGCAGACCCTTTGAAGTCATATTGCATGGTACCCATTCCATGGGTCTCAACTCTCCAGGTTTAAGGGATTCTTCCTTCAGCTAAAACATGCATGTGGAACCCAGAGTATGATCCACCGTGTGATCGGGAAACGTGTTCAAATGTGTCTCAGTTTTCGTCCCATGGTACTCGGATGCAACATTCCAGACGCTTTACTAACACTCTCCCCACTTGGAGAGTCAGTGCCTTTAACCTTCTGTTTGGCCCAGTTTGCAATTTCTTTGGAAAATGAACAGGAATAGGGAGAACCAATGAGAGACTAGGTGGAGGTGTCTGGACGGGCAAATTTAACTATCATTTCCCACCAAGAAGAAGAATTAACCAAAGGCTCATCATGCCATGCCGGAAGCACACTAGGGCCTGAAGCAATCCTGCGGTGTTGCGGCCAGCTCAAAAGAAAGCGAGTTGAAGAAAGGAGCTCAGGGGCACTGTAATTCACAAACCTGCAGAGATAAATGACAGCTATCTTCCAAAAATATATTGAAGTAAGGCTGCCAAGAGGAGTTGAAAGCGGGGCAGAATTGCAGGAAACCGATTTCAGGAGGTAGACTGGAATTGCATGTAAAGCATAGGAAAAGAGGCAGAACGTCCACAATGATGCACTTGGCCAAAAAGGGCGTATGCGTTTTTTCCTGAATATATTCAGGAAAAAACGCATACGCCCTTTTTGGCCAACCAAGCAAGCTTGCAAAGGAAATCTGCACTACAATGAAGTCTCACTGCCCCCCGCTCAAAAGGGCCATCTGAAAAAAGTGTTAAATCCAGAAAGGCCGGACAGGCCATGGAGAACTGGGAGCCTTGTTATTCTGATGGGTGCGATGTAAATTGCCAACAGCCACTCTGGAGAAGTGTATGGTGTTTCCTGAAACATCCAAAAAACAAAGCAACAGAGCCTAGGGCACTTCCACTTATGGTCCTATAGCTTAGGGAAATTAAAATCAAAAAGACACAGCCACCCCAAAGCTTGGGAGGGCTCTGTTTACAAGCACCTCGTTTAATGTACAAGTTCAATATCACAGAAAGGGAAAAATGGATAAAGAAGTTGTGGTACTTACGTACAATGCAATATCACTCAGCAATGAAATCTATGTCATCAGGCCCGTAGCAGCATAATGAGTGGATTCAGGTACGATGATTCTAAGTGAAATAAGTCTCACAGAAAATGAAACATCATAAGATATCACCAATACACGGAATGTAAACTTGGCTACACAGGAACTGAATTACAAAACAGAACAGGATCTCAAATGTAGAAAACCAACTTACACTTGCTTAAGGGGAAAGGTGAGTTGGGGTGCTGCATGAAACCAGAGATTGAAATTAGCACAGATACCGTTCCATAAGCCAAATATGTAATAGACAAGAGCTACTCCTTGCTCAACGAAGTGGACTCAACACCCCATATTAAACGCCTAACAATATACCTGACTAGTAAGAATCTTAAAACCTATGGATTTATATGTCTCCGAAAGAGAATCAAGCGTGTGTACAGCGGCATAAACGCAGCAGTGATAGGAGTGGTGAGGTTCGGTGAGCAAATGCAGACCCTTTGAAGTCATATTGCATGGTACCCATTCCATGGGTCTCAACTCTCCAGGTTTAAGGGATTCTTCCTTCAGCTAAAACATGCATGTGGAACCCAGAGTATGATCCACCGTGTGATCGGGAAACGTGTTGAAATGTGTCTCAGTTTTCGTCCCCTGGTACTCCGGTGCAACATTCCAGACGCTTTACTAACACTCTCCCCACTTGGAGAGTCAGTGCCTTTAACCTCCTGTTTGGCCCAGTTTGCAATTTCTGCGTAAGATGAACAGGAATAGGGATAACCAATGAGAGACTAGCTGGAGGTGTCTGGACGGGCAAATTTAACTCTCATTTCCCACCAGGAAGAGGAAATAACCAAAGGCTCAGCGTGCCATGCCTGAAGCACGCTAAGGCCTGAAGCAATCCTGCGGTGTTGCGGCCAGCTCACAAGAAAGCGACTTGAAGAAAAGAGCTCAGGGGCACTGTAATTCACAAACCTGCAGAGATAAATGACAGCTATCTTCCAAAAATATATTGAAGTAAGGCTGCCAAGAGGAGTTGAAAGCGGGGCAGAATTGCAGGAAACCGATTTCAGGAGGTAGACTGGAATTGCATGTAAAGCATAGGAAAAGAGGCAGAACGTCCACAATGATGCACTTGGCCAAAAAGGGCGTATGCGTTTTTTCCTGAATATATTCAGGTAAAAACGCATACGCCCTTTTTGGCCAACCAAGCAAGCTTGCAAAGGAAATCTGCACTACAATGAAGTCTCACTGCCCCCCAGTCAAAAGAGCCATCTGAAAAAAGTGTAAAATCCAGAAAGGCAGGACAGGCTAAGGAGAACTGGGAGCCTTTTTATGCTGATGGGTGGGATGTAAATTGCCAACAGCCACTCTGGAGAAGTGTATGGTGTTTCCTGAAACATCCAAAAAACTAAGCAACAGAGCCTAGGGCACTCCCACTTATGGTCCTATAGCTTAGGGAAATTAAAATCAAAAAGACACAGCCACCCCAAAGTTTCGGCCGGCTCTGTTTACAAGAACCTCATTTACTGTACAAGTTCAATATCACAGAAAGCGAAAAATGGATAAAGAAGTTGTGGTACATACATACAATGCAATATCACTCAGCAATGAAATCTATGTCATCAGGCCCGTAGCAGCATAATGAGTGGATTCAGGTACGATGATTCTAAGTGAAATAAATCACACAGAAAAAGAAACATCATAAGATATCACTACTACACGGAATGTAAACTTGGCTACACAGGAACTGAATTACAAAACAGAACAGGGTCTCAAATGTAGAAAACCAACTTATTCTTGCTTAAGGGGAAAGGTGAGTTGGGGTGCGGCATAAAACCAGAGATTGAAATTAGCACAGATACCGTTCCATAAGCCAAATATGTAATAGACAAGAGCTACTCCTTGCTCAAAGAAGTGGACTCAACACCCCATAATAAACGCCTAAGAATATACCTGACTAGTAAGAATCTTAAAACCTTCGGATTTATATGTCGCCAAAAGAGAATCAAGCGTGTGTACAGCGGCATAAACGCAGCAGTGATAGGATTGGTGAGGTTCGGTGAGCAAATGCAGGCCCTTTGAAGTCATATTGCATGGTACCCATTCCATGGGTCTCAACTCTCCAGGTTTAAGGGATTCTTCCTTCAGCTAAAACATGCATGTGGAACCCAGAGTATGATCCACCGTGTGATCGGGAAACGTGTTGAAATGTGTCTCAGTTTTCGTCCCCTGGTACTCCGGTGCAACATTCCAGACGCTTTACTAACACTCTCCCCACTTGGAGAGTCAGTGCCTTTAACCTCCTGTTTGGCCCAGTTTGCAATTTCTGCGTAAGATGAACAGGAATAGGGATAACCAATGAGAGACTAGCTGGAGGTGTCTGGACGGGCAAATTTAACTCTCATTTCCCACCAGGAAGAGGAAATAACCAAAGGCTCAGCGTGCCATGCCTGAAGCACACTAAGGCCTGAAGCAATCCTGCGGTGTTGCGGCCAGCTCACAAGAAAGCGACTTGAAGAAAGGAGCTCAGGGGCACTGTAATTCACAAACCTGCAGAGATAAATGACAGCTATCTTCCAAAAATATATTGAAGTAAGGCTGCCAAGAGGAGTTGAAAGCGGGGCAGAATTGCAGGAAACCGATTTCAGGAGGTAGACTGGAATTGCATGTAAAGCATAGGAAAAGAGGCAGAACGTCCACAATGATGCACTTGGCCAAAAAGGGCGTATGCGTTTTTTCCTGAATATATTCAGGTAAAAACGCATACGCCCTTTTTGGCCAACCAAGCAAGCTTGCAAAGGAAATCTGCACTACAATGAAGTCTCACTGCCCCCCAGTCAAAAGAGCCATCTGAAAAAAGTGTAAAATCCAGAAAGGCAGGACAGGCTAAGGAGAACTGGGAGCCTTTTTATGCTGATGGGTGGGATGTAAATTGCAAACAGCCACTCTGGAGAAGTGTATGGTGTTTCCTGAAACATCCAAAAAACAAAGCAACAGAGCCTAGGGCACTCCCACTTATGGTCCTATTGCTTAGGGAAATTAAAATCAAAAAGACACAGCCACCCCAAAATTTCGGCCGGCTCTGTTTACAAGAACCTCGTTTACTGTACAAGTTCAATATCACAGAAAGCGAAAAATGGAAAAAGAAGTTGTGGTACTTACGTACAATGCAATATCACTCAGCAATGAAATCTATGTCATCAGGCCCGTAGCAGCATAATGAGTGGATTCAGGTACGATGATTCTAAGTGAAATAAATCACACAGAAAAAGAAACATCATAAGATATCACTACTACACGGAATGTAAACTTGGCTACACAGGAACTGAATTACAAAACAGAACAGGGTCTCAAATGTAGAAAACCAACTTATGCTTGCTTAAGGGGAAAGGTGAGTTGGGGTGCGGCATAAAACCAGAGATTGAAATTAGCACAGATACCGTTCCATAAGCCAAATATGTAATAGACAAGAGCTACTCCTTGCTCAAAGAAGTGGACTCAACACCCCATAATAAACGCCTAAGAATATACCTGACTAGTAAGAATCTTAAAACCTTTGGATTTATATGTCTCCAAAAGAGAATCAAGCGTGTGTACAGCGGAATAAACGCAGCAGTGATAGGATTGGTGAGGTTTGGTGAGCAAATGCAGGCCCTTTGAAGTCATATTGCATGGTACCCATTCCATGGGTCTCAACTCTCCAGGTTTAAGGGATTCTTCCTTCAGCTAAAACATGCATGTGGAACCCAGAGTATGACCCACCGTGTGATCGGGAAACGTGTTCAAATGTGTCTCAGTTTTCGTCCCCTGGTACTCGGGTGCAACATTCCAGACGCTTTACTAACACTCTCCCCACTTGGAGAGTGAGTGCCTTTAACCTCCTGTTTGGCCCAGTTTGCAATTTCTGCGTAAGATGAACAGGAATAGGGATAACCAATGAGAGACTAGGTGGAGGTGTCTGGACGGGCAAATTTAACTCTCATTTCCCACCAGGAAGAGGAAATAACCAAAGGCAAAGCGTGCCATGCCAGAAGCACACTAAGGCCTGAAGCAATCCTGCGGTGTTGCGGCCAGCTCACAAGAAAGCGAGTTGAAGAAAGGAGCTCAGGGGCACTGTAATTCACAAACCTGCAGAGTTATAAATGACAGCTATCTTCCAAAAATATATTGAAGTAAGGCTGCCAAGAGGAGTTGAAAGCGGGGCAGAATTGCAGGAAACCGATTTCAGGAGGTAGACTGGAATTGCATGTAAAGCATAGGAAAAGAGGCAGAACGTCCACAATGATGCACTTGGCCAAAAAGGGCGTATGCGTTTTTTCCTGAATATATTCAGGAAAAAACGCATACGCCCTTTTTGGCAAACCAAGCAAGCTTGCAAAGGAAATCTGCACTACAATGAAGTCTCACTGCCCCCCAGTCAAAAGAGCCATCTGAAAAAAGTGTAAAATCCAGAAAGGCAGGACAGGCTAAGGAGAACTGGGAGCCTTTTTATGCTGATGGGTGGGATGTAAATTGCCAACAGCCACTCTGGAGAAGTGTATGGTGTTTCCTGAAACATCCAAAAAACTAAGCAACAGAGCCTAGGGCACTCCCACTTATGGTCCTATAGCTTAGGGAAATTAAAATCAAAAAGACACAGCCACCCCAAAGTTTCGGCCGGCTCTGTTTACAAGAACCTCATTTACTGTACAAGTTCAATATCACAGAAAGCGAAAAATGGATAAAGAAGTTGTGGTACATACATACAATGCAATATCACTCAGCAATGAAATCTATGTCATCAGGCCCGTAGCAGCATAATGAGTGGATTCAGGTACGATGATTCTAAGTGAAATAAATCACACAGAAAAAGAAACATCATAAGATATCACTACTACACGGAATGTAAACTTGGCTACACAGGAACTGAATTACAAAACAGAACAGGGTCTCAAATGTAGAAAACCAACTTATTCTTGCTTAAGGGGAAAGGTGAGTTGGGGTGCGGCATAAAACCAGAGATTGAAATTAGCACAGATACCGTTCCATAAGCCAAATATGTAATAGACAAGAGCTACTCCTTGCTCAAAGAAGTGGACTCAACACCCCATAATAAACGCCTAAGAATATACCTGACTAGTAAGAATCTTAAAACCTTCGGATTTATATGTCGCCAAAAGAGAATCAAGCGTGTGTACAGCGGCATAAACGCAGCAGTGATAGGATTGGTGAGGTTCGGTGAGCAAATGCAGGCCCTTTGAAGTCATATTGCATGGTACCCATTCCATGGGTCTCAACTCTCCAGGTTTAAGGGATTCTTCCTTCAGCTAAAACATGCATGTGGAACCCAGAGTATGACCCACCGTGTGATCGGGAAACGTGTTCAAATGTGTCTCAGTTTTCGTCCCCTGGTACTCGGGTGCAACATTCCAGACGCTTTACTAACACTCTCCCCACTTGGAGAGTGAGTGCCTTTAACCTCCTGTTTGGCCCAGTTTGCAATTTCTGCGTAAGATGAACAGGAACAGGGAGAAACAATGAGAGACTAGGTGGAGGTGTCTGGACGGGCAAATTTAACTCTCATTTCCCACCACGAAGAGGAAATAACCAAAGGCTCAGCGTGCCATGCCAGAAGCACACTAAGGCCTAAAGCAATCCTGCGGTGTTGCGGCCAGCTCACAAGAAAGCGAGTTGAAGAAAGGAGCTCAGGGGCACTGTAATTCACAAACCTGCAGAGTTATAAATGACAGCTATCTTCCAAAAATATATTGAAGTAAGGCTGCCAAGAGGAGTTGAAAGCGGGGCAGAATTGCAGGAAACTGATTTCAGGAGGTAGACTGGAATTGCATGTAAAGCATAGGAAAAGAGGCAGAACGTCCACAATGATGCACTTGGCCAAAAAGGGCGTATGCGTTTTCTCCTGAATATATTCAGGAAAAAACGCATACGCCCTTTTTGGCCAACCAAGCAAGCTTGCAAAGGAAATCTAGACTACAATGAAGTCTCACTGCCCCCCAGTCAAAAGAGCCATGTGAAAAATGTGTAAAATCCAGAAAGGCAGGACAGGCTAAGGAGAACTGGGAGCCTTTTTATGCTGATGGGTGGGATGTAAATTGCCAACAGCCACTCTGGAGAAGTGTATGGTGTTTCCTGAAACATCCAAAAAACAAAGCAACAGAGCCTAGGGCACTCCCACTTATGGTCCTATAGCTTAGGGAAATTAAAATCAAAAAGACACAGCCACCCCAAAGTTTCGGCCGGCTCTGTTTACAAGAACCTCATTTACTGTACAAGTTCAATATCACAGAAAGCGAAAAATGGATAAAGAAGTTGTGGTACATACGTACAATGCAATATCACTCAGCAATGAAATCTATGTCATCAGGCCCGTAGCAGCATAATGAGTGGATTCAGGTACGATGATTCTAAGTGAAATAAATCACACAGAAAAAGAAACATCATAAGATATCACTACTACACGGAATGTAAACTTGGCTACACAGGAACTGAATTACAAAACAGAACAGGGTCTCAAATGTAGAAAACCAACTTATGCTTGCTTAAGGGGAAAGGTGAGTTGGGGTGCGGCATAAAACCAGAGATTGAAATTAGCACAGATACCGTTCCATAAGCCAAATATGTAATAGGCAAGAGCTACTCCTTGCTCAAAGAAGTGGACTCAACACCCCATAATAAACGCCTAAGAATATACCTGACTAGTAAGAATCTTAAAACCTTTGGATTTATATGTCTCCAAAAGAGAATCAAGCGTGTGTACAGCGGCATAAACGCAGCAGTGATAGGATTGGTGAGGTTCGGTGAGCAAATGCAGGCCCTTTGAAGTCATATTGCATGGTACCCATTCCATGGGTCTCAACTCTCCAGGTTTAAGGGATTCTTCCTTCAGCTAAAACATGCATGTGGAACCCAGAGTATGATCCACCATGTGATCGGGAAACGTGTTCAAATGTGTCTCAGTTTTCGTCCCGTGGAACTCGGGTGCAACATTCCAGACGCTTTACTAACACTCTCCCCACTTGGAGAGTGAGTGCCTTTAACCTCCTGTTTGGCCCAGTTTGCAATTTCTGCGTAAGATGAACAGGAATAGGGATAACCAATGAGAGACTAGGTGGAGGTGTCTGGACGGGCAAATTTAACTCTCATTTCCCACCAGGAAGAGGAAATAACCAAAGGCAAAGCGTGCCATGCCAGAAGCACACTAAGGCCTGAAGCAATCCTGCGGTGTTGCGGCCAGCTCACAAGAAAGCGAGTTGAAGAAAGGAGCTCAGGGGCACTGTAATTCACAAACCTGCAGAGTTATAAATGACAGCTATCTTCCAAAAATATATTGAAGTAAGGCTGCCAAGAGGAGTTGAAAGCGGGGCAGAATTGCAGGAAACCGATTTCAGGAGGTAGACTGGAATTGCATGTAAAGCATAGGAAAAGAGGCAGAACGTCCACAATGATGCACTTGGCCAAAAAGGGCGTATGCGTTTTTTCCTGAATATATTCAGGAAAAAACGCATACGCCCTTTTTGGCAAACCAAGCAAGCTTGCAAAGGAAATCTGCACTACAATGAAGTCTCACTGCCCCCCAGTCAAAAGAGCCATCTGAAAAAAGTGTAAAATCCAGAAAGGCAGGACAGGCTAAGGAGAACTGGGAGCCTTTTTATGCTGATGGTTGGGATGTAAATTGCCAACAGCCACTCTGGAGAAGTGTATGGTGTTTCCTGAAACATCCAAAAAACTAAGCAACAGAGCCTAGGGCACTCCCACTTATGGTCCAATAGCTTAGGGAAATTAAAATCAAAAAGACACAGCCACCCCAAAGTTTCGGCCGGCTCTGTTTACAAGAACCTCATTTACTGTACAAGTTCAATATCACAGAAAGCGAAAAATGGATAAAGAAGTTGTGGTACATACATACAATGCAATATCACTCAGCAATGAAATCTATGTCATCAGGCCCGTAGCAGCATAATGAGTGGATTCAGGTACGATGATTCTAAGTGAAATAAATCACACAGAAAAAGAAACATCATAAGATATCACTACTACACGGAATGTAAACTTGGCTACACAGGAACTGAATTACAAAACAGAACAGGGTCTCAAATGTAGAAAACCAACTTATTCTTGCTTAAGGGGAAAGGTGAGTTGGGGTGCGGCATAAAAACCAGAGATTGAAATTAGCACAGATACCGTTCCATAAGCCAAATATGTAATAGACAAGAGCTACTCCTTGCTCGAAGAAGTGGACTCAACACCCCATAATAAACGCCTAAGAATATACCTGACTAGTAAGAATCTTAAAACCTTCGGATTTATATGTCGCCAAAAGAGAATCAAGCGTGTGTACAGCGGCATAAACGCAGCAGTGATAGGATTGGTGAGGTTCGGTGAGCAAATGCAGGCCCTTTGAAGTCATATTGCATGGTACCCATTCCATGGGTCTCAACTCCCCAGGTTTAAGGTATTCTTCCTTCAGCTAAAACATGCATGTGGAACCCAGAGTATGACCCACCGTGTGATCGGGAAACGTGTTCAAATGTGTCTCAGTTTTCGTCCCCTGGTACTCGGGTGCAACATTCCAGACGCTTTACTAACACTCTCCCCACTTGGAGAGTGAGTGCCTTTAACCTCCTGTTTGGCCCAGTTTGCAATTTCTGCGTAAGATGAACAGGAACAGGGAGAAACAATGAGAGACTAGGTGGAGGTGTCTGGACGGGCAAATTTAACTCTCATTTCCCACCACGAAGAGGAAATAACCAAAGGCTCAGCGTGCCATGCCAGAAGCACACTAAGGCCTAAAGCAATCCTGCGGTGTTGCGGCCAGCTCACAAGAAAGCGAGTTGAAGAAAGGAGCTCAGGGGCACTGTAATTCACAAACCTGCAGAGTTATAAATGACAGCTATCTTCCAAAAATATATTGAAGTAAGGCTGCCAAGAGGAGTTGAAAGCGGGGCAGAATTGCAGGAAACTGATTTCAGGAGGTAGACTGGAATTGCATGTAAAGCATAGGAAAAGAGGCAGAACGTCCACAATGATGCACTTGGCCAAAAAGGGCGTATGCGTTTTCTCCTGAATATATTCAGGAAAAAACGCATACGCCCTTTTTGGCCAACCAAGCAAGCTTGCAAAGGAAATCTAGACTACAATGAAGTCTCACTGCCCCCCAGTCAAAAGAGCCATGTGAAAAATGTGTAAAATCCAGAAAGGCAGGACAGGCTAAGGAGAACTGGGAGCCTTTTTATGCTGATGGGTGGGATGTAAATTGCCAACAGCCACTCTGGAGAAGTGTATGGTGTTTCCTGAAACATCCAAAAAACAAAGCAACAGAGCCTAGGGCACTCCCACTTATGGTCCTATAGCTTAGGGAAATTAAAATCAAAAAGACACAGCCACCCCAAAGTTTCGGCCGGCTCTGTTTACAAGAACCTCATTTACTGTACAAGTTCAATATCACAGAAAGCGAAAAATGGATAAAGAAGTTGTGGTACATACGTACAATGCAATATCACTCAGCAATGAAATCTATGTCATCAGGCCCGTAGCAGCATAATGAGTGGATTCAGGTACGATGATTCTAAGTGAAATAAATCACACAGAAAAAGAAACATCATAAGATATCACTACTACACGGAATGTAAACTTGGCTACACAGGAACTGAATTACAAAACAGAACAGGGTCTCAAATGTAGAAAACCAACTTATGCTTGCTTAAGGGGAAAGGTGAGTTGGGGTGCGGCATAAAACCAGAGATTGAAATTAGCACAGATACCGTTCCATAAGCCAAATATGTAATAGGCAAGAGCTACTCCTTGCTCAAAGAAGTGGACTCAACACCCCATAATAAACGCCTAAGAATATACCTGACTAGTAAGAATCTTAAAACCTTTGGATTTATATGTCTCCAAAAGAGAATCAAGCGTGTGTACAGCGGCATAAACGCAGCAGTGATAGGATTGGTGAGGTTCGGTGAGCAAATGCAGGCCCTTTGAAGTCATATTGCATGGTACCCATTCCATGGGTCTCAACTCTCCAGGTTTAAGGGATTCTTCCTTCAGCTAAAACATGCATGTGGAACCCAGAGTATGATCCACCATGTGATCGGGAAACGTGTTCAAATGTGTCTCAGTTTTCGTCCCGTGGAACTCGGGTGCAACATTCCAGACGCTTTACTAACACTCTCCCCACTTGGAGAGTGAGTGCCTTTAACCTCCTGTTTGGCCCAGTTTGCAATTTCTGCGTAAGATGAACAGGAACAGGGAGAACCAATGAGAGACTAGGTGGAGGTGTCTGGACGGGCAAATTTAACTCTCATTTCCCACCACGAAGAGGAATTAACCAAAGGCTCAGCGTGCCATGCCAGAAGCACACTAGGGCCTGAAGCAATCCTGCGGTGTTGCAGCGAGCTCACAGGAAAGCAAGTTGAAGAAAGGAACTCAGGGGTACTGTAATTCACAAACCTGCAGATGCAGAGTTATAAATGACAGCTATCGTCCAAAAATATATTGAACTAAGGCTGCCAAGAGGACTTGAAAGCGGGGCAGAATTGCAGGAAACCGATTTCAGGAGGTAGACTGGAATTGCATGTAAAGCATAGGAAAAGAGGCAGAACGTCCACAATGATGCACTTGGCCAAAAAGGGCGTATGCGTTTTTTCCTGAATATATTCAGGAAAAAACGCATACGCCCTTTTTGGCCAACCAAGCAAGCTTGCAAAGGAAATCTGCACTACAATGAAGTCTCACTGCCCCCCAGTCAAAAGAGCCATGTGAAAAATGTGTAAAATCCAGAAAGGCAGGACAGGCTAAGGAGAACTGGGAGCCTTTTTATGCTGATGGGTGGGATGTAAATTGCCAACAGCCACTCTGGAGAAGTGTATGGTGTTTCCTGAAACATCCAAAAAACAAAGCAACAGAGCCTAGGGCACTCCCACTTATGGTCCTATAGCTTAGGGAAATTAAAATCAAAAAGACACAGCCACCCCAAAGTTTCGGCCGGCTCTGTTTACAAGAACCTCATTTACTGTACAAGTTCAATATCACAGAAAGCGAAAAATGGATAAAGAAGTTGTGGTACATACGTACAATGCAATATCACTCAGCAATGAAATCTATGTCATCAGGCCCGTAGCAGCATAATGAGTGGATTCAGGTACGATGATTCTAAGTGAAATAAATCACACAGAAAAAGAAACATCATAAGATATCACTACTACACGGAATGTAAACTTGGCTACACAGGAACTGAATTACAAAACAGAACAGGGTCTCAAATGTAGAAAACCAACTTATGCTTGCTTAAGGGGAAAGGTGAGTTGGGGTGCGGCAAAAAACCAGAGATTGAAATTAGCACAGATACCGTTCCATAAGCCAAATATGTAATAGGCAAGAGCTACTCCTTGCTCAAAGAAGTGGACTCAACACCCCATAATAAACGCCTAAGAATATACCTGACTAGTAAGAATCTTAAAACCTTTGGATTTATATGTCTCCAAAAGAGAATCAAGCGTGTGTACAGCGGCATAAACGCAGCAGTGATAGGATTGGTGAGGTTCGGTGAGCAAATGCAGGCCCTTTGAAGTCATATTGCATGGTACCCATTCCATGGGTCTCAACTCTCCAGGTTTAAGGGATTCTTCCTTCAGCTAAAACATGCATGTGGAACCCAGAGTATGATCCACCATGTGATCGGGAAACGTGTTCAAATGTGTCTCAGTTTTCATCCCGTGGAACTCGGGTGCAACATTCCAGATGCTTTACTAACACTCTCCCCACTTGGAGAGTCAGTTCCTTTAACCTCCTGTTTGGCCCAGTTTGCAATTTCTGTGGAAAATGAACAGGAATAGGGAGAACCAAAGAGAGACTAGCTGGAGGTGTCTGGACGTGCAAATTTAACTCTCATTTCCCACCAGGAAGAGGAATTAACCAAAGGCTCAGCGTGCCGTGCCGGAACCACACTAGGGCCTGAAGCAATCCTGCGGTGTTGTGGCCAGCTCACAAGAAAGCGAGTTGATGAAAGGAGCTCAGGGGCACTGTAATTCACAAACCTGCAGAGTTATAAATGACAGCTATCCTCCAAAAATATATTGAAGTAAGGCTGCCAAGAGGAGTTGAAAGCGGAGCAGAATTGCAGGAAACCGATTTCAGGAGGTAGACTGGAATTGCATGTAAAGCATAGGAAAAGAGGCAGAACGTCCACAATGATGCACTTGGCCAAAAAGGGCGTATGCGTTTTTTCCTGAATATATTCAGGAAAAAACGCATACGCCCTTTTTGGCCAACCAAGCAAGCTTGCAAAGGAAATCTGCACTACAATGAAGTCTCACTGCCCCACGGTCAAAAGGGCCATCTGAAAAAAGTGTAAAATCCAGAAAGGCAGGACAGGCTATGGAGAACTGGGAGCCTTGTTATGCTGGTGGGCGGGATGTAAATTGCCAACAGCCACTCTGGAGAAGTGTACGGTGTTTCCTGAAACATCTAAAAAACAAAGCAAAAGAGCCTAGGGCACTTCCACTTATGGTCCTATAGATTAGGGAAATTAAAATCAGAAAGACACAGCCACCCCAAAATTTGGGCCGGCTCTGTTGACAAGAACCTCGTTTACGGTACAAGTTCAATATCACAGAAAGCGAAAAATGGATAAAGAAGTTGTGGTACTTACGTACAATGCAATATCACTCAGCAATGAAATCTATGTCATCAGGCCCGTAGCAGCATAATGAGTGGATGCAGGTACGATGATTCTAAGTGAAATAAGTCACACAGAAAAAGAAACATCATAAGGTAACACTACTACACGGAATGTAAACTTGGCTACACAGGAACTGAATTACAAAACAGAACAGGGTCTCAAATGTAGAAAACCAACTTATGCTTGCTTAAGGGGAAAGGTGAGTTGGTGTGCTGCATGAAACCAGAGATTGAAATTAGCACAGATACCGTTCCATAAGCCAAATATGTAATAGACAAGAGCTACTCCTTGCTCAACGCAGTGGACTCAACACCCCATATTAAACGCCTAAGAATATACCTGACTAGAAATAATCTTAAAACCTATGGATTTATATGTCTCCGAAAGAGAATCAAGCGTGTGTACGGCGGCATAAACGCAGCAGTGATAGGATTGGTGAGGTTCGGTGAGCAAATGTAGACCCTTTGAAGTCATACTGCATGGTACCCATTCCATGGGTCTCAACTCTCCAGGTTTAAGGGATTCTTCCTTCAGCTGAAACATGCATGTGGAACACAGAGTATGATCCACCGTGTGATCAGGAAACGTGTTCAAATGTGTCTCAGTTTTCGTCCCCTGGTACTCGGGTGCAACATTCAAGACGCTTTACTAACACTCTCTCCACTTGGAGAGTCAGTGCCTTTAACCTCCTGTTTGGCCCAGTTTGCAATTTCTGCGTAGGATGAACAGGAATAGGGAGAACCAATGAGAGACTAGCTGGAGCTGTGAGGACGGGCAAATTTAACTCTCATTTCCAACCAGGAAGAGGAATTAACCAAAGGCTCAGCATGCAATGCCGGAACCAAACTAGGGCCTGAAGCAATCCTGCGGTGTTGCGGCCAGCTCACAAGAAAGCGAGTTGAAGAAAGTAGCTCAGGGGCACTGTAATTCACAATTCTGCAGAGTTATAAATGACAGCTATCTTCCAAAAATATATTGAAGGAAGGCTGCCAAGAGGACTTGAAAGCGGGGCAGAATTGCAGGAAACCGATTTCAGGAGGTAGACTGGAATTGCATGTAAAGCATAGGAAAAGAGGCAGAACGTCCACAATGATGCACTTGGCCAAAACGTGCATATGCGTTTTTTCCTGAATATATACAGGAAAAAACGCATACGCCCGTTTTGGCCAACCAAGCAAGTTAGCAAAGGAAATCTGCACTACAATGAAGTCTCACTGCCCCCCCGGTCAAAAGGGCTATCTGAAAAAAGTGTAAAATCCAGAAAGGCAGGACAGGCCATGGAGAACTGGGAACCTTGTTATGCTGATGGGCGGGATGTAAATTGCCAACAGCCACTCTGAAGAAGTGTATGGTGTTTCCTCAAACATCAAAAAAACAAAGCAACAGAGCCTAGGGCACTTCCACTTATGGTCCTATAGCTTAGGGAAATTAAAATCAAAAAGACTCAGCCACCCCAAAGTTTCGGCCGGCTCTGTTTACAAGAACCTCGTTTACGGTACAAGTTCAATATCACAGAAAGCGAAAAATGGATAAAGAAGTTGTGGTACTTACGTACAATGCAATATCACTCAGCAATGAAATCTATGTCATCAGGCCCGTAGCAGCATAATGAGTGGATTCAGGTACGATGATTCTAAGTGAAATAAGTCACACAGAAAAAGAAACATCATAAGATATCACTACTACACGGAATGTAAACTTGGCTACACAAGAACTGAATTACAAAACAGAACAGGGTGTCAAATGTAGAAAACCAACTTATGCTTGCTTAAGTGGAAAGGTTAGTTGGGGTGCTGCATAAAACCAGAGATTGAAATTAGCACAGATACCGTTCCATAAGCCAAATATGTAATAGACAAGAGCTACTCCTTGCTCAACGAAGTGGACTCAACACCCCACATTAAACGCCTAAGAATATACCTGACTAGTAATAATCTTAATACCTAAGGATTTATATGTCTCCGAAAGAGAATCAAGCGTGTGTACAGCGGCATAAACGCAGCAGTGATAGGATTGGTGAAGTTTGGTGAGCAAATGCAGACCCTTTGAAGTCATATTGCATGGTACCCATTCCATGGGTCTCAACTCTCCAGGTTTAAGGGATTCTTACTTCAGCTAAAACATGCATGTGGAACCCAGAGTATGATCCACCATGTGATCGGGAAACGTGTTCAAATGTGTCTCAGTTTTCGTCCCCTGGTACTCGGGTGCAACATTCCAGACGCTTTACTAACACTCTGCCCACTTGGAGAGTCAGTGCCTTTAACCTCCTGTTTGGCCCAGTTTGCAATCTCTGTGGAAAATGAACAGGAATAGGGAGAACCAATGAGAGACTAGGTGGAGGTGTCTGGACGGGCAAATTTAACTCTCTTTTCCCACCAGGAAGAGAAATTAACCAAAGGATCAGCATGCCATGCCGGAACCAAACTAGGGCCCGAAGCAATCCTGCGGTGTTGCGGCCAGCTCACAAGAAAGCGAGTTGAAGAAAGTAGCTCAGGGGCACTGTAATTCACAAACCTGCAGAGTTATAAATGACAGCTATCTTCCAAAAATATATTGAAGTAAGGCTGCCAAGAGGAGTTGAAAGTGGGGCAGAATTGCAGGAAACCGATTTCAGGAGGTAGACAGGAATTGCATGTAACGCATAGGAAAAGAGGCAGAAAGTCCACAATGATGCTCTTGGCCAAAAAGGGCGTATGCGTTTTTTCCTGAATCAGGAAAAAACGCATACGCCCTTTTTGGCCAAACAAGCAAGCTTGCAAAGGAAATCTGCACTACAATGAAGTCTCACTGCCCCCCGGTCAAAAGGGCCATCTGAAAAAAATGTAAAATCCAGAAAGGCAGGACAGGCCATGGAGAACTGGGAGCCTTGTTATGCTGATGATCGGGATGTGAATTGCCAGCAGCCACTCTGGAGAAGTGTATGGTGTTTCCTGAAACATCCAAAAAACAAAGCAACAGAGCCTAGGGCACTTCCACTTATGGTCCTATAGCTTAGGGAAATTAAAATCAAAAGACACAGCCACCCCAAAGTTTGGGACGGCTCTGTTTACAAGAACCTCGTTTACGGTACAAGTTCAATATCACAGAAAGCGAAAAATGGATAAAGAAGTTGTGGTACTTACGTACAATGCAATATCACTCAGCAATGAAATCTATGTCATCAGGCCCGTAGCAGCATAATGAGTGTATTCAGGTACGATGATTCTAAGTGAAATAAGTCACACAGAAAAAGAAACATCATAAGATATCCCTAATACACGGAATGTAAACTTGGCTACACAGGAACTGAATTACAAAACAGAACAGGGTGTCAAATGTAGAAAACCAACGTATGCTTGCTTAAGGGGAAAGGTGAGTTGGGGTGCTGCATGAAACCAGAGATTGAAATTAGCAGAGATACCGTTCCATAAGCCAAATATGTAATAGACAAGAGCTACTCCTTGCTCAACGAAGTGGACTCAACACCCCATATTAAACGCCTAAGAATATACCTGACTAGTAAGAATCTTAAAACCTATGGATTTATATGTCTCCGAAAGAGAATCAAGCGTCTGTACAGCAGCATAAACGCAGCAGTGATAGGATTGGTGAGGTTTGGTGAGCAAATGCAGACCCTTTGAAGTCATATTGCATGGTACCCATTCCATGGGTCTCAACTCTCCAGGTTTAAGGGATTCTTCCTTCAGCTAAAACATGCATGTGGAACGGAGTGTATGATCCACCGTGTGATCGGGAAACGTGTTCAAATGTGTCTCAGTTTTCGTCCCCTGGTACTCGGGTGCAACATTCCAGACGCTTTACTAACACTCTCCCCACTTGGAGAGTCAGTGCCTTTAACCTCCTGTTTGGCCCAGTTTGCAATTTCTTCGGAAGATGAACAGCAATAAGGAGAAGCAATGGGAGACTATCTGTAGGTGTCTGGACGGGCAAATTTAACTCTCATTTCCCACCAGGAAGATAAATGAACCAAAGGCTCCGCGTGCCATGCTGGAACTAGATTAGGGCCTGAGGAGATCCTGCGGTGTTGCGGCCAGCTCACAAGAAAGCGAGTTGAAGAAAGGAGCTCAGGGGCACTGTAATTCAGAAACCTGCGGAGTTATAAATGACAGCTATCATCCAAAATTATACTGAAGTAAGGCTGCGAAGAGGACTTGAATGCGGGGCAGAATTGCTGGAAACTGATTTCAGAACGTACACGGGAGTAGCTCTTAAAGCATAGGAAAAGAGACAGAACTTGGAAAATAATGCACTTGGCAAAAAAGGGCATATGTGTTTTATACAGAGCTCTCATACCTGAGGGGAGGAGATTCCCAGCAGGCTCCAACTGCCACCTGAGGGCTCACATTGCCAAGGCAACGTGAGCATGCCAGGCAGGAGTTACCTCACAGCAGAGGTCCCACCTCACAGAAGGGTGAGAAACCCAGCCAACATCAGACTCTCACCAGAGGGCCCACATCACCAAGGGGATGGGAACCAGGCAGGAGTGTCTTCACATCAGTGGGGTCACATCATCAAAAGCTGAGGTACTCAGCACATGTGTCCTCAAACCAGAGGACCCACATCACCAAGGACCTCGGAGTGAGGCAGGCAGGAGTAGCCTCACAACACTGGGCACATAGAATAAAAAAGTGAGGAATCCAGCAGTTGGAACCTCCCAGCAGGCGGCCCAGAGCACCGAGGCCATGAGATCCAGGCCACAGTGAACTCACAGAAGAGGGCCCATGTCATGAAACTGAGCAACCCAGCCATTGGAACCTCAGAGCAGGAGGCCCACATCCCCATGGGGATGGAATTCTGGTAGGAGTGTCCTCGCACCACTGAGAACGTATCAGAAAATTTTGGGCGACCAGCAGTTAGGGCCTGACGCCAGAGGACCCTCATCACCAAGGGAAGGAGGCTCCCAGCAGGCTCCAACTGCCACCAGAGGGCTGACGTCGCCAAGGCGATGTGTGCCAACCAGGCACGAATGACCTCACAGCAGAGGGCCCACCTCAGAGAAGTGTGACGAACCCAGTCAGGATCAGACTCGCACCAGAGGGCCCACATCACCAAATGGATTGGAACCAGGCAGGAGTGTCCTCACATGAGTAGGGCCACATCATCTAAAGGTGAGGAACCCAGAACATGTGGCTTCAAACCATAGGACACCCATCACCAAGGGGCTGGGAGTGAGGCAGGCAGGAGGAGCCTCATAACAGAGGGCCCAAAAATAAGAAAGGTGAGGAATCCAGCAGTTGGAACCTCCCAGCAGGCGGCCCAGAGCACAGAGGCTAGAGGAACCAGGCCAGAGTGAACTAACACCAGACAGCCCACATCATGAAACTGTGAGCAACCCAGACATTGGGACCTCAGAGCAGAAGGCCCACATCCCCATGGTGATGGGAACATGACAGGAGTGTCCTGGCATCACTGGGCTCACATCAGAAAACGTGGGGTGCTCAGAAGTTAGGGCCTGACGCTAGAGGGCACTCATCACCGAGAGGAGGAGGCTCCCAGCAGGCTCCAGCTGCCACCAGAGGGCCAACGTCGCCAAGGTGATGTGTGCCAGCCTGGCAGGAGTGACCTCACAGCAGAGGGCCCACCTCACAGAAGGGTGAGGAACACAGCCAGGATCAGACTCTCACCAGAGGGCCCACATCACCAAGGGGATGGGAACCAGGCAGGAGTGTCCCCACACCAGTGGGACAACATCATCGAAAGGTGAGGATCCCAGCACATGTGTCCTCAAACCAGAGGAACCACATCACCAAGGGGTTCGGAATGAGGCTGGCAGGACTGGCCTCACAACACAGGGTCCATAGAATATAAAAGTTGAGGAATCCAGCAGTTGGAACCTCCCAGCAAGTGGCCCAGAGCACCGAGGCTATGGGATCCAGGCCGCAGTGAACTCACAGCAGAGGGCCCACATCATGAACCTGTGAGCAGCCCAGCTGTTGGGACCTCAGAACAGAAGGCCCACATCCCCATTGGGATGGGAACCTGGCAGGAGTGGCTTTGCACCACTTAGCACATATCAGAAAATGTTAGGAGCCCAGCAGTTAGGGCCTGATGCCAGGGGGCCCTCATAACTGAGGGGAGGAGACTCCCAGCAGGTTCCAACTGCCAACAGAGGGCCCACGTCTACAAGGTGGCATGCGCCAGCCAGGCAGTAGTGACCTCACAGCAGAGGGCCTATCTCACAGAAGGGTGAGGAACCGAGGCAGGATGAGACTCTCACCAGAGGGCCCACAACACCAAGGGGATGGGAACCAGTCAGGACTGTCCTCCCACCAGTGGGGCCACATCATCGAAAGGTGAGGAACCCAGCACATGTGGCCTCATATCAGAGGACATACATCACAAAGGGGATGGGAGTGAGGCAGGTAGGAGTAGCCTAAAAACAGAGGGCTCAAAGAATAAAAAAAGTGAGGAATCCAGCATTTGGAACCTCCCAGCAGGCGGCCGAGAGCACAGAAGCTATGGGATGCAGGCAGGAGTTAACTAACACCAGAGAGCCCACATCATGAAACTGTGAGCAACCCAGGCATTGGGACCTCAGAGCAGAAAGCCCACATCCCCATGGGGATGGGAACCTGACAGGAGTGTCCTGGCATCACTGGGCTCACATCAGAAAACGTGGGGAGCCCAGCAGTTAGAGCCTGATGCTAGAGGGCCGTCATCACCGAGGGCAGGAGGCTCCCAGCAGCTTCCATGTGCCAACAGAGGGCCCACGTCGCCAAGGTGATGTGTGCAAGTCAGGCAGGATTGACCTCACAGCAGAGGGCCTACCTCACAGAAGAGTGAGGAACCCAGCCAGGATAAGACTGTCACCAGAAGGCCCACATCACCAAGGGGATGGGAACCAGGCAGGAGTGTCCTCACACCAGTGGGGCCACATCATTGAAAGTTGCCTAACCCAGCACATGTGGCCTCAAACCAGAAGACCCACATCACGAAGGGGTTGCGAGTGAGGCAGGCAGGAGGAGCATCACAACACAGGACCCATAGAATACAAAAGTTGAGGAATCGAGCAGTTGGAACCTCCCAGCAGGCAGCCAAGACCACAGAGGCTATGGGATCCAGGCCACAGTGAACTAACACCAGAGAGCCCACATCATGAAATTGTGATCAACCCAGCCGTTGGAACCTCAGAGCAGAAGGCCCACATCCCCATGGGGATGGGAACCTAAGAGGAGTGCTTGAGCAACACTGGGCTCACTAAGAAAAGTTGGGGAGCCCAGCAGTTAGGGCCTGACGTCAGAGGGCCCTCATCACAGAGCTGAGGAGGCTCCCAGCAGGGTCCAATTGCCACCAGAGGGCTCATGTCAACAAGGCGAGGTGAGCAACCCAGGCAAGAGTTACCTGATAGTAGAGGGCCCACCTCACAGATGGGTGAGGAACCCAGCCAGGATCAGACTCTCACCAGAGGGCCCACATCACAAAGGGGATGGGACCCAGTCAGGATTATCCTCACACCAGTGGGGCCTCATCATCTTAAGGTGAGGAACCCAGCACATGTGTCCTCAAACCAGAGGACCCACATCACCAAGGGCCTTGGAGTGAGGCAGGCAGGAGTAGCCTCACAACACAGGGCACATAATATAAAAAACGTGAGGATTCCAGCATTTAGACCTTCCAGCAGGCAGCCCAGAACACCGAGGATATGGGATCCAGGCCACAGTGAACTCACAGCAGAGGGCCCACATCACAAAACTGTGAGCAACCCAGGAGTTGAGACCTCAGCGCAGAAGGACCACATCCCCATGGGAATGGGAACCTGGCTGGAGTGTCCTCGCACCACTGGGCGCACATCAGAAAATGTGGGGAGCCCACCATTTAGGGCCTGACGCCAGAGGGCCGTCATCACCGAGAGGAGGAGGCGCCCTGCACGCTCCAACTGCCACCAGAGGGCTCACGTCTCCAAGGTGACGTGTGCCAGCCAGGCAGGAGTGACCTCACAGCAGAGGGCCTACCTCACAGAACGTTGAGGAACCCAGCCAGGATTAGACTCTCGCCAGAGGGCCCACCTCACCAAGGGGATGGGAACCAGGCAGGAGTGTCCTCACACGAGTGGGGTCACATCATCGAAAGGTGAGGAACGCAGCACATGTGGCCTCAAGCCATAGGACAGTCATCACCAAGGGGCTGGCAGTGAGGCAGGCAGGAGGAGCCTCACAACAGAGGGCACATAGAATAAAAAAGTTGAGGAATCCAGCAGTTGGAACCTCCCAGCAGGCGGCTCAGAGCACCGATGATAAGGGATCCTTGCCGGAGTGAACTCACAGCAGAGGGCCCACATCATGGTACTGTGAGCAAGCCAGCCGTTTTGACCTCAGAGCAGAAGGCCCATATCGCCATGGGGATGGGAACCTGGCAAGAGTCTCCTCACTCACTTGGCGCACATCAGAAAATGTGGGGAGCCCAGCAGTTAGGGCCTGATGCCAGAGGGCCCTCATCACCGAGGAGAGGAGGCTCCCAGCACACTCCAACTGCCACCAGAGGGCCCACGTCGCCAAGGTGACGTGTGCCAGACAGGCATGATTGACCTCACAGCAGAGGGCCCACCTCACAGAAGGGTGAGGAACCCAGCCAGGATCAGACTCTCACCTGAGGGCCCACATCAGCAAGGGGATGGGAACCAGTCAGGACTGTCTTCCCTCCAGTGGGGTCACATCATCGAAAGGTGCGGAACCCAGCACATGTGGCCTCAAATCAGAGGACACATATCACAAAGGGAATGGGAGTGAGGCAGGCAGGAGTAGCCTAAAAACAGAGGGCCCAAAGAATAAGAAAGGTGAGGAATCCAGCAGTTGGAACTTCCCAGCAGGCGGTCCAGAGCACAGAAGCTATGGGATGCAGGCAGGAGTGAACTAACAGCAGAGAGCCCACATCATGAAACTGTGAGCAACCCAGGCTTTGGGACCTCAGAGCAGAAGGCCCACACCCCAATGGGGATGTGAACCTGGCTGGAGTGTCCTCGCACCACTGGGCACACATCACAAAATGTGGGGAGCCCAGCAGTTAGGGCCTGATGCCAGAGGGCCCTCATCACCGAGGAGAGGAGGCTCCCAGCAGGCTCCAAGTGCCACCAGAGGGCTCATGTCCACAAGGCGAGGTGAGCAAGCCAGGCAGGAGTGACCTCACATCAGACGGCCCACCTCACAGATGGGTGAGGAACCCAGCCAGGATCAGACTCTCAACAGAGGGCCCACATCACCAAGGGGATGTGAACCAGGCAGGAGTCTCCTAAGACCATTGGTCCCACATCATCGAAAGGTGAGGAACCCAGCACATGTGGCCTCAAACCAGACGACACACATCACGAAGGGGCTGGGAGTGAGGCAGGCAGGAGGATCCTCACAACAGAGGGCCCAAAAATTTAAAAAAGTGAGGAATCCAGCAGTTGGAACCTCCCAGCAGGCGGCCAAGAGCACAGAGGCTATGGGATCCAGGCTTCTGTGAACTAACACCAGAGAGCCCACATCATGAAAATGTGAACAACCCAGCCGTTGGGACCTCAGAGCAGAAGGCCCACATCCCCATGGAGATGGGATCCTAAGAGGAGTGCCAAAGCATCACTGGGCTCACTAAGAAAAGTTGGTGAGCCCAGCAGTCAGGGCCTGATGCAAGAGGGCCCTCATCACCGGGGGGAAGAGATTCCCAGCACGCTCCAACTGCCACCACACGGCTGACTTCACCAAGGCAATGTGTGCCAGCCATGCAGGAGTGACCTATCAGCAGAGGGTCTCCCTCACAGGTGGGTGAGGAACAAAGCCAGGAACAGACTCTCACCAGGGGGTCCACATAACCACGTGGATGAGAACCAAGCAGGAGTGTCCTCACACTAGTGGGGCCACATCATCGAAAGGTGAGGAACCCAGCAAAGGTGGCCACAAACCAGAGGACCCACATCACCAAGGGGTTGAGAGTGAGGTAGGTGTCTGGACGGGTATATTTAACACTCATTTCCCACCAGGAAGAGAAATTAACCAAAGGCTCAGCGTGCCCTGCCAGAAGCAGATTAGGGCCTGAAGCAGTCTTGCGGGTTTGCGGCCAGCTCACAAGAAAGCGAGTTGAAGAAAGGAGCTCAGGGGCCCTGTAATTCACAAACCTGCAGAGTTATAAATGACAGATAACGTCCAAAAATATATTGAAGTAAGGCTGCGAAGAGGACTTGAAAGCGGGGCAGAATTGCAGGAAACCGATTTCAGGAGGTAGACTGGATTTGCATTTAAAGCATAGGAAAAGAGGCAGAACATCGACAATGATGCACTTGGCAACAAAGGGCGGCTCTGTTTACAGGAACCTCTTCTACAGTACGAGTTAAATATCCCAGAGAACAAATAATTGATAAAGAAGTTGCGGTACTTACGTACAACAGAATACCACTCAGCAATGAAATCTGTGTCACCAGGCCTGTACCAGCATAATGAGTGGATTGAGGCATGATGATTCTAAGTGAAATAAGTCACACAGAAAAAGAAACATCATAAGGTATCACTAATGCACGGAATGTAAACTTGGCTACACATGAACTGAATTACAAAACAGAACAGGGTCTCAAGATTAGAAAACCAACTTATGCTTGCTTAAAGGGAAAGGTGAGTTAAGGGGGTGCTGCATAAAACCAGAGATTGAAATTAGCACAGATACCGTTCCATAAGCCAAATATGTAATAGACAAGACCTACCCCTTGCTCAACGAAATGGACTCAACAATGAGGTATCACCTCACACCTGTTAGAATGGGCATCATCTGAAAATCTACAAACAACAAATGCTGGAAAGGGTGTGGAGAAAAGGAAGCCTCTTCCACTATTGTTGGGAATATAAATTGATACAGTCACTATGGAGAACAATATGGAGTTTCTTAAGAAACTAATAATAGAATTACCATATGATACAGCGATCCCAGGACTGGACATATACCCAGACAAAACCATAAATCAAAAAGAGACATTCACCGCAATGTTCATTGCATCACTATTTACAATATCGAGGTAATGGAAGCAACCTAAATGCCCACAGACAGACGAATGCATAAAGATGTGGTACATATATAAAATGGAATATTACTAAGCCATGAAAGGAATGAAATTGGGTCATTTGTAGAGACGTCGATGGATCTAGAGACTGTCATACAGAGTGAAGTAAGTCAGAAAGAGAAAAACAAATCTTGTATATTCATGCATATATGTGGAACCTAGAAAAACTGTACAGATTAACCGTTTTGCAAGACATAAATAGAGCAACAGATGTAGACAACAATCGTATGGACAACAAGGGGGGAAAGCTCTTGGAGGGGTGGTGGTGGGAGGAGTTGAGAGATTGGGATTGGCATGTAAACATTTATATGTATAAAATAGATAACCAATGAGAACCTGCTGTATAAAAATATAAAATAAAATTCAAAATTAAAAAGAAATAAAATTTAAAAAATAAAACAGAAAAAACAATTATTCCCTTCACATACATGTATTTATATGAATAAATTATTTCCATGCTTATATCTGTAAATACAAAAAAGAGGAATAAAATCTACCTTGAACCAAAAACGAAAAAGAGAAAAAAAAAACAGAACCCACCAGTTACTCAGAGGAAAACCGTATCAGGGCACTTGCTCCAGTTGTAAACAATTCTGAAGTTGGTCAGTGGTGGGGAATCGTCTCCCATTCAGCCAGCAGCCCCCACACAACAAGCGTCCTCATTGCAAAGCTGGGGCACCGTGCCGAGGCATCTGTGAGTAAACGTGAGCTGAACCCCAGGCCAGTTGCTGCTGAACTGTTCCCGCCCTTCCCAGGTAAAACACCTGAATATATACAAGGACTTGAAAGCCTAGAGGAAGGGCCATGGAGCCACACGAGTGACAGCATGCCAGCTGACTTGGTGCCTGCAGGCCAGCCAGGATGGTCCTGGCCCTGGGTGCTCTTCTGGAAGATTTCCATTTCCCTGCCTGAGATACCCGTCCTGTCCCTTCCCCCACTGCTTTTTTCCTTCCTCACCTCTGCCCAGGGAGAAATTCCAGCAGCAGGTATGGGTGACACATCCTCTTCTTTAGCAGGTGGCAGCCTGGCAACTGCTGCAGAAAGTCCAGCAGAGCCCCACTCACACTGGGCCACCCACAAAGCCGTGGCCTCTCACTCCCTCCCACCAGCCCAGCCCCGAGACTGCTGACAGGGCAGAGAAAATGGCGTCAGGCACAGCTGCAGGGGCTTTTGCTGCCTGGAGTGGTATTTATATTGATCTCAACCCAGGCACACCTGGGGAGGGCTGGCCGGCATGGTAAGGCTGCCCAGGTCAGCCAATCATCACCCCTCAGGGGCTCACAGTTGCAGACAATGGAACTTGCTGAACCGGCCAGGTCCAAGGAACAGGTGTGGGCTCCTGAGAGTCAGGATAGACAAGGGGCTGCAGCTTTGGCTTGTTTTCTAATCATTTTATCTGGCCCATGAGTGGGAGACAACTTCAAGAAAACCCTCTCCTAATGAGAGGAACCCAGGAGTCAGGGAGAGGAGGGGTGGTTGGTGGTTGGAGACAGAGGCCTGGTGCCCTGGGTGCAGTGGAAGTCTCTGGAAGACCAGGTGGAGGGAGGCCACACAGAGTGATGCCCAGGGTCACAGACCTGTCGGAGCTGCTGTTTGTTAGTTCAAGTCCTGCTCTGAGGTGCTCTGTGTCAGCTCTGAGCGACAGGTGAGCTGGGGGTGCTCTTCAATGAGGGCTATGTGCACGGTTCCTGTGTGCCCAGCCCTGCCACGGTACCTACAAGGGTAGCTCTGTATCCTGGGAGGGGCCTGACCATGAGAGCCCCGTGGGCTGGGTTGGGGGTGGGGTACCTGCCCAGGAGAGCTCCATATCCTGGGATTGGCCTGACCACGAGAGCCCCATGGGCTGCTGGGGACCTGGTAAAGGATGTCAGGACAGTCAGTGAAGCCACCGAGGATATACCTCCAGTTGCTCCTGATCCCTACACCCTGCTGGTCATTCTACCAACCACCAGGACATGGTATTCTGTATTAGTCTTCAATGATGCCTTCTTTTGTATTCCATTAGTCCCAGAGTCACAAGAAATTTTGGCTTGTGAGTGGCAGGACTCAACATACAACTAAAACAATACTTCCGGGCCGTCTTGCCCCAAGGGTTCAAAAATTCCCACACCATCTTTGGGGAAAGCTTAGCTAACGACCGAAAAGTTCTACCTCTGGAAAAGGAAACCCTCCTTCAATATGCAGACGACATTCTGATCGCCAGCCCTACTAAGGAGGCCTCTGAACTACCAAGCCAATAAAGGATAGAAGTTGTCCAAGAAAAAGCTCAAATATCACAGACTGCAGTGACCTGCCTGGGCTTCATTCTCACACAAGGTCAGAGAAGCCCATCCCAGGAAAGGGAAGAAACCATTTGCAGCCTTACCCCTTTCTAAAACTAGAAGACAGCTTAGGGGTTCCTGGGGAGGCCAGGGTTTGCTGCTTCTGGATCCCTAACTACAGTCTACTAGCTGGGCCTCTATATGAAACACTGAAAGGAAAAGATGATGATCCTTTTGAACAGAATCCAGAAGTGGCCTTTCAAGAATGGAAAGAGCAGTCAATTCAGACCCTTGCCCTGGAACTCCCTAATTGAGCTAAACCCTTTGACCTTTCCATTCCCGGTGAAAGGTGAATCGCCATTGGAGAATTAGTGCAAAAACTGGGACCACTTGAAATGGAACAACGCAAGAATGCCATCCAGGTAGGATAAACTACAGTCACCAAGGGGCTTGGCCCACTGCCACATCTGGCCAAGATACTGGCGGTATCTAAAAACCTGGAAATCAGCAGCCCAAAAGGCCACCTCCCTCCTAAGGGAAAAGGACCCCACGTGGTGATCCTAATCACCAACCATGCCCTGAAGTTGCAGGGTTCGCTCCGTGGGCACACCGACCTCGAGTGAGGAGGCCCTCCAACTCCAACATCCAGAGAGATAACCGGGGGCAACAGGGCACCATGACGACTCGTGTGAACATCACTTGACCTGGAGTTTCTCTCATAAAACAACAATAGTGTGTCCCGAAGGAGTAGACTACTGCTTGCAGGACTTCCTGCACCCGGAGGGGAGCTAATAATCTTGGCGGGGGAACCGTATATCACACCGTCACCATAGAAAAGCCTACAGACACCGTGATGATGGTGGCCAATAAGACCGGCTGGACTCCTGTTTACTTCAAAAGGCTGTTGACTCAGTGGCCATCATGGTCCTTGATCACCACTGACCCTGGACTGTCTGGGAGTTGAGCGGGCAGGGCTCTGACACCTGGTGCTGTTTTTACGTTAATTCAGGGGCCTAATTGAAGAAAGAGCAGACTACTGGTCAGAACATCTAGGCTGGCAGAAACGGTCAGCCTAAGGTGGCCGAACAAATGTGGGACGGGGTGAAACCGGCCCCCACAGCGTCTCTGCACATCTCTTTCCTGGACCCTTAAAGGTCATTAGAATCTATAACACTTCCAATGCTGGTGCTCAGGCGGACGAGCAGGGAGGCAGGGGTCCTGGGGCCAATCAACGTCACCTGGAGGCTGCTGGGGAGAAGTTCTGACCCTCGTCCCCTGGTATGAGGGCTCCCAACTCAGCACTCAGCAGTTACAGAAGAAGGGTCTGCACCCTCAGCACTCCAAGAATGAGGAACGGGACAAAAGGCAGAGGAGGGGTTTGTCCCCAGCAAAGCCCATTAAAAATCCCTGGGAGATAAAAATAGAATGTGGGCAATAAAGTCAAGTCTGACCTTTTTTATCCTTTGTGCTTTGTCTAATTTCACGTGCTCCTAGGGTCCCGCATGCAGAGGTTCCACACCCGGCACTTCAGACCAGATTTCCTGGTGCAGAATGGCTGGGTCGACACCTCAGCTCCTGGGGCCCAGTGCAGACTCCGAGATATAGAGCCTGAGCTGCAGCCAACCCGGCCCTTGAGAGCTCCGCCCCCTCCCTCTCACTGACTCTGACAGGATCTCTACACAGCAGCCCAGCCCACAGCCCACGGGGTAGTGCATGCTCTCACCTCTCCATTCTCTGATGAAAATATAAAGTTTCCTTTGCTTGGGAACCAAACTCAGTCTCGATCTGTTGGCCCCAATGACACTGGGCAGGGGGACCCTTGTTGGGGTCCACTCTGGAGGATCAGTAACAGAAATTGAGACTATTGTAACTTCAATGAACAGATGTGTGAGCCAAACTGTAGTTAACATAGAACAGTTTATAAGGCTCGGGTAAAATAAGATGTTTCTAACACTTCCATTTGATATTTCCATCACTTTATTATAAGCAAGTTCAGTGAAAAGGTTTGTCTTATTTGTCAGGTCAATATTAGAGAAATGAAGTGATTTCTTTCCAAGGATGTACATCTAATAATCTTGGTTAAAGCTTCAATCTTGTTTTAAATGCTTTTCCATTGAAAATGATACCTCTCTTTCAGCTCCCCCATTTCTGAGAAGTATAAAATCTTATAATTTATTATTACCAAAGGGGAAAGGTGGGAGGAGGGATAAATTAACAGTTTGGAATTAACACATACACACTGCTATGTATAAAATAGATCATCAACAAGGAACTACTGTATAGCACAGGGAACTACACTCAATATTGTGCAATAACCTATAAGGGGAAATAATCGGAAAAAGAATAGATATTTTTATTGACATCATCTATCAATGACAGTTAAAGTGTAACCTAAGGGAAGCCGGTGGTGAGTGCTTCTGACCCTGAAGACTTCAGTCATCTAAAGTTTGGACTCTGCCTACTTCCCAAGGCCCTTAATGAACATATGTGTAGCCGTAGCTTAAAAAACTCCCCAGTTTGGGTTTCGGGGAGACACTGATTTTGAAAAAGCCCTGGTGTTCTCCTTACATGAATGGGACTCTTCCTACTGCTAAAACATGTCTGTCACACCCAGAGGATGGTATACCGTCTGATCGGGAAGAGTTTGGAAAAGGCATCTCATCTCCTCATCTCCTGGTGCTCGGGTTCACCCCTCCAGCGTCTTTACTAACAGTCTCCCCACTTGGAGATGTCAACACTGTCAACATCCTGTTGCGTACAGTTTGGAATTTGTCCAGAGGATGAAGCGGAAGGATGAGGAACAATGAGAGACAAGTCCTAGGTGTTCAGACAGGCACATGTCACTCTAATTTCCAATCAGGAAGATGAATTGACCAAAGGCTAGGGTTGCCCATGGAAACAGTATAGGGCTTGAGGAAATCCCACTGCTTTGTGGCCAGTTCCCATAAACACAAGTTGAACAATGGAACTCAGGGGCAGTAAAATTCACGAAACTGCAGAGTTGAAAATATCTATCACTGAAAAATGTCTTGAGGAAAGTCAGAGAAAAGGATTGGCAAGCAAGGGAGAATGGCAGGAAAGGGATTTGAGGAGGTAGAAAGGATTCGCCATTAAGCACAAGAAAAGGGGCTGAACATTTCCGACATTGCAGTTGGCCAAAAAGGCTGTATGCGTTTTTTTCTGTATATATTCAAGAAAAGGGCATACACTTTTTTAGCCAACCAAACAGGTGGGCACTGGAAATCAATACTACAAAAGATATCACTTCGCATCAGTCAGAAGAGCCATCCTCATAAAGTGTAAACGCCAGAAATGCAGGACAGGGCAAGGAGAAGAGGGAGCCCTGTGAGGCTTATAGTGGAAATGTATATTGCCAACGGCCATTCTGGAGAAGTGTATTGTGTTTACTAAAGCATCTAAAAAATGAGCTACAGAGCATAGGGCACTTGCACTCATGGGCGTATATCTTGGGAAAAACAAAAATCGAGAGGACACAGGCACCCCAATGTTTACTGCCTCTCTGTTTAAAAGATCCTCGACTAGGATATAACTTAAATGTCTCTGGAGGGAAAAAATGGATAGAGATGTGGTACTTATGTAGAGTGGAATATTACTCAGCCTGGAAATCAATGAAATATGGCCAGTTGTAACAACTCCGGAGGAGTTACGTATGATCATTCTAAGTGACATAATTCAAAAAGAAAAAGACACATATCATAAGATATCACTTAAAGGTGGAATCCAAAATGGCTACACATGAAATAAATTACAAAACAAAAACATAGTCAAATATGTAGAAAACACGCGTAAGGCTGCTAAACGGGAAAGGTGGGGAGGGGTGAGGCATCATCCAGGAGGTTGAAATTAGCAAAGATACCATTCCAAATACCAAACTGATAATCAACAAGGCCTACACGGTAGCTAAAAGAACTGCACTCAGCACACTCAAGTCACCGGAAAAGAATATCTATGACTGGTAAGAATCTGAAAAAGAATTTATTGATGTCTCTCTGTACGTGAATCAAGTGGATGTACAGCAGCAAGAAACAGAGCTTTGAAAATCAGCTGTAACCAATATAGTAATAAATTGAAAAAAATAAACGACAGAGAGACAGAGAAAACCTCTTACAACTTTTCCTCAGGGACGGTGATGCAACATGGATTGAACACATCTAGACCCACAGCAGGATGAGACATAAGGCTGGAAACTGTTCGCGCTAAGAGAAATGTGAGGTTGGGTGAGGAAATGCACACCCTTTAAAGTAATACTACCTGGTACCCATTCAATGGGTCCCAAATCTGCAGGTTCAAGGAATCTTCCTACAGCTAAAACATGCATGGAAAACCCAGAGGACTGTACACCATGTGATCGGGAGATGTGTCTAAAATGCACCTCATTTATCCTCTCCTGGTGCTCCTGTTCATCATTCCAGCCACGTTACTTAGAATCTCCCCACTTAGAGAATCAGCACATTTAAACTTCTGTTTCACACATTTTGCAAATTGTGAGGAGGATGAACGGGAAGAGGGGGAAACAATGAGAGAATAGTTGTAGGGGTTTGGACGGGCACATGTCACTCTAATTTCCCATTAAGAATAAGAATTAAAAAAAGGCTCAGCCCGCCTCGCCGGAGCCAAAATAGGGCCTGAAGCAATCCTGCAGTTTTGAGGCCAGCTCACAAAAGAGCAACTTAAAAAATGGAGCTCAGGGTCACTGCAATTCACAAACCTGCAGAGTTATAAATGAAAACTAACGTCCAAAAATATGTTGAGGTAAGGCAAAGAAGAGGATCTGAATGCAAGACAGAATTGCAAGAAACAGATTTCAAGAGATAGATTGGACTCACCTTTAAAGCACATGAAAAGCGGCAGAATTTCGACAATGATGCAGTTGGCCCAAAAGGGAGTATGCGTTATTTCCTGAATATATCCAGGAAAAAACGCATACGCACTTTATGGGCAACCAAGCAAGCAAGCAATGCAAATGTGCACAACAAAGAAGTCTCATTTCCCACCGGTCAAAAGGGCCATCCGAAAAAATTGTAAACACCAGAAATGCAGGACAGGCCATGGAGAACAGGGAGCCTTTATACGCTGATGGACAGTGTGTGAACTGCCGAGAGCCACTCTGGAGAAGTGTATGGTGGTTCCTAAATCATCTAAAAAAGAGAGCTACAATTTCTATGGAAGATGAAAAGGAATAGGGAGAACCAATGAGAGACTAGCTGGAGGTGTCTGGACGGGCAAATTTAACTCTCACTTCCCACGAGGAAGAGGAATTAACCAAAGGCTCAGCGTGCCATGCCGTAACCAGAAGAGGTCCTGAAGCAATCATGCAGTGTTGCGGCCAGCTCACAAGAAAGCGAGTTAAAGAAAGGAGCTCAGGGGCACTGTAATTCACAAACCTGCAGAGTTATAAATGACAGCTATCGTCCAAAAATATATTGAAGTGAGGCTGCCAAGAGGACTTGAAAGTGGGGCAGAATTGCAAAAAACGGATTTCAGGAGGTAGACTGGAATTGCATTTAAAGCATAAGAAAAGAGGCAGAACATCCACAATGATGCACTTGGCCAAAAAGGCCCTATACCTTTTTTCCTGAATATATTCAGGAAAAAACGCATATGCCCGTTTTCGCCAACAAAGCAAGCTTGCAAAGGACATCTGCACTAAAATGAAGTCTCACTTCCCCCCGGTCAAAAGGGCCATCTAAAAAAAAGTGTAAAATCCAGAAAGGCATGACAGGCCATGGAGAACTGGGAGACTTGTTATTCTGATGGGCGGAATGTAAATTGCCAACAGCCACTCTGGAGAAGTATATGGTATTTCCTGAAACATCTAAAAAACAAAGCAACAGAGCCTAGGGCACTTCCACTTATGGTCCTATAGCTTAGGGAAATTATAATCAAAAAGACACAGCCACCCCAAACTTTGGGACGGCTCTTTTTACAAGAACCTCGTTTACGGTACAAGTTCAATATCACAGAAAGCGAAAAATGGATAAAGAAGTTGTGGTACTTACGTACAGTGCAATATCACTCAGCAATGAAATCTATGTCATCAGGCCCGTAGCAGCATAATGAGTGGATGCACGTACGATGATTCTAAGTGAAATAAGTCACACAGAAAAAGAAACATCATAAGATATCACTACTACACGGAATGTAAACTTGGCTACACAGGAACTGAATTACAAAACAGAACAGGGTCTCAAATGTAGAAAACCAACTTATGCTTGCTTAAGGGGAAAGGTGAGTTGGGGTGCTGCATGAAACCAGAGATTGAAATTAGCACAGATACCGTTCCATAAGCCAAATATGTGATAGACAAGAGCTACTCCTTGCTCAACGAAGTGGACTCAACACCCCATATTAAACGCCTAAGAATATACCTGACTAGAAATAATCTAAAAACCTACCAATTTATATGTCTCCGAAAGAGAATCAAGCGTGTGTACAGTGACATAAACGCAGCAGTGATAGGATTGGTGAGGTTCGGTGAGCAAATGCAGAACCTATGAAGTCATATTGCATGGTACCCATTCCATGGGTCTCAACTCTCCAGGTTTAAGGGATTCTTCCTTCAGCTAAAACATGCATGTGGAACCCAGAGTATGATCCACCGTGTGATCGGGAAACGTGTTCAAATGTGTCTAGTTTTCGTCCCCTGGTACTCGGGTGCAACATTTCAGATGCTTTACTAACACTCTCCCCACTTGGAGAGTCAGTGCCTTTAACGTCCTGTTTCGCCCAGTTTGCAATTTCTGTGGAAAATGAACAGGAATAGGGAGAACGAAAGAGAGACTAGCTGGAGGTGTCTGGACGGGCAAATTTAACTCTCATTTCCCACCAGGAAGAGGAATTAACCAAAGGCTCAGCGTGCCGTGCCGGAACCACACTAGGGCCTGAAGCAATCCTGCGGTGTTGCGGCCAGCTCACAAAAAAGTGAGTTGAAGAAAGGAGCTCAGGGGCACTGTAATTCACAAACCTGCAGAGTTATAAATGACAGCTATCGTCCAAAAATATATTGAAGTAAGGCTGCCAAGAGGACTTGAAAGTGGGGCAGAATTGCAGGAAACCGATTTCAGGAGGTAGACGGGAATTGCATGTAAAGCATAAGAAAAGAGGCAGAACGTCCACAATGATGCACTTGGCCAAAAAGGGTGTATGCGTATTTTCCTGAATATATTCAGGAAAAAACGCATACGCCCTTTTTGGCCAACCAAGCAAGCTTGCAAACGAAATCTGCACTACAATGAAGTCTCACTGCCCTTCCGGTCAAAAGGGCCATCTTAAAAAAGTGTAAAATCCAGAAAGGCAGGACAGGCCATGGAGAACTGGGAGCCTTGTTATGCTGATGGGCGGGATGTAAATTGCCAACAGCCACTCTGGAGAAGTGTATGGTGTTTCCTGAAACATCTAAAAAACTAAGCAACAGAGCCTAGGGCACTTCCACTTATGGTCCTATAGCTTAGGGAAATTAAAATCAAAAAGACACAGCCACCGCAAAGTTTGGGCCGGCTCTGTTTACAAGAACCTCGTTTACGGTACAAGTTCAATATCACAGAAAGTGAAAAATGGATAAAGAAGTTGTGGTACTTACGTACAATGCAATATCATTCAGCAATGAAATCTATGTCATCAGGCCCGTAGCAGCATAATGAGTGGATGCAGGTATGATGAGTCTAAGTGAAATAAGTCACACAGAAAAAGAAACATCATAAAATATCACTACTACACGGAATGTAAACTTGGCTACACAGGAACTGAATTACAAAACAGAACAGGGTCTCAAATGTAGAAAACCAACTTATGCTTGCTTAAGGGGAAAGGTGAGTTGGGGTGCTGCATAAAACCAGAGATTGAAATTAGCACAGATACCGTTCCATAAGCCAAATATGTAATAGACAAGAGCTACTCCTTGCTCAACGAAGTGGACTCAACACCCCATATTAAACGCTTAAGAATACACCTGACTAGAAATAATCTTAAAAAGTACGAATTTATATGTCTCCGAAAGAGAATCAAGCGTGTGTACAACGGCATAAACGCAGCAATGATAGGATTGGTGAGGTTCGGTGAGCAAATGCAGACCCTTTGAAGTCATATTGCATGGTACCCATTCCATGGGTCTCAACTCTCCAGGTTTAAGGGATTCTTCCTTCAGCTAAAACATGCATGTGGAACCCAGAGTAGGATCCACCGTGTGATCGGGAAACGTGTTCAAATGTGTCTCAGTTTTCCTCCCCTGGTACTCGGGTGCAACACTCCAGACGCTTTACTAACACCCTCCCCACTTGGAGAGTCAGTGCCTTTAACCTCCTGTATGGCCCAGTTTGCAATTTCTGCGGAGAATGTAGAGGAATAGGGAGAACCAATGATAAACTAGCTGGAGGTGTCTGGACGGGCAAATTTAACTCTCATTTCCCACCAGGAAGAGGAATTAACCAAAGGCTCAGCATGCCGTGCCGGAACCACACTAGGGCCTGAAGCAATCCTGCGGTGTTGCGGCCAGCTCACAAGAAAGCGAGTTGAAGAAAGAAGCTCAGGGGCACTGTAATTCACAAACCTGCAGAGTTATAAATGACAGCTATCGTCCAAAAATATATTGAAGTAAGGCTGCCAAGAGGACTTGAAAGCGGGGCAGAATTGCAGGAAACCGATTTCAGGAGGTAGACGGGAATTGCATGTAAAGCATAGGAAAAGAGGCAGAACGTCCACAATGATGCACTTGGCCAAAAAGGGCGTATGCGTTTTTTCCTGAATATATTCAGGAAAAAACGCATACGCCCTTTTTGGCCAACCAAGCAAGCTTGCAAAGGAAATCTGCACTACAATGAAGTCTCGCTGCCCCCCGGTCAAAAGGGCCATATGAAAAAAGTGTAAAATCCAGAAAGGCAGGACAGGCCATGAAGAACTGGGAGCCTTGTTATGCTGATGGGCGGGATGTAAATTGCCAACAGCCACTCTGGAGAAGTGTATGGTGTTTCCTGTAACATCTAAAAAACTAAGCAACAGAGCCTAGGGCACTTCCACTTATGGTCCTATAGCTTAGGGCAATTAAAATCAAAGAGACACAGCCACCCCAAAGTTTGGGACGGCTCTGTTTACAAGAATCTTGTTTACGGTACAAGTTCAATATCACAAAAGCGAAAAATGGATAAAGAAGTTGTGGTACTTACGTACAATGCAATATCACTCAGCAATGAAATCTATGTCATCAGGCCCGTAGCAGCATAATGAGTGGATGCAGGTATGATGAGTCTAAGTGAAATAAGTCACACAGAAAAAGAAACATCATAAGATATCACTACTACACGGAATGTAAACTTGGTTACACAGGAACTGAATTACAAAACAGAACAGGGTCCCAAATGTAGAAAACCATCTTATGCTTGCTTAAGGGGAAAGGTGAGTTGGGGTGCTGCATGAAACCAGAGATTGAAATTAGCACAGATACCGTTCCATAAGCCAAATATGTAATAGACAAGAGCTACTCCTTGCTCAACGAAGTGGACTCAACACCCCATATTAAACGCTTAAGAATATACCTGACTAGAAATAATCTTAAAAACTACGGATTTATATGTCTCCGAAAGAGAATCAAGCGTGTGTACAGTGGCATAAACGCAGCAGTGATAGGATTGGTGAGGTTCAGTGAGCAAATGCAGACCCTTTGAAGTCATATTGCATGGTACCCATTCCATGGGTCTCAACTCTCCAAGTTTAAGGGATTCTTCCTTCAGCTAAAACATGCATGTGGAACACAGAGTATGATCCACCGTGTGATCAGGAAACGTGTTCAAATGTGTCTCAGTTTTCGTCCCCTGGTACTCGGGTGCAACACTCCAGACGCTTTACTAACACTCTCCCCACTTGGAGAGTCAGTGCCTTTAACCTCCTGTATGGCCCAGTTTGCAATTTCTGCGGAAAATGTACAGGAATAGGGAGAACCAATGAGAAACTAGCTGGAGGTGTCTGGACGGGCAAATTTAACTCTCATTTCCGACCAGAAAGAGGAATTAACCAAAGGCTCAGCATGCCGTGCCGGAACCACACTAGGGCCTGAAGCAATCCTGCGGTGTTGCGGCCAGCTCACAAGAAAGCGAGTTGAAGAAAGGAGCTCAGGGGCCCTGTAATTCACAAACCTGCAGAGTTATAAATGACAGCTATCGTCCAAAAATATATTGAACTAAGGCTGCCAAGAGGACTTGAAAGCGGGGCAGAATTGCAGGAAACCGATTTCAGGAGGTAGACGGGAATTGCATGTAAAGCATAGGAAAAGAGGCAGAACGTCCACAATGATGCACTTGGCCAAAAAGGGCGTATGTGTTCTTTCCTGAATATATTCAGGAAAAAACGCATACGCCCTTTTTCGCCAACCAAGCAGGCTTGCAAAGGAAATCTGCACTACAATGAAGTCTCACTGCACCCCGGTCAAAAGGGCCATCTGAAGAAAGTGTAATATCCAGAAAGGCAGGACTTGGCATGGAGAACTGGGAGCCTTGTTATGCTGATGGGCGGGATGTAAATTGCCAACAGCCACTCTGGAGAAGTGTATGGTGTTTCCTGAAACATCTAAAAAACAAAGCAACAGAGCCTAGGGCACTTCCACTTATGGTCCTATAGCTTAGGGAAATTAAAATCAAAAAGACACAGCCTCCCCAAACTTTGGGACGGCTCTGTTTACAAGAACCTCGTTTACTGTACAAGTTCAATATCACAGAAAGCGAAAAATGGATACAGAAGTTGTGGTACTTACGTACAATGCAATATCACTCAGCAATGAAATCTATGTCATCAGGCCCGTAGCAGAATAATGAGTGGATTCAGGTATGATGATTCTAAGTGAAATAAGTCACACAGAAAAAGAAACATCATAAGATATCACTACTACACGGAATGTAAACTTGGCTACACAGGAACTGAATTACAAAACAGAACAGGGTCTCAAATGTAGAAAACCAACTTATGCTTGCTTAAGGGGAAAGGTGAGTTGGGGTGCTGCATGAAACCAGAGATTGAAATTAGCACAGATACCGCTCCATAAGCCAAATATGTAATAGACAACAGCTACACCTTGCTCAACGAAGTGGACTCAACACCCCATATTAAACGCCTAAGAATATACCTGACTAGAAATAATCTTAAAACCTACGGATTTATATGTCTCCGAAAGAGAATCAAGCGTGTGTACAGCGGCATAAACGCAGCAGTGATAGGATTGGTGAGGTTCGGTGAGCAAATGCAGACCCTTTGAAGTCATATTGCATGGTACCCATTCCATGGGTCTCAACTCCCCAGGTTTAAGGGATTCTTCCTTCAGCTAAAACATGCATGTGGAACCCAGAGTATGACCCACCGTGTGATCGGGAAACGTGTTCAAATGTGTCTCAGTTTTCGTCCCCTGGTACTCGGGTGCAACATTCCAGACGCTTTACTAACACTCTCCCCACTTGGAGAGTGAGTGCCTTTAACCTCCTGTTTGGCCCAGTTTGCAATTTCTGCGTAAGATGAACAGGAACAGGGAGAAACAATGAGAGACTAGGTGGAGGTGTCTGGACGGGCAAATTTAACTCTCATTTCCCACCACGAAGAGGAAATAACCAAAGGCTCAGCGTGCCATGCCAGAAGCACACTAAGGCCTAAAGCAATCCTGCGGTGTTGCGGCCAGCTCACAAGAAAGCGAGTTGAAGAAAGGAGCTCAGGGGCACTGTAATTCACAAACCTGCAGAGTTATAAATGACAGCTATCTTCCAAAAATATATTGAAGTAAGGCTGCCAAGAGGAGTTGAAAGCGGGGCAGAATTGCAGGAAACTGATTTCAGGAGGTAGACTGGAATTGCATGTAAAGCATAGGAAAAGAGGCAGAACGTCCACAATGATGCACTTGGCCAAAAAGGGCGTATGCGTTTTCTCCTGAATATATTCAGGAAAAAACGCATACGCCCTTTTTGTCCAACCAAGCAAGCTTGCAAAGGAAATCTAGACTACAATGAAGTCTCACTGCCCCCCAGTCAAAAGAGCCATGTGAAAAATGTGTAAAATCCAGAAAGGCAGGACAGGCTAAGGAGAACTGGGAGCCTTTTTATGCTGATGGGTGGGATGTAAATTGCCAACAGCCACTCTGGAGAAGTGTATGGTGTTTCCTGAAACATCCAAAAAACAAAGCAACAGAGCCTAGGGCACTCCCACTTATGGTCCTATAGCTTAGGGAAATTAAAATCAAAAAGACACAGCCACCCCAAAGTTTCGGCCGGCTCTGTTTACAAGAACCTCATTTACTGTACAAGTTCAATATCACAGAAAGCGAAAAATGGATAAAGAAGTTGTGGTACATACGTACAATGCAATATCACTCAGCAATGAAATCTATGTCATCAGGCCCGTAGCAGCATAATGAGTGGATTCATGTACGATGATTCTAAGTGAAATAAATCACACAGAAAAAGAAACATCATAAGATATCACTACTACACGGAATGTAAACTTGGCTACACAGGAACTGAATTACAAAACAGAACAGGGTCTCAAATGTAGAAAACCAACTTATGCTTGCTTAAGGGGAAAGGTGAGTTGGGGTGCGGCATAAAACCAGAGATTGAAATTAGCACAGATACCGTTCCATAAGCCAAATATGTAATAGGCAAGAGCTACTCCTTGCTCAAAGAAGTGGACTCAACACCCCATAATAAACGCCTAAGAATATACCTGACTAGTAAGAATCTTAAAACCTTTGGATTTATATGTCTCCAAAAGAGAATCAAGCGTGTGTACAGCGGCATAAACGCAGCAGTGATAGGATTGGTGAGGTTCGGTGAGCAAATGCAGGCCCTTTGAAGTCATATTGCATGGTACCCATTCCATGGGTCTCAACTCTCCAGGTTTAAGGGATTCTTCCTTCAGCTAAAACATGCATGTGGAACCCAGAGTATGATCCACCATGTGATCGGGAAACGTGTTCAAATGTGTCTCAGTTTTCGTCCCGTGGAACTCGGGTGCAACATTCCAGACGCTTTACTAACACTCTCCCCACTTGGAGAGTGAGTGCCTTTAACCTCCTGTTTGGCCCAGTTTGCAATTTCTGCGTAAGATGAACAGGAACAGGGAGAACCAATGAGAGACTAGGTGGAGGTGTCTGGACGGGCAAATTTAACTCTCATTTCCCACCACGAAGAGGAATTAACCAAAGGCTCAGCGTGCCATGCCAGAAGCACACTAGGGCCTGAAGCAATCCTGCGGTGTTGCAGCGAGCTCACAGGAAAGCAAGTTGAAGAAAGGAACTCAGGGGTACTGTAATTCACAAACCTGCAGATGCAGAGTTATAAATGACAGCTATCGTCCAAAAATATATTGAACTAAGGCTGCCAAGAGGACTTGAAAGCGGGGCAGAATTGCAGGAAACCGATTTCAGGAGGTAGACTGGAATTGCATGTAAAGCATAGGAAAAGAGGCAGAACGTCCACAATGATGCACTTGGCCAAAAAGGGCGTATGCGTTTTTTCCTGAATATATTCAGGAAAAAACGCATACGCCCTTTTTGGCCAACCAAGCAAGCTTGCAAAGGAAATCTGCACTACAATGAAGTCTCACTGCCCCCCAGTCAAAAGAGCCATGTGAAAAATGTGTAAAATCCAGAAAGGCAGGACAGGCTAAGGAGAACTGGGAGCCTTTTTATGCTGATGGGTGGGATGTAAATTGCCAACAGCCACTCTGGAGAAGTGTATGGTGTTTCCTGAAACATCCAAAAAACAAAGCAACAGAGCCTAGGGCACTCCCACTTATGGTCCTATAGCTTAGGGAAATTAAAATCAAAAAGACACAGCCACCCCAAAGTTTCGGCCGGCTCTGTTTACAAGAACCTCATTTACTGTACAAGTTCAATATCACAGAAAGCGAAAAATGGATAAAGAAGTTGTGGTACATACGTACAATGCAATATCACTCAGCAATGAAATCTATGTCATCAGGCCCGTAGCAGCATAATGAGTGGATTCAGGTACGATGATTCTAAGTGAAATAAATCACACAGAAAAAGAAACATCATAAGATATCACTACTACACGGAATGTAAACTTGGCTACACAGGAACTGAATTACAAAACAGAACAGGGTCTCAAATGTAGAAAACCAACTTATGCTTGCTTAAGGGGAAAGGTGAGTTGGGGTGCGGCAAAAAACCAGAGATTGAAATTAGCACAGATACCGTTCCATAAGCCAAATATGTAATAGGCAAGAGCTACTCCTTGCTCAAAGAAGTGGACTCAACACCCCATAATAAACGCCTAAGAATATACCTGACTAGTAAGAATCTTAAAACCTTTGGATTTATATGTCTCCAAAAGAGAATCAAGCGTGTGTACAGCGGCATAAACGCAGCAGTGATAGGATTGGTGAGGTTCGGTGAGCAAATGCAGGCCCTTTGAAGTCATATTGCATGGTACCCATTCCATGGGTCTCAACTCTCCAGGTTTAAGGGATTCTTCCTTCAGCTAAAACATGCATGTGGAACCCAGAGTATGATCCACCATGTGATCGGGAAACGTGTTCAAATGTGTCTCAGTTTTCATCCCGTGGAACTCGGGTGCAACATTCCAGATGCTTTACTAACACTCTCCCCACTTGGAGAGTCAGTTCCTTTAACCTCCTGTTTGGCCCAGTTTGCAATTTCTGTGGAAAATGAACAGGAATAGGGAGAACCAAAGAGAGACTAGCTGGAGGTGTCTGGACGTGCAAATTTAACTCTCATTTCCCACCAGGAAGAGGAATTAACCAAAGGCTCAGCGTGCCGTGCCGGAACCACACTAGGGCCTGAAGCAATCCTGCGGTGTTGTGGCCAGCTCACAAGAAAGCGAGTTGATGAAAGGAGCTCAGGGGCACTGTAATTCACAAACCTGCAGAGTTATAAATGACAGCTATCCTCCAAAAATATATTGAAGTAAGGCTGCCAAGAGGAGTTGAAAGCGGAGCAGAATTGCAGGAAACCGATTTCAGGAGGTAGACAGGAATTGCATGTAACGCATAGGAAAAGAGGCAGAAAGTCCACAATGATGCTCTTGGCCAAAAAGGGCGTATGCGTTTTTTCCTGAATCAGGAAAAAACGCATACGCCCTTTTTGGCCAAACAAGCAAGCTTGCAAAGGAAATCTGCACTACAATGAAGTCTCACTGCCCCCCGGTCAAAAGGGCCATCTGAAAAAAATGTAAAATCCAGAAAGGCAGGACAGGCCATGGAGAACTGGGAGCCTTGTTATGCTGATGATCGGGATGTGAATTGCCAGCAGCCACTCTGGAGAAGTGTATGGTGTTTCCTGAAACATCCAAAAAACAAAGCAACAGAGCCTAGGGCACTTCCACTTATGGTCCTATAGCTTAGGGAAATTAAAATCAAAAGACACAGCCACCCCAAAGTTTGGGACGGCTCTGTTTACAAGAACCTCGTTTACGGTACAAGTTCAATATCACAGAAAGCGAAAAATGGATAAAGAAGTTGTGGTACTTACGTACAATGCAATATCACTCAGCAATGAAATCTATGTCATCAGGCCCGTAGCAGCATAATGAGTGTATTCAGGTACGATGATTCTAAGTGAAATAAGTCACACAGAAAAAGAAACATCATAAGATATCCCTAATACACGGAATGTAAACTTGGCTACACAGGAACTGAATTACAAAACAGAACAGGGTGTCAAATGTAGAAAACCAACGTATGCTTGCTTAAGGGGAAAGGTGAGTTGGGGTGCTGCATGAAACCAGAGATTGAAATTAGCAGAGATACCGTTCCATAAGCCAAATATGTAATAGACAAGAGCTACTCCTTGCTCAACGAAGTGGACTCAACACCCCATATTAAACGCCTAAGAATATACCTGACTAGTAAGAATCTTAAAACCTATGGATTTATATGTCTCCGAAAGAGAATCAAGCGTCTGTACAGCAGCATAAACGCAGCAGTGATAGGATTGGTGAGGTTTGGTGAGCAAATGCAGACCCTTTGAAGTCATATTGCATGGTACCCATTCCATGGGTCTCAACTCTCCAGGTTTAAGGGATTCTTCCTTCAGCTAAAACATGCATGTGGAACGGAGTGTATGATCCACCGTGTGATCGGGAAACGTGTTCAAATGTGTCTCAGTTTTCGTCCCCTGGTACTCGGGTGCAACATTCCAGACGCTTTACTAACACTCTCCCCACTTGGAGAGTCAGTGCCTTTAACCTCCTGTTTGGCCCAGTTTGCAATTTCTTCGGAAGATGAACAGCAATAAGGAGAAGCAATGGGAGACTATCTGTAGGTGTCTGGACGGGCAAATTTAACTCTCATTTCCCACCAGGAAGATAAATGAACCAAAGGCTCCGCGTGCCATGCTGGAACTAGATTAGGGCCTGAGGAGATCCTGCGGTGTTGCGGCCAGCTCACAAGAAAGCGAGTTGAAGAAAGGAGCTCAGGGGCACTGTAATTCAGAAACCTGCGGAGTTATAAATGACAGCTATCATCCAAAATTATACTGAAGTAAGGCTGCGAAGAGGACTTGAATGCGGGGCAGAATTGCTGGAAACTGATTTCAGAACGTACACGGGAGTAGCTCTTAAAGCATAGGAAAAGAGACAGAACTTGGAAAATAATGCACTTGGCAAAAAAGGGCATATGTGTTTTATACAGAGCTCTCATACCTGAGGGGAGGAGATTCCCAGCAGGCTCCAACTGCCACCTGAGGGCTCACATTGCCAAGGCAACGTGAGCATGCCAGGCAGGAGTTACCTCACAGCAGAGGTCCCACCTCACAGAAGGGTGAGAAACCCAGCCAACATCAGACTCTCACCAGAGGGCCCACATCACCAAGGGGATGGGAACCAGGCAGGAGTGTCTTCACATCAGTGGGGTCACATCATCAAAAGCTGAGGTACTCAGCACATGTGTCCTCAAACCAGAGGACCCACATCACCAAGGACCTCGGAGTGAGGCAGGCAGGAGTAGCCTCACAACACTGGGCACATAGAATAAAAAAGTGAGGAATCCAGCAGTTGGAACCTCCCAGCAGGCGGCCCAGAGCACCGAGGCCATGAGATCCAGGCCACAGTGAACTCACAGAAGAGGGCCCATGTCATGAAACTGAGCAACCCAGCCATTGGAACCTCAGAGCAGGAGGCCCACATCCCCATGGGGATGGAATTCTGGTAGGAGTGTCCTCGCACCACTGAGAACGTATCAGAAAATTTTGGGCGACCAGCAGTTAGGGCCTGACGCCAGAGGACCCTCATCACCAAGGGAAGGAGGCTCCCAGCAGGCTCCAACTGCCACCAGAGGGCTGACGTCGCCAAGGCGATGTGTGCCAACCAGGCACGAATGACCTCACAGCAGAGGGCCCACCTCAGAGAAGTGTGACGAACCCAGTCAGGATCAGACTCGCACCAGAGGGCCCACATCACCAAATGGATTGGAACCAGGCAGGAGTGTCCTCACATGAGTAGGGCCACATCATCTAAAGGTGAGGAACCCAGAACATGTGGCTTCAAACCATAGGACACCCATCACCAAGGGGCTGGGAGTGAGGCAGGCAGGAGGAGCCTCATAACAGAGGGCCCAAAAATAAGAAAGGTGAGGAATCCAGCAGTTGGAACCTCCCAGCAGGCGGCCCAGAGCACAGAGGCTAGAGGAACCAGGCCAGAGTGAACTAACACCAGACAGCCCACATCATGAAACTGTGAGCAACCCAGACATTGGGACCTCAGAGCAGAAGGCCCACATCCCCATGGTGATGGGAACATGACAGGAGTGTCCTGGCATCACTGGGCTCACATCAGAAAACGTGGGGTGCTCAGAAGTTAGGGCCTGACGCTAGAGGGCACTCATCACCGAGAGGAGGAGGCTCCCAGCAGGCTCCAGCTGCCACCAGAGGGCCAACGTCGCCAAGGTGATGTGTGCCAGCCTGGCAGGAGTGACCTCACAGCAGAGGGCCCACCTCACAGAAGGGTGAGGAACACAGCCAGGATCAGACTCTCACCAGAGGGCCCACATCACCAAGGGGATGGGAACCAGGCAGGAGTGTCCCCACACCAGTGGGACAACATCATCGAAAGGTGAGGATCCCAGCACATGTGTCCTCAAACCAGAGGAACCACATCACCAAGGGGTTCGGAATGAGGCTGGCAGGACTGGCCTCACAACACAGGGTCCATAGAATATAAAAGTTGAGGAATCCAGCAGTTGGAACCTCCCAGCAAGTGGCCCAGAGCACCGAGGCTATGGGATCCAGGCCGCAGTGAACTCACAGCAGAGGGCCCACATCATGAACCTGTGAGCAGCCCAGCTGTTGGGACCTCAGAACAGAAGGCCCACATCCCCATTGGGATGGGAACCTGGCAGGAGTGGCTTTGCACCACTTAGCGCATATCAGAAAATGTTAGGAGCCCAGCAGTTAGGGCCTGATGCCAGGGGGCCCTCATAACTGAGGGGAGGAGACTCCCAGCAGGTTCCAACTGCCAACAGAGGGCCCACGTCTACAAGGTGGCATGCGCCAGCCAGGCAGTAGTGACCTCACAGCAGAGGGCCTATCTCACAGAAGGGTGAGGAACCGAGGCAGGATGAGACTCTCACCAGAGGGCCCACAACACCAAGGGGATGGGAACCAGTCAGGACTGTCCTCCCACCAGTGGGGCCACATCATCGAAAGGTGAGGAACCCAGCACATGTGGCCTCATATCAGAGGACATACATCACAAAGGGGATGGGAGTGAGGCAGGTAGGAGTAGCCTAAAAACAGAGGGCTCAAAGAATAAAAAAAGTGAGGAATCCAGCATTTGGAACCTCCCAGCAGGCGGCCGAGAGCACAGAAGCTATGGGATGCAGGCAGGAGTTAACTAACACCAGAGAGCCCACATCATGAAACTGTGAGCAACCCAGGCATTGGGACCTCAGAGCAGAAAGCCCACATCCCCATGGGGATGGGAACCTGACAGGAGTGTCCTGGCATCACTGGGCTCACATCAGAAAACGTGGGGAGCCCAGCAGTTAGAGCCTGATGCTAGAGGGCCGTCATCACCGAGGGCAGGAGGCTCCCAGCAGCTTCCATGTGCCAACAGAGGGCCCACGTCGCCAAGGTGATGTGTGCAAGTCAGGCAGGATTGACCTCACAGCAGAGGGCCTACCTCACAGAAGAGTGAGGAACCCAGCCAGGATAAGACTGTCACCAGAAGGCCCACATCACCAAGGGGATGGGAACCAGGCAGGAGTGTCCTCACACCAGTGGGGCCACATCATTGAAAGTTGCCTAACCCAGCACATGTGGCCTCAAACCAGAAGACCCACATCACGAAGGGGTTGCGAGTGAGGCAGGCAGGAGGAGCATCACAACACAGGACCCATAGAATACAAAAGTTGAGGAATCGAGCAGTTGGAACCTCCCAGCAGGCAGCCAAGACCACAGAGGCTATGGGATCCAGGCCACAGTGAACTAACACCAGAGAGCCCACATCATGAAATTGTGATCAACCCAGCCGTTGGAACCTCAGAGCAGAAGGCCCACATCCCCATGGGGATGGGAACCTAAGAGGAGTGCTTGAGCAACACTGGGCTCACTAAGAAAAGTTGGGGAGCCCAGCAGTTAGGGCCTGACGTCAGAGGGCCCTCATCACAGAGCTGAGGAGGCTCCCAGCAGGGTCCAATTGCCACCAGAGGGCTCATGTCAACAAGGCGAGGTGAGCAACCCAGGCAAGAGTTACCTGATAGTAGAGGGCCCACCTCACAGATGGGTGAGGAACCCAGCCAGGATCAGACTCTCACCAGAGGGCCCACATCACAAAGGGGATGGGACCCAGTCAGGATTATCCTCACACCAGTGGGGCCTCATCATCTTAAGGTGAGGAACCCAGCACATGTGTCCTCAAACCAGAGGACCCACATCACCAAGGGCCTTGGAGTGAGGCAGGCAGGAGTAGCCTCACAACACAGGGCACATAATATAAAAAACGTGAGGATTCCAGCATTTAGACCTTCCAGCAGGCAGCCCAGAACACCGAGGATATGGGATCCAGGCCACAGTGAACTCACAGCAGAGGGCCCACATCACAAAACTGTGAGCAACCCAGGAGTTGAGACCTCAGCGCAGAAGGACCACATCCCCATGGGAATGGGAACCTGGCTGGAGTGTCCTCGCACCACTGGGCGCACATCAGAAAATGTGGGGAGCCCACCATTTAGGGCCTGACGCCAGAGGGCCGTCATCACCGAGAGGAGGAGGCGCCCTGCACGCTCCAACTGCCACCAGAGGGCTCACGTCTCCAAGGTGACGTGTGCCAGCCAGGCAGGAGTGACCTCACAGCAGAGGGCCTACCTCACAGAACGTTGAGGAACCCAGCCAGGATTAGACTCTCGCCAGAGGGCCCACCTCACCAAGGGGATGGGAACCAGGCAGGAGTGTCCTCACACGAGTGGGGTCACATCATCGAAAGGTGAGGAACGCAGCACATGTGGCCTCAAGCCATAGGACAGTCATCACCAAGGGGCTGGCAGTGAGGCAGGCAGGAGGAGCCTCACAACAGAGGGCACATAGAATAAAAAAGTTGAGGAATCCAGCAGTTGGAACCTCCCAGCAGGCGGCTCAGAGCACCGATGATAAGGGATCCTTGCCGGAGTGAACTCACAGCAGAGGGCCCACATCATGGTACTGTGAGCAAGCCAGCCGTTTTGACCTCAGAGCAGAAGGCCCATATCGCCATGGGGATGGGAACCTGGCAAGAGTCTCCTCACTCACTTGGCGCACATCAGAAAATGTGGGGAGCCCAGCAGTTAGGGCCTGATGCCAGAGGGCCCTCATCACCGAGGAGAGGAGGCTCCCAGCACACTCCAACTGCCACCAGAGGGCCCACGTCGCCAAGGTGACGTGTGCCAGACAGGCATGATTGACCTCACAGCAGAGGGCCCACCTCACAGAAGGGTGAGGAACCCAGCCAGGATCAGACTCTCACCTGAGGGCCCACATCAGCAAGGGGATGGGAACCAGTCAGGACTGTCTTCCCTCCAGTGGGGTCACATCATCGAAAGGTGCGGAACCCAGCACATGTGGCCTCAAATCAGAGGACACATATCACAAAGGGAATGGGAGTGAGGCAGGCAGGAGTAGCCTAAAAACAGAGGGCCCAAAGAATAAGAAAGGTGAGGAATCCAGCAGTTGGAACTTCCCAGCAGGCGGTCCAGAGCACAGAAGCTATGGGATGCAGGCAGGAGTGAACTAACAGCAGAGAGCCCACATCATGAAACTGTGAGCAACCCAGGCTTTGGGACCTCAGAGCAGAAGGCCCACACCCCAATGGGGATGTGAACCTGGCTGGAGTGTCCTCGCACCACTGGGCACACATCACAAAATGTGGGGAGCCCAGCAGTTAGGGCCTGATGCCAGAGGGCCCTCATCACCGAGGAGAGGAGGCTCCCAGCAGGCTCCAAGTGCCACCAGAGGGCTCATGTCCACAAGGCGAGGTGAGCAAGCCAGGCAGGAGTGACCTCACATCAGACGGCCCACCTCACAGATGGGTGAGGAACCCAGCCAGGATCAGACTCTCAACAGAGGGCCCACATCACCAAGGGGATGTGAACCAGGCAGGAGTCTCCTAAGACCATTGGTCCCACATCATCGAAAGGTGAGGAACCCAGCACATGTGGCCTCAAACCAGACGACACACATCACGAAGGGGCTGGGAGTGAGGCAGGCAGGAGGATCCTCACAACAGAGGGCCCAAAAATTTAAAAAAGTGAGGAATCCAGCAGTTGGAACCTCCCAGCAGGCGGCCAAGAGCACAGAGGCTATGGGATCCAGGCTTCTGTGAACTAACACCAGAGAGCCCACATCATGAAAATGTGAACAACCCAGCCGTTGGGACCTCAGAGCAGAAGGCCCACATCCCCATGGAGATGGGATCCTAAGAGGAGTGCCAAAGCATCACTGGGCTCACTAAGAAAAGTTGGTGAGCCCAGCAGTCAGGGCCTGATGCAAGAGGGCCCTCATCACCGGGGGGAAGAGATTCCCAGCACGCTCCAACTGCCACCACACGGCTGACTTCACCAAGGCAATGTGTGCCAGCCATGCAGGAGTGACCTATCAGCAGAGGGTCTCCCTCACAGGTGGGTGAGGAACAAAGCCAGGAACAGACTCTCACCAGGGGGTCCACATAACCACGTGGATGAGAACCAAGCAGGAGTGTCCTCACACTAGTGGGGCCACATCATCGAAAGGTGAGGAACCCAGCAAAGGTGGCCACAAACCAGAGGACCCACATCACCAAGGGGTTGAGAGTGAGGTAGGTGTCTGGACGGGTATATTTAACACTCATTTCCCACCAGGAAGAGAAATTAACCAAAGGCTCAGCGTGCCCTGCCAGAAGCAGATTAGGGCCTGAAGCAGTCTTGCGGGTTTGCGGCCAGCTCACAAGAAAGCGAGTTGAAGAAAGGAGCTCAGGGGCCCTGTAATTCACAAACCTGCAGAGTTATAAATGACAGATAACGTCCAAAAATATATTGAAGTAAGGCTGCGAAGAGGACTTGAAAGCGGGGCAGAATTGCAGGAAACCGATTTCAGGAGGTAGACTGGATTTGCATTTAAAGCATAGGAAAAGAGGCAGAACATCGACAATGATGCACTTGGCAACAAAGGGCGGCTCTGTTTACAGGAACCTCTTCTACAGTACGAGTTAAATATCCCAGAGAACAAATAATTGATAAAGAAGTTGCGGTACTTACGTACAACAGAATACCACTCAGCAATGAAATCTGTGTCACCAGGCCTGTACCAGCATAATGAGTGGATTGAGGCATGATGATTCTAAGTGAAATAAGTCACACAGAAAAAGAAACATCATAAGGTATCACTAATGCACGGAATGTAAACTTGGCTACACATGAACTGAATTACAAAACAGAACAGGGTCTCAAGATTAGAAAACCAACTTATGCTTGCTTAAAGGGAAAGGTGAGTTAAGGGGGTGCTGCATAAAACCAGAGATTGAAATTAGCACAGATACCGTTCCATAAGCCAAATATGTAATAGACAAGACCTACCCCTTGCTCAACGAAATGGACTCAACAATGAGGTATCACCTCACACCTGTTAGAATGGGCATCATCTGAAAATCTACAAACAACAAATGCTGGAAAGGGTGTGGAGAAAAGGAAGCCTCTTCCACTATTGTTGGGAATATAAATTGATACAGTCACTATGGAGAACAATATGGAGTTTCTTAAGAAACTAATAATAGAATTACCATATGATACAGCGATCCCAGGACTGGACATATACCCAGACAAAACCATAAATCAAAAAGAGACATTCACCGCAATGTTCATTGCATCACTATTTACAATATCGAGGTAATGGAAGCAACCTAAATGCCCACAGACAGACGAATGCATAAAGATGTGGTACATATATAAAATGGAATATTACTAAGCCATGAAAGGAATGAAATTGGGTCATTTGTAGAGACGTCGATGGATCTAGAGACTGTCATACAGAGTGAAGTAAGTCAGAAAGAGAAAAACAAATCTTGTATATTCATGCATATATGTGGAACCTAGAAAAACTGTACAGATTAACCGTTTTGCAAGACATAAATAGAGCAACAGATGTAGACAACAATCGTATGGACAACAAGGGGGGAAAGCTCTTGGAGGGGTGGTGGTGGGAGGAGTTGAGAGATTGGGATTGGCATGTAAACATTTATATGTATAAAATAGATAACCAATGAGAACCTGCTGTATAAAAATATAAAATAAAATTCAAAATTAAAAAGAAATAAAATTTAAAAAATAAAACAGAAAAAACAATTATTCCCTTCACATACATGTATTTATATGAATAAATTATTTCCATGCTTATATCTGTAAATACAAAAAAGAGGAATAAAATCTACCTTGAACCAAAAACGAAAAAGAGAAAAAAAAAACAGAACCCACCAGTTACTCAGAGGAAAACCGTATCAGGGCACTTGCTCCAGTTGTAAACAATTCTGAAGTTGGTCAGTGGTGGGGAATCGTCTCCCATTCAGCCAGCAGCCCCCACACAACAAGCGTCCTCATTGCAAAGCTGGGGCACCGTGCCGAGGCATCTGTGAGTAAACGTGAGCTGAACCCCAGGCCAGTTGCTGCTGAACTGTTCCCGCCCTTCCCAGGTAAAACACCTGAATATATACAAGGACTTGAAAGCCTAGAGGAAGGGCCATGGAGCCACACGAGTGACAGCATGCCAGCTGACTTGGTGCCTGCAGGCCAGCCAGGATGGTCCTGGCCCTGGGTGCTCTTCTGGAAGATTTCCATTTCCCTGCCTGAGATACCCGTCCTGTCCCTGCCCCCACTGCTTTTTTCCTTCCTCACCTCTGCCCAGGGAGAAATTCCAGCAGCAGGTATGGGTGACACATCCTCTTCTTTAGCAGGTGGCAGCCTGGCAACTGCTGCAGAAAGTCCAGCAGAGCCCCACTCACACTGGGCCACCCACAAAGCCGTGGCCTCTCACTCCCTCCCACCAGCCCAGCCCCGAGACTGCTGACAGGGCAGAGAAAATGGCGTCAGGCACAGCTGCAGGGGCTTTTGCTGCCTGGAGTGGTATTTATATTGATCTCAACCCAGGCACACCTGGGGAGGGCTGGCCGGCATGGTAAGGCTGCCCAGGTCAGCCAATCATCACCCCTCAGGGGCTCACAGTTGCAGACAATGGAACTTGCTGAACCGGCCAGGTCCAAGGAACAGGTGTGGGCTCCTGAGAGTCAGGATAGACAAGGGGCTGCAGCTTTGGCTTGTTTTCTAATCATTTTATCTGGCCCATGAGTGGGAGACAACTTCAAGAAAACCCTCTCCTAATGAGAGGAACCCAGGAGTCAGGGAGAGGAGGGGTGGGTGGTGGTTGGAGACAGAGGCCTGGTGCCCTGGGTGCAGTGGAAGTCTCTGGAAGACCAGGTGGAGGGAGGCCACACAGAGTGATGCCCAGGGTCACAGACCTGTCGGAGCTGCTGTTTGTTAGTTCAAGTCCTGCTCTGAGGTGCTCTGTGTCAGCTCTGAGCGACAGGTGAGCTGGGGGTGCTCTTCAATGAGGGCTATGTGCACGGTTCCTGTGTGCCCAGCCCTGCCACGGTACCTGCAAGGGTAGCTCTGTATCCTGGGAGGGGCCTGACCATGAGAGCCCCGTGGGCTGGGTTGGGGGTGGGGTACCTGCCCAGGAGAGCTCCATATCCTGGGATTGGCCTGACCACGAGAGCCCCATGGGCTGCTGGGGACCTGGTAAAGGATGTCAGGACAGTCAGTGAAGCCACCGAGGATATACCTCCAGTTGCTCCTGATCCCTACACCCTGCTGGTCATTCTACCAACCACCAGGACATGGTATTCTGTATTAGTCTTCAATGATGCCTTCTTTTGTATTCCATTAGTCCCAGAGTCACAAGAAATTTTGGCTTGTGAGTGGCAGGACTCAACATACAACTAAAACAATACTTCCGGGCCGTCTTGCCCCAAGGGTTCAAAAATTCCCACACCATCTTTGGGGAAAGCTTAGCTAACGACCGAAAAGTTCTACCTCTGGAAAAGGAAACCCTCCTTCAATATGCAGACGACATTCTGATCGCCAGCCCTACTAAGGAGGCCTCTGAACTACCAAGCCAATAAAGGATAGAAGTTGTCCAAGAAAAAGCTCAAATATCACAGACTGCAGTGACCTGCCTGGGCTTCATTCTCACACAAGGTCAGAGAAGCCCATCCCAGGAAAGGGAAGAAACCATTTGCAGCCTTACCCCTTTCTAAAACTAGAAGACAGCTTAGGGGTTCCTGGGGAGGCCAGGGTTTGCTGCTTCTGGATCCCTAACTACAGTCTACTAGCTGGGCCTCTATATGAAACACTGAAAGGAAAAGATGATGATCCTTTTGAACAGAATCCAGAAGTGGCCTTTCAAGAATGGAAAGAGCAGTCAATTCAGACCCTTGCCCTGGAACTCCCTAATTGAGCTAAACCCTTTGACCTTTCCATTCCCGGTGAAAGGTGAATCGCCATTGGAGAATTAGTGCAAAAACTGGGACCACTTGAAATGGAACAACGCAAGAATGCCATCCAGGTAGGATAAACTACAGTCACCAAGGGGCTTGGCCCACTGCCACATCTGGCCAAGATACTGGCGGTATCTAAAAACCTGGAAATCAGCAGCCCAAAAGGCCACCTCCCTCCTAAGGGAAAAGGACCCCACGTGGTGATCCTAATCACCAACCATGCCCTGAAGTTGCAGGGTTCGCTCCGTGGGCACACCGACCTCGAGTGAGGAGGCCCTCCAACTCCAACATCCAGAGAGATAACCGGGGGCAACAGGGCACCATGACGACTCGTGTGAACATCACTTGACCTGGAGTTTCTCTCATAAAACAACAATAGTGTGTCCCGAAGGAGTAGACTACTGCTTGCAGGACTTCCTGCACCCGGAGGGGAGCTAATAATCTTGGCGGGGGAACCGTATATCACACCGTCACCATAGAAAAGCCTACAGACACCGTGATGATGGTGGCCAATAAGACCGGCTGGACTCCTGTTTACTTCAAAAGGCTGTTGACTCAGTGGCCATCATGGTCCTTGATCACCACTGACCCTGGACTGTCTGGGAGTTGAGCGGGCAGGGCTCTGACACCTGGTGCTGTTTTTACGTTAATTCAGGGGCCTAATTGAAGAAAGAGCAGACTACTGGTCAGAACATCTAGGCTGGCAGAAACGGTCAGCCTAAGGTGGCCGAACAAATGTGGGACGGGGTGAAACCGGCCCCCACAGCGTCTCTGCACATCTCTTTCCTGGACCCTTAAAGGTCATTAGAATCTATAACACTTCCAATGCTGGTGCTCAGGCGGACGAGCAGGGAGGCAGGGGTCCTGGGGCCAATCAACGTCACCTGGAGGCTGCTGGGGAGAAGTTCTGACCCTCGTCCCCTGGTATGAGGGCTCCCAACTCAGCACTCAGCAGTTACAGAAGAAGGGTCTGCACCCTCAGCACTCCAAGAATGAGGAACGGGACAAAAGGCAGAGGAGGGGTTTGTCCCCAGCAAAGCCCATTAAAAATCCCTGGGAGATAAAAATAGAATGTGGGCAATAAAGTCAAGTCTGACCTTTTTTATCCTTTGTGCTTTGTCTAATTTCACGTGCTCCTAGGGTCCCGCATGCAGAGGTTCCACACCCGGCACTTCAGACCAGATTTCCTGGTGCAGAATGGCTGGGTCGACACCTCAGCTCCTGGGGCCCAGTGCAGACTCCGAGATATAGAGCCTGAGCTGCAGCCAACCCGGCCCTTGAGAGCTCCGCCCCCTCCCTCTCACTGACTCTGACAGGATCTCTACACAGCAGCCCAGCCCACAGCCCACGGGGTAGTGCATGCTCTCACCTCTCCATTCTCTGATGAAAATATAAAGTTTCCTTTGCTTGGGAACCAAACTCAGTCTCGATCTGTTGGCCCCAATGACACTGGGCAGGGGGACCCTTGTTGGGGTCCACTCTGGAGGATCAGTAACAGAAATTGAGACTATTGTAACTTCAATGAACAGATGTGTGAGCCAAACTGTAGTTAACATAGAACAGTTTATAAGGCTCGGGTAAAATAAGATGTTTCTAACACTTCCATTTGATATTTCCATCACTTTATTATAAGCAAGTTCAGTGAAAAGGTTTGTCTTATTTGTCAGGTCAATATTAGAGAAATGAAGTGATTTCTTTCCAAGGATGTACATCTAATAATCTTGGTTAAAGCTTCAATCTTGTTTTAAATGCTTTTCCATTGAAAATGATACCTCTCTTTCAGCTCCCCCATTTCTGAGAAGTATAAAATCTTATAATTTATTATTACCAAAGGGGAAAGGTGGGAGGAGGGATAAATTAACAGTTTGGAATTAACACATACACACTGCTATGTATAAAATAGATCATCAACAAGGAACTACTGTATAGCACAGGGAACTACACTCAATATTGTGCAATAACCTATAAGGGGAAATAATCGGAAAAAGAATAGATATTTTTATTGACATCATCTATCAATGACAGTTAAAGTGTAACCTAAGGGAAGCCGGTGGTGAGTGCTTCTGACCCTGAAGACTTCAGTCATCTAAAGTTTGGACTCTGCCTACTTCCCAAGGCCCTTAATGAACATATGTGTAGCCGTAGCTTAAAAAACTCCCCAGTTTGGGTTTCGGGGAGACACTGATTTTGAAAAAGCCCTGGTGTTCTCCTTACATGAATGGGACTCTTCCTACTGCTAAAACATGTCTGTCACACCCAGAGGATGGTATACCGTCTGATCGGGAAGAGTTTGGAAAAGGCATCTCATCTCCTCATCTCCTGGTGCTCGGGTTCACCCCTCCAGCGTCTTTACTAACAGTCTCCCCACTTGGAGATGTCAACACTGTCAACATCCTGTTGCGTACAGTTTGGAATTTGTCCAGAGGATGAAGCGGAAGGATGAGGAACAATGAGAGACAAGTCCTAGGTGTTCAGACAGGCACATGTCACTCTAATTTCCAATCAGGAAGATGAATTGACCAAAGGCTAGGGTTGCCCATGGAAACAGTATAGGGCTTGAGGAAATCCCACTGCTTTGTGGCCAGTTCCCATAAACACAAGTTGAACAATGGAACTCAGGGGCAGTAAAATTCACGAAACTGCAGAGTTGAAAATATCTATCACTGAAAAATGTCTTGAGGAAAGTCAGAGAAAAGGATTGGCAAGCAAGGGAGAATGGCAGGAAAGGGATTTGAGGAGGTAGAAAGGATTCGCCATTAAGCACAAGAAAAGGGGCTGAACATTTCCGACATTGCAGTTGGCCAAAAAGGCTGTATGCGTTTTTTTCTGTATATATTCAAGAAAAGGGCATACACTTTTTTAGCCAACCAAACAGGTGGGCACTGGAAATCAATACTACAAAAGATATCACTTCGCATCAGTCAGAAGAGCCATCCTCATAAAGTGTAAACGCCAGAAATGCAGGACAGGGCAAGGAGAAGAGGGAGCCCTGTGAGGCTTATAGTGGAAATGTATATTGCCAACGGCCATTCTGGAGAAGTGTATTGTGTTTACTAAAGCATCTAAAAAATGAGCTACAGAGCATAGGGCACTTGCACTCATGGGCGTATATCTTGGGAAAAACAAAAATCGAGAGGACACAGGCACCCCAATGTTTACTGCCTCTCTGTTTAAAAGATCCTCGACTAGGATATAACTTAAATGTCTCTGGAGGGAAAAAATGGATAGAGATGTGGTACTTATGTAGAGTGGAATATTACTCAGCCTGGAAATCAATGAAATATGGCCAGTTGTAACAACTCCGGAGGAGTTACGTATGATCATTCTAAGTGACATAATTCAAAAAGAAAAAGACACATATCATAAGATATCACTTAAAGGTGGAATCCAAAATGGCTACACATGAAATAAATTACAAAACAAAAACATAGTCAAATATGTAGAAAACACGCGTAAGGCTGCTAAACGGGAAAGGTGGGGAGGGGTGAGGCATCATCCAGGAGGTTGAAATTAGCAAAGATACCATTCCAAATACCAAACTGATAATCAACAAGGCCTACACGGTAGCTAAAAGAACTGCACTCAGCACACTCAAGTCACCGGAAAAGAATATCTATGACTGGTAAGAATCTGAAAAAGAATTTATTGATGTCTCTCTGTACGTGAATCAAGTGGATGTACAGCAGCAAGAAACAGAGCTTTGAAAATCAGCTGTAACCAATATAGTAATAAATTGAAAAAAATAAACGACAGAGAGACAGAGAAAACCTCTTACAACTTTTCCTCAGGGACGGTGATGCAACATGGATTGAACACATCTAGACCCACAGCAGGATGAGACATAAGGCTGGAAACTGTTCGCGCTAAGAGAAATGTGAGGTTGGGTGAGGAAATGCACACCCTTTAAAGTAATACTACCTGGTACCCATTCAATGGGTCCCAAATCTGCAGGTTCAAGGAATCTTCCTACAGCTAAAACATGCATGGAAAACCCAGAGGACTGTACACCATGTGATCGGGAGATGTGTCTAAAATGCACCTCATTTATCCTCTCCTGGTGCTCCTGTTCATCATTCCAGCCACGTTACTTAGAATCTCCCCACTTAGAGAATCAGCACATTTAAACTTCTGTTTCACACATTTTGCAAATTGTGAGGAGGATGAACGGGAAGAGGGGGAAACAATGAGAGAATAGTTGTAGGGGTTTGGACGGGCACATGTCACTCTAATTTCCCATTAAGAATAAGAATTAAAAAAAGGCTCAGCCCGCCTCGCCGGAGCCAAAATAGGGCCTGAAGCAATCCTGCAGTTTTGAGGCCAGCTCACAAAAGAGCAACTTAAAAAATGGAGCTCAGGGTCACTGCAATTCACAAACCTGCAGAGTTATAAATGAAAACTAACGTCCAAAAATATGTTGAGGTAAGGCAAAGAAGAGGATCTGAATGCAAGACAGAATTGCAAGAAACAGATTTCAAGAGATAGATTGGACTCACCTTTAAAGCACATGAAAAGCGGCAGAATTTCGACAATGATGCAGTTGGCCCAAAAGGGAGTATGCGTTATTTCCTGAATATATCCAGGAAAAAACGCATACGCACTTTATGGGCAACCAAGCAAGCAAGCAATGCAAATGTGCACAACAAAGAAGTCTCATTTCCCACCGGTCAAAAGGGCCATCCGAAAAAATTGTAAACACCAGAAATGCAGGACAGGCCATGGAGAACAGGGAGCCTTTATACGCTGATGGACAGTGTGTGAACTGCCGAGAGCCACTCTGGAGAAGTGTATGGTGGTTCCTAAATCATCTAAAAAAGAGAGCTACAATTTCTATGGAAGATGAAAAGGAATAGGGAGAACCAATGAGAGACTAGCTGGAGGTGTCTGGACGGGCAAATTTAACTCTCACTTCCCACGAGGAAGAGGAATTAACCAAAGGCTCAGCGTGCCATGCCGTAACCAGAAGAGGTCCTGAAGCAATCATGCAGTGTTGCGGCCAGCTCACAAGAAAGCGAGTTAAAGAAAGGAGCTCAGGGGCACTGTAATTCACAAACCTGCAGAGTTATAAATGACAGCTATCGTCCAAAAATATATTGAAGTGAGGCTGCCAAGAGGACTTGAAAGTGGGGCAGAATTGCAAAAAACGGATTTCAGGAGGTAGACTGGAATTGCATTTAAAGCATAAGAAAAGAGGCAGAACATCCACAATGATGCACTTGGCCAAAAAGGCCCTATACCTTTTTTCCTGAATATATTCAGGAAAAAACGCATATGCCCGTTTTCGCCAACAAAGCAAGCTTGCAAAGGACATCTGCACTAAAATGAAGTCTCACTTCCCCCCGGTCAAAAGGGCCATCTAAAAAAAAGTGTAAAATCCAGAAAGGCATGACAGGCCATGGAGAACTGGGAGACTTGTTATTCTGATGGGCGGAATGTAAATTGCCAACAGCCACTCTGGAGAAGTATATGGTATTTCCTGAAACATCTAAAAAACAAAGCAACAGAGCCTAGGGCACTTCCACTTATGGTCCTATAGCTTAGGGAAATTATAATCAAAAAGACACAGCCACCCCAAACTTTGGGACGGCTCTTTTTACAAGAACCTCGTTTACGGTACAAGTTCAATATCACAGAAAGCGAAAAATGGATAAAGAAGTTGTGGTACTTACGTACAGTGCAATATCACTCAGCAATGAAATCTATGTCATCAGGCCCGTAGCAGCATAATGAGTGGATGCACGTACGATGATTCTAAGTGAAATAAGTCACACAGAAAAAGAAACATCATAAGATATCACTACTACACGGAATGTAAACTTGGCTACACAGGAACTGAATTACAAAACAGAACAGGGTCTCAAATGTAGAAAACCAACTTATGCTTGCTTAAGGGGAAAGGTGAGTTGGGGTGCTGCATGAAACCAGAGATTGAAATTAGCACAGATACCGTTCCATAAGCCAAATATGTGATAGACAAGAGCTACTCCTTGCTCAACGAAGTGGACTCAACACCCCATATTAAACGCCTAAGAATATACCTGACTAGAAATAATCTAAAAACCTACCAATTTATATGTCTCCGAAAGAGAATCAAGCGTGTGTACAGTGACATAAACGCAGCAGTGATAGGATTGGTGAGGTTCGGTGAGCAAATGCAGAACCTATGAAGTCATATTGCATGGTACCCATTCCATGGGTCTCAACTCTCCAGGTTTAAGGGATTCTTCCTTCAGCTAAAACATGCATGTGGAACCCAGAGTATGATCCACCGTGTGATCGGGAAACGTGTTCAAATGTGTCTAGTTTTCGTCCCCTGGTACTCGGGTGCAACATTTCAGATGCTTTACTAACACTCTCCCCACTTGGAGAGTCAGTGCCTTTAACGTCCTGTTTCGCCCAGTTTGCAATTTCTGTGGAAAATGAACAGGAATAGGGAGAACGAAAGAGAGACTAGCTGGAGGTGTCTGGACGGGCAAATTTAACTCTCATTTCCCACCAGGAAGAGGAATTAACCAAAGGCTCAGCGTGCCGTGCCGGAACCACACTAGGGCCTGAAGCAATCCTGCGGTGTTGCGGCCAGCTCACAAAAAAGTGAGTTGAAGAAAGGAGCTCAGGGGCACTGTAATTCACAAACCTGCAGAGTTATAAATGACAGCTATCGTCCAAAAATATATTGAAGTAAGGCTGCCAAGAGGACTTGAAAGTGGGGCAGAATTGCAGGAAACCGATTTCAGGAGGTAGACGGGAATTGCATGTAAAGCATAAGAAAAGAGGCAGAACGTCCACAATGATGCACTTGGCCAAAAAGGGTGTATGCGTATTTTCCTGAATATATTCAGGAAAAAACGCATACGCCCTTTTTGGCCAACCAAGCAAGCTTGCAAACGAAATCTGCACTACAATGAAGTCTCACTGCCCTTCCGGTCAAAAGGGCCATCTTAAAAAAGTGTAAAATCCAGAAAGGCAGGACAGGCCATGGAGAACTGGGAGCCTTGTTATGCTGATGGGCGGGATGTAAATTGCCAACAGCCACTCTGGAGAAGTGTATGGTGTTTCCTGAAACATCTAAAAAACTAAGCAACAGAGCCTAGGGCACTTCCACTTATGGTCCTATAGCTTAGGGAAATTAAAATCAAAAAGACACAGCCACCGCAAAGTTTGGGCCGGCTCTGTTTACAAGAACCTCGTTTACGGTACAAGTTCAATATCACAGAAAGTGAAAAATGGATAAAGAAGTTGTGGTACTTACGTACAATGCAATATCATTCAGCAATGAAATCTATGTCATCAGGCCCGTAGCAGCATAATGAGTGGATGCAGGTATGATGAGTCTAAGTGAAATAAGTCACACAGAAAAAGAAACATCATAAAATATCACTACTACACGGAATGTAAACTTGGCTACACAGGAACTGAATTACAAAACAGAACAGGGTCTCAAATGTAGAAAACCAACTTATGCTTGCTTAAGGGGAAAGGTGAGTTGGGGTGCTGCATAAAACCAGAGATTGAAATTAGCACAGATACCGTTCCATAAGCCAAATATGTAATAGACAAGAGCTACTCCTTGCTCAACGAAGTGGACTCAACACCCCATATTAAACGCTTAAGAATACACCTGACTAGAAATAATCTTAAAAAGTACGAATTTATATGTCTCCGAAAGAGAATCAAGCGTGTGTACAACGGCATAAACGCAGCAATGATAGGATTGGTGAGGTTCGGTGAGCAAATGCAGACCCTTTGAAGTCATATTGCATGGTACCCATTCCATGGGTCTCAACTCTCCAGGTTTAAGGGATTCTTCCTTCAGCTAAAACATGCATGTGGAACCCAGAGTAGGATCCACCGTGTGATCGGGAAACGTGTTCAAATGTGTCTCAGTTTTCCTCCCCTGGTACTCGGGTGCAACACTCCAGACGCTTTACTAACACCCTCCCCACTTGGAGAGTCAGTGCCTTTAACCTCCTGTATGGCCCAGTTTGCAATTTCTGCGGAGAATGTAGAGGAATAGGGAGAACCAATGATAAACTAGCTGGAGGTGTCTGGACGGGCAAATTTAACTCTCATTTCCCACCAGGAAGAGGAATTAACCAAAGGCTCAGCATGCCGTGCCGGAACCACACTAGGGCCTGAAGCAATCCTGCGGTGTTGCGGCCAGCTCACAAGAAAGCGAGTTGAAGAAAGAAGCTCAGGGGCACTGTAATTCACAAACCTGCAGAGTTATAAATGACAGCTATCGTCCAAAAATATATTGAAGTAAGGCTGCCAAGAGGACTTGAAAGCGGGGCAGAATTGCAGGAAACCGATTTCAGGAGGTAGACGGGAATTGCATGTAAAGCATAGGAAAAGAGGCAGAACGTCCACAATGATGCACTTGGCCAAAAAGGGCGTATGCGTTTTTTCCTGAATATATTCAGGAAAAAACGCATACGCCCTTTTTGGCCAACCAAGCAAGCTTGCAAAGGAAATCTGCACTACAATGAAGTCTCGCTGCCCCCCGGTCAAAAGGGCCATATGAAAAAAGTGTAAAATCCAGAAAGGCAGGACAGGCCATGAAGAACTGGGAGCCTTGTTATGCTGATGGGCGGGATGTAAATTGCCAACAGCCACTCTGGAGAAGTGTATGGTGTTTCCTGTAACATCTAAAAAACTAAGCAACAGAGCCTAGGGCACTTCCACTTATGGTCCTATAGCTTAGGGCAATTAAAATCAAAGAGACACAGCCACCCCAAAGTTTGGGACGGCTCTGTTTACAAGAATCTTGTTTACGGTACAAGTTCAATATCACAAAAGCGAAAAATGGATAAAGAAGTTGTGGTACTTACGTACAATGCAATATCACTCAGCAATGAAATCTATGTCATCAGGCCCGTAGCAGCATAATGAGTGGATGCAGGTATGATGAGTCTAAGTGAAATAAGTCACACAGAAAAAGAAACATCATAAGATATCACTACTACACGGAATGTAAACTTGGTTACACAGGAACTGAATTACAAAACAGAACAGGGTCCCAAATGTAGAAAACCATCTTATGCTTGCTTAAGGGGAAAGGTGAGTTGGGGTGCTGCATGAAACCAGAGATTGAAATTAGCACAGATACCGTTCCATAAGCCAAATATGTAATAGACAAGAGCTACTCCTTGCTCAACGAAGTGGACTCAACACCCCATATTAAACGCTTAAGAATATACCTGACTAGAAATAATCTTAAAAACTACGGATTTATATGTCTCCGAAAGAGAATCAAGCGTGTGTACAGTGGCATAAACGCAGCAGTGATAGGATTGGTGAGGTTCAGTGAGCAAATGCAGACCCTTTGAAGTCATATTGCATGGTACCCATTCCATGGGTCTCAACTCTCCAAGTTTAAGGGATTCTTCCTTCAGCTAAAACATGCATGTGGAACACAGAGTATGATCCACCGTGTGATCAGGAAACGTGTTCAAATGTGTCTCAGTTTTCGTCCCCTGGTACTCGGGTGCAACACTCCAGACGCTTTACTAACACTCTCCCCACTTGGAGAGTCAGTGCCTTTAACCTCCTGTATGGCCCAGTTTGCAATTTCTGCGGAAAATGTACAGGAATAGGGAGAACCAATGAGAAACTAGCTGGAGGTGTCTGGACGGGCAAATTTAACTCTCATTTCCGACCAGAAAGAGGAATTAACCAAAGGCTCAGCATGCCGTGCCGGAACCACACTAGGGCCTGAAGCAATCCTGCGGTGTTGCGGCCAGCTCACAAGAAAGCGAGTTGAAGAAAGGAGCTCAGGGGCCCTGTAATTCACAAACCTGCAGAGTTATAAATGACAGCTATCGTCCAAAAATATATTGAACTAAGGCTGCCAAGAGGACTTGAAAGCGGGGCAGAATTGCAGGAAACCGATTTCAGGAGGTAGACGGGAATTGCATGTAAAGCATAGGAAAAGAGGCAGAACGTCCACAATGATGCACTTGGCCAAAAAGGGCGTATGTGTTCTTTCCTGAATATATTCAGGAAAAAACGCATACGCCCTTTTTCGCCAACCAAGCAGGCTTGCAAAGGAAATCTGCACTACAATGAAGTCTCACTGCACCCCGGTCAAAAGGGCCATCTGAAGAAAGTGTAATATCCAGAAAGGCAGGACTTGGCATGGAGAACTGGGAGCCTTGTTATGCTGATGGGCGGGATGTAAATTGCCAACAGCCACTCTGGAGAAGTGTATGGTGTTTCCTGAAACATCTAAAAAACAAAGCAACAGAGCCTAGGGCACTTCCACTTATGGTCCTATAGCTTAGGGAAATTAAAATCAAAAAGACACAGCCTCCCCAAACTTTGGGACGGCTCTGTTTACAAGAACCTCGTTTACTGTACAAGTTCAATATCACAGAAAGCGAAAAATGGATACAGAAGTTGTGGTACTTACGTACAATGCAATATCACTCAGCAATGAAATCTATGTCATCAGGCCCGTAGCAGAATAATGAGTGGATTCAGGTATGATGATTCTAAGTGAAATAAGTCACACAGAAAAAGAAACATCATAAGATATCACTACTACACGGAATGTAAACTTGGCTACACAGGAACTGAATTACAAAACAGAACAGGGTCTCAAATGTAGAAAACCAACTTATGCTTGCTTAAGGGGAAAGGTGAGTTGGGGTGCTGCATGAAACCAGAGATTGAAATTAGCACAGATACCGCTCCATAAGCCAAATATGTAATAGACAACAGCTACACCTTGCTCAACGAAGTGGACTCAACACCCCATATTAAACGCCTAAGAATATACCTGACTAGAAATAATCTTAAAACCTACGGATTTATATGTCTCCGAAAGAGAATCAAGCGTGTGTACAGCGGCATAAACGCAGCAGTGATAGGATTGGTGAGGTTCGGTGAGCAAATGCAGACCCTTTGAAGTCATATTGCATGGTACCCATTCCATGGGTCTCAACTCTCCAAGTTTAAGGGATTCTTCCTTCAGCTAAAACATGCATGTGGAACACAGAGTATGATCCACCATGTGATCAGGAAACGTGTTCAAATGTGTCTCAGTTTTCGTCCCCTGGTACTCGGGTGCAACACTCCAGACACTTTACTAACACTCTCTCCACTTGGAGAGTCAGTGCCTTTAACCTCCTGTATGGCCAAGTTTGCAATTTCTGCGGAAAATGTACAGCAATAGGGAGAACCAATGATAAACTAGCTGGAGGTGTCTGGACGGGCAAATTTAACTCTCATTTCCCACCAGGAAGAGGAATTAACCAAAGGCTCAGCGTGCCGTGCCGGATCCACACTAGGGCCTGAAGCAATCCTGCGGTGTTGCGGCCAGCTCACAAAAAAGCGAGTTGAAGAAAGGAGCTCAGGGGCACTGTAATTCACAAACCTGCAGAGTTATAAATGACAGCTATCGTCCAAAAATATATTGAAGTAAGGCTGCCAAGAGGACTTGAAAGTGGTGCTGAATTGCACGAAACCGATTTCAGGAGGTAGACTGGAATTGCATGTAAAGCATAGGAAAAGAGGCAGAACGTCCACAACGATGCACTTGGCCAAAATGGGCGTATGCGTTTTTTCCTGAATATATTCAGGAAAAAACGCATACGCCCTTTTTGGCCAACCAAGAAAGCTTGCAAAGGAAATCTGCACTACAATGAAGTCTCACTGCCGCCCAATCAAAAGGGCCATCTGAAAAATGTGTAAAATCCAGAAAGGCAGGACAGGCCATGGAGAACTGGGAGCCTTGTTATGCTGATGGGCGGGATGTCAATTGCCAACAGCCACTCTGGAGAAGTGTATGGTGTTTCCTGAAACATCTAAAAAACAAAGCAACAGAGCCTAGGGCACTTCCACTTATGGTCCTATAGCTTAGGGAAATTAAAATCAAAAAGACACAGCCACCCAAAAGTTTGGGACGGCTCTGTTTACAAGAACCTCGTTTATGGTACAAGTTCAATATCACAGAAAGCGAAAAATGGATAAAGAAGTTGTGGTACTTACGTACAATGCAATATCACTCAGCAATGAAATCTATGTCATCAGGCCCGTAGCAGCATAATGAGTGGATTCAGGTACGATGATTCTAAGTGAAATAAGTCACACAGAAAAAGAAACATCATAAGATATCACCAATACACGGAATGTAAACTTGGCTACACAGGAACTGAATTACAAAACAGAACAGGGTCTCAAATGTAGAAAACCAACTTATGCTTGCTTAAGGGGAAAGGTGAGTTGGGGTGCTGCATGAAACCAGAGATTGAAATTAGCACAGATACCGTTCCATAAGCCAAATATGCAATAGACAAGAGCTACTCCTTGCTGAACGAAGTGGACTCAACACCCCATATTAAACGCCTAAGAATATACCTGACTAGAAATAATCTTAAAACCTACGGATTTATATGTCTCCGAAAGAGAATCAAGCGTGTGTACAGCGGCATAAACGCAGCAGTGATAGGATTGGTGAGGTTCGGTGAGCAAATGCAGACCCTTTGAAGTCATATTGCATGGTACCCATTCCATGGGTCTCAACTCTCCAGGTTTAAGGGATTCTTCCTTCAGCTAAAACATGCATGTGGAACCCAGAGTATGATCCACTGGGTGATCGGGAAACGTGTTCAAATGTGTCTCGTTTTCGTCCCCTGCTACTCGGGTGCAACATTCCAGATGCTTTACTGACACTCTCCCCACTTGGAGAGTCAGTGCCTTTAACCTCCTGTTTGGCCCAGTTTGTAATTTCTGTGGAAAATGAACAGGAAGAGGGAGAACGAAAGAGAGACTAGCTGGAGGTGTCTGGACGGGCAAATTTAACTCTCATTTCCCACCAGGAAGAGGAATTAACCAAAGGCTCAGCGTGCCGTGCCGGAACTACACTAGGGCCTGAAGCAATCCTGCGGTGTTGCGGCCAGCTCACAAGAAAGCGAGTTGAAGAAACGAGCTCAGGGGCAGTGTAATTCACAAACCGGCAGAGTTATAAATGACAGCTATCGTCCAAAAATATATTGAAGTAAGGCTGCCAAGAGGACTTGAAAGCGGGGCAGAATTGCACGAAATCGATTTCAGGAGGTAGATTGGAATTGCATGTAAAGCATAGGAAAAGAGGCAGAACGTCCACAATGATGCACTTGGCCAAAAAGGGCGTATGCGTTTTTTCCAGAATATATTCAGGAAAAAACGCATACGCCCTTTTTGGCCAACCAAGCAAGCTTGCAAAGGATATCTGCACTACAATGAAGTCTCACTGCCGCCCGGTCAAAAGGGCCATCTGAAAAAAGTGTAAAATCCAGAAAGGCAGGACAGGCCATGGAGAACTGGGAGCCTTGTTATGCTGATGGGCGGGATGTAAATTGCCAACAGCCACTCTGGAGAAGTGTATGGTGTTTCCTGAAACATCTAAAAAACAAAGCAACAGAGCCTAGGGCACTTCCACTTATGGTCCTATAGCTTAGGGAAATTAAAATCAAAAAGACACAGTCACCCCAAAGTTTGGGACGGCTCTGTTTACAAGAACCTCGTTTACGGTACAAGTTCAATATCGCAAAAAGCGAGAAATGGATAAAGAAGTTGTGGTACTTACGTACAATGCAATATCACTCAGCAATGAAATCTATGTCATCAGGCCCGTAGCAGCATAATGAGTGAATTCAGGTATGATGATTCTAAGTGAAATAAGTCACACAGAAAAAGAAACATCATAAGATATCACTACTACACGGAATGTAAACTTGGCTACACAGGAACTGAATTACAAAACAGAACAGGGTCTCAAATGTAGAAAACCAACTTATGCTTGCTTGAGGGGAAAGGTGAGTTGGGGTGCTGCATGAAACCAGAGATTGAAATTAGCACAGATACCGCTCCATAAGCCAAATATGTAATAGACAAGAGCTACACCTTGCTCAACGAAGTGGACTCAACACCCCATATTAAACGCTTAAAAATACACCTGACTAGAAATAATCTTATAAACTACGGATTTATATGTCTCCGAAAGAGAATCAAGCGTGTGTACAGCGGCATAAACGCAGCAGTGATAGGATTGGTGAGGTTCAGTGAGTAAATGCAGACCCTTTGAAGTCATATTGCATGGTACCCATTCCATGGGTCTCAACTCTCCAAGTTTAAGGGATTCTTCCTTCAGCTAAAACATGCATGTGGAACACAGAGTATGATTCACCGTGTGATCAGGAAACATGTTCAAATGTGTCTCAGTTTTCATCCCCTGGTACTCGGGTGCAACACTCCAGACGCTTTACTAACACTCTCCCCACTTGGAGAGTCAGTGCCTTTAACCTCCTGTATGGCCCAGTTTGCAATTTCTGCGGAAAATGTACAGGAATAGGGAGAACCAATGAGAAACTAGCTGGAGGTGTCTGGACGGGCAAATTTAACTCTCATTTCCCACCAGGAAGAGGAATTAACCAAACGCTCAGCATGCCGTGCCGGAACCACACTAGGGCCTGAAGCAATCCTGCGGTGTTGCGGCCAGCTCACAAGAAAGCGAGTTGAAGAAAGGAGCTCAGGGGCACTGTAATTCACAAACCTGCAGAGTTATAAATGACAGCTATCGTCCAAAAATATATTGAAGTAAGGCTGCCAAGAGGACTTGAAAGCGGGGCAGAATTGCACGAAACCGATTTCAGGAGGTAGACGGGAATTGCATGTAAAGCATAGGAAAAGAGGCAGAACGTCCACAATGATGCACTTGGCCAAAAAGGGCGTATGTGTTCTTTCCTGAATATATTCAGGAAAAAACGCATACGCCCTTTTTGGCCAACCAAACAGGCTTGCAAAGGAAATCTACACTACAATGAAGTCTCACTGCCCCCCGGTCAAAAGGGCCATCTGAAAAAAGTGTAATATCCAGAAAGGCAGGACAGGCCATGGAGAACTGGGAGCCTTGTTATGCTGATGGGCGGGATGTAAATTGCCAACAGCCACTCTGGAGAAGTGTATGGTGTTTCCTGAAACATCTAAAAAACAAAGCAACAGAGCCTAGGGCACTTCCACTTATGGTCCTATAGCTTAGGGAAATTAAAATCAAAAAGACACAGCCACCCCAAAGTTTGGGACGGCTCTGTTTACAAGAACCTCGTTTACTGTACAAGTTCAATATCACAGAAAGCGAAAAATGGATACAGAAGTTGTGGTACTTACGTACAATGCAATATCACTCAGCAATGAAATCTATGTCATCAGGCCCGTAGCAGCATAATGAGTGGATTCAGGTATGATGATTCTAAGTGAAATAAGTCACACAGAAAAAGAAACATCATAAGATATCACTACTACACGGAATGTAAACTTGGCTACACAGGAACTGAATTACAAAACAGAACAGGGTCTCAAATGTAGAAAACCAACTTATGCTTGCTTAAGGGGAAAGGTGAGTTGGGGTGCTGCATGAAACCAGAGATTGAAATTAGCACAGATACCGCTCCATAAGCCAAATATGTAATAGACAACAGCTACACCTTGCTCAACGAAGTGGACTCAACACCCCATATTAAACGCCTAAGAATATACCTGACTAGAAATAATCTTAAAACCTACGGATTTATATGTCTCCGAAAGAGAATCAAGCGTGTGTACAGCGGCATAAACGCAGCAGTGATAGGATTGGTGAGGTTCGGTGAGCAAATGCAGACCCTTTGAAGTCATATTGCATGGTACCCATTCCATGGGTCTCAACTCTCCAAGTTTAAGGGATTCTTCCTTCAGCTAAAACATGCATGTGGAACACAGAGTATGATCCACCGTGTGATCAGGAAACGTGTTCAAATGTGTCTCAGTTTTCGTCCCCTGGTACTCGGGTGCAACACTCCAGACGCTTTACTAACACTCTCTCCACTTGGAGAGTCAGTGCCTTTAACCTCCTGTATGGTGCAGTTTGCAATTTCTGTGGAAAATGTACAGCAATAGGGAGAACCAATGAGAAACTAGCTGGAGGTTTCTGGACGGGCAAATTTAACTCTCATTTCCCACCAGGAAGAGGAATTAACCAAAGGCTCAGCGTGCCGTGCCGGATCCACACTAGGGCCTGAAGCAATCCTGCGGTGTTGCGGCCAGCTCACAAAAAAGCAAGTTGAAGAAAGGAGCTCAGGGGCACTGTAATTCACAAACCTGCAGAGTTATAAATGACAGCTATCGTCCAAAAATATATTGAAGTAAGGCTGCCAAGAGGACTTGAAAGTGGTGCAGAATTGCAGGAAACCGATTTCAGGAGGTAGACTGGAATTGCATGTAAAGCATAGGAAAAGAGGCAGAACGTCCACAACGATGCACTTGGCCAAAATGGGCGTATGCGTTTTTTCCTGAATATATTCAGGAAAAAACGTATACGCCCTTTTTGGCCAACCAAGAAAGCTTGCAAAGGAAATCTGCACTACAATGAAGTCTCACTGCCGCCCAGTCAAAGGGGCCATCTGAAAAATGTGTAAAATCCAGAAAGGCAGGACAGGCCATGGACAACTGGGAGCCTTGTTATGCTGATGGGCGGGATGTAAATTGCCAACAGCCACTCTGGAGAAGTGTATGGTGTTTCCTGAAACATCTAAAAAACAAAGCAACAGAGCCTAGGGCACTTCCACTTATGGTCCTATAGCTTAGGGAAATTAAAATAAAAAAGACACAGCCACCCCAAAGTTTGGGACGGCTCTGTTTACAAGAACCTCGTTTATGGTACAAGTTCAATATCACAGAAAGCGAAAAATGGATAAAGAAATTGTGGTACTTACGTACAATGCAATATCACTCAGCAATGAAATCTATGTCATCAGGCCCGTAGCAGCATAATGAGTGGATTCAGGTACGATGATTCTAAGTGAAATAAGTCACACAGAAAAAGAAACATCATAAGATATCACCAATACACGGAATGTAAACTTGGCTACACAGGAACTGAATTACAAAACAGAACAGGGTCTCAAATGTAGAAAACCAACTTATGCTTGCTTAAGGGGAAAGGTGAGTTGGGGTGCTGCATGAAACCAGAGATTGAAATTAGCACAGATACCGTTCCATAAGCCAAATATGCAATAGACAAGAGCTACTCCTTGCTGAACGAAGTGGACTCAACACCCCATATTAAACGCCTAAGAATATACCTGACTAGAAATAATCTTAAAACCTACGGATTTATATGTCTCCGAAAGAGAATCAAGCGTGTGTACAGCGGCATAAACGCAGCAGTGATAGGATTGGTGAGGTTCGGTGAGCAAATGCAGACCCTTTGAAATCATATTGCATGGTACCCATTCCATGGGTCTCAACTCTCCAGGTTTAAGGGATTCTTCCTTCAGCTAAAACATGCATGTGGAACCCAGAGTATGATCCACCGTGTGATCGGGAAACGTGTTCAAATGTGTCTCGTTTTCGTCCCCTGGTACTCGGGTGCAACATTCCAGATGCTTTACTAACACTCTCCCCACTTGGAGAGTCAGTGCCTTTAACCTCCTGTTTGGCCCAGTTTGTAATTTCTGTGGAAAATGAACAGGAATAGGGAGAACGAAAGAGAGACTAGCTGGAGGTGTCTGGACGGGCAAATTTAACTCTCATTTCCCACCAGGAAGAGGAATTAACCAAAGGCTCAGCGTGCCGTGCCGGAACTACACTAGGGCCTGAAGCAATCCTGCGGTGTTGCGGCCAGCTCACAAGAAAGCGAGTTGAAGAAACGAGCTCAGGGGCACTGTAATTCACAAACCTGCAGAGTTATAAATGACAGCTATCGTCCAAAAATATATTGAAGTAAGGCTGCCAAGAGGACTTGAAAGCGGGGCAGAATTGCAGGAAATCGATTTCAGGAGGTACACTGGAATTGCATGTAAAGCATAGGAAAAGAGGCAGAACGTCCACAATGATGCACTTGGCCAAAAAGGGCGTATGCGTTTTTTCCTGAATATATTCAGGAAAAAACGCATACGCCCTTTTTGGCCAACCAAGCAAGCTTTCAAAGGAAATCTGCACTACAATGAAGTCTCACTGCCCCCCGGTCAAAAGGGCCATCTGAAAAAAGTGTAAAATCCAGAAAGGCAGGACAGGCCATGGAGAACTGGGAGCCTTGTTATGCTGATGGGCGGGATGTAAATTGCCAACAGCCACTCTGGAGAAGTGTATGGTGTTTCCTGAAACATCTAAAAAACAAGCAACAGAGCCTAGGGCACTTCCACTTATGGTCCTATAGCTTAGGGAAATTAAAATAAAAAAGACACAGCCACCCCAAAGTTTGGGACGGCTCTGTTTACAAGAACCTCGTTTATGGTACAAGTTCAATATCACAGAAAGCGAAAAATGGATAAAGAAGTTGTGGTACTTACGTACAATGCAATATCACTCAGCAATGAAATCTATGTCATCAGGCCCGTAGCAGCATAATGAGTGGATTCAGGTACGATGATTCTAAGTGAAATAAGTCACACAGAAAAAGAAACATCATAAGATATCACCAATACACGGAATGTAAACTTGGCTACACAGGAACTGAATTACAAAACAGAACAGGGTCTCAAATGTAGAAAACCAACTTATGCTTGCTTAAGGGGAAAGGTGAGTTGGGGTGCTGCATGAAACCAGAGATTGAAATTAGCACAGATACCGTTCCATAAGCCAAATATGCAATAGACAAGAGCTACTCCTTGCTGAACGAAGTGGACTCAACACCCCATATTAAACGCCTAAGAATATACCTGACTAGAAATAATCTTAAAACCTACGGATTTATATGTCTCCGAAAGAGAATCAAGCGTGTGTACAGCGGCATAAACGCAGCAGTGATAGGATTGGTGAGGTTCGGTGAGCAAATGCAGACCCTTTGAAATCATATTGCATGGTACCCATTCCATGGGTCTCAACTCTCCAGGTTTAAGGGATTCTTCCTTCAGCTAAAACATGCATGTGGAACCCAGAGTATGATCCACCGTGTGATCGGGAAACGTGTTCAAATGTGTCTCGTTTTCGTCCCCTGGTACTCGGGTGCAACATTCCAGATGCTTTACTAACACTCTCCCCACTTGGAGAGTCAGTGCCTTTAACCTCCTGTTTGGCCCAGTTTGTAATTTCTGTGGAAAATGAACAGGAATAGGGAGAACGAAAGAGAGACTAGCTGGAGGTGTCTGGACGGGCAAATTTAACTCTCATTTCCCACCAGGAAGAGGAATTAACCAAAGGCTCAGCGTGCCGTGCCGGAACTACACTAGGGCCTGAAGCAATCCTGCGGTGTTGCGGCCAGCTCACAAGAAAGCGAGTTGAAGAAACGAGCTCAGGGGCACTGTAATTCACAAACCTGCAGAGTTATAAATGACAGCTATCGTCCAAAAATATATTGAAGTAAGGCTGCCAAGAGGACTTGAAAGCGGGGCAGAATTGCAGGAAATCGATTTCAGGAGGTACACTGGAATTGCATGTAAAGCATAGGAAAAGAGGCAGAACGTCCACAATGATGCACTTGGCCAAAAAGGGCGTATGCGTTTTTTCCTGAATATATTCAGGAAAAAACGCATACGCCCTTTTTGGCCAACCAAGCAAGCTTTCAAAGGAAATCTGCACTACAATGAAGTCTCACTGCCCCCCGGTCAAAAGGGCCATCTGAAAAAAGTGTAAAATCCAGAAAGGCAGGACAGGCCATGGAGAACTGGGAGCCTTGTTATGCTGATGGGCGGGATGTAAATTGCCAACAGCCACTCTGGAGAAGTGTATGGTGTTTCCTGAAACATCTAAAAAACAAGCAACAGAGCCTAGGGCACTTCCACTTATGGTCCTATAGCTTAGGGAAATTAAAATAAAAAAGACACAGCCACCCCAAAGTTTGGGACGGCTCTGTTTACAAGAACCTCGTTTATGGTACAAGTTCAATATCACAGAAAGCGAAAAATGGATAAAGAAGTTGTGGTACTTACGTACAATGCAATATCACTCAGCAATGAAATCTATGTCATCAGGCCCGTAGCAGCATAATGAGTGGATTCAGGTACGATGATTCTAAGTGAAATAAGTCACACAGAAAAAGAAACATCATAAGATATCACCAATACACGGAATGTAAACTTGGCTACACAGGAACTGAATTACAAAACAGAACAGGGTCTCAAATGTAGAAAACCAACTTATGCTTGCTTAAGGGGAAAGGTGAGTTGGGGTGCTGCATGAAACCAGAGATTGAAATTAGCACAGATACCGTTCCATAAGCCAAATATGCAATAGACAAGAGCTACTCCTTGCTGAACGAAGTGGACTCAACACCCCATATTAAACGCCTAAGAATATACCTGACTAGAAATAATCTTAAAACCTACGGATTTATATGTCTCCGAAAGAGAATCAAGCGTGTGTACAGTGGCATAAACGCAGCAGTGATAGGATTGGTGAGGTTCAGTGAGCAAATGCAGACCCTTTGAAGTCATATTGCATGGTACCCATTCCATGGGTCTCAACTCTCCATGTTTAAGGGATTCTTCCTTCAGCTAAAACATGCATGTGGAACCCAGAGTATGATCCACCGTGTGATCGGGAAACGTGTTCAAATGTGTCTCGTTTTCATCTCCTGGTACTCGGGTGCAACATTCCAGATGCTTTACTAACACTCTCCCCACTTGGAGAGTCAGTGCCTTTAACCTCCTGTTTGGCCCAGTTTGTAATTTCTGTGGAAAATGAACAGGAATAGGGAGAACGAAAGAGAGACTAGCTGGAGGTGTCTGGACGGGCAAATTTAACTCTCATTTCCCACCAGGAAGAGGAATTAACCAAAGGCTCAGCGTGCCGTGCCGGAACTACACTAGGGCCTTAAGCAATCCTGCGGTGTTGCGGCCAGCTCACAAGAAAGCGAGTTGAAGAAACGAGCTCAGGGGCACTGTAATTCACAAACCTGCAGAGTTATAAATGACAGCTATCGTCCAAAAATATATTGAAGTAAGGCTGCCAAGAGGACTTGAAAGCGGGGCAGAATTGCAGGAAATCGATTTCAGGAGGTACACTGGAATTGCATGTAAAGCATAGGAAAAGAGGCAGAACGTCCACAATGATGCACTTGGCCAAAAAGGGCGTATGCGTTTTTTCCTGAATATATTCAGGAAAAAACGCATACGCCCTTTTTGGCCAACCAAGCAAGCTTTCAAAGGAAATCTGCACTACAATGAAGTCTCACTGCCCCCCGGTCAAAAGGGCCATCTGAAAAAAGTGTAAAATCCAGAAAGGCAGGACAGGCCATGGAGAACTGGGAGCCTTGTTATGCTGATGGGCGGGATGTAAATTGCCAACAGCCACTCTGGAGAAGTGTATGGTGTTTCCTGAAACATCTAAAAAACAAGCAACAGAGCCTAGGGCACTTCCACTTATGGTCCTATAGCTTAGGGAAATTAAAATCAAAAAGACACAGCCACCCCAAAGTTTGGGACGGCTCTGTTTACAAGAACCTCGTTTATGGTACAAGTTCAATATCACAGAAAGCGAAAAATGGATAAAGAAGTTGTGGTACTTACGTACAATGCAATATCACTCAGCAATGAAATCTGTGTCATCTGGCCCGTCGCAGCATAATGAGTGGATTCAGGTATGATGATTCTAAGTGAAATAAGTCACACAGAAAAAGAAACATCATAAGATATCACGAATACACGGAATGTAAACTTGGCTACACAGGAACTGAATTACAAAACAGAACAGGGTCTCAAATGTAAAAAACCAACTTATGCTTGCTTAAGGGGAAAGGTGAGTTGGGGTGCTGCATGAAACCAGAGATTGAAATTAGCACAGATACCGTTCCATAAGCCAAATATGCAATAGACAAGAGCTACTCCTTGCTGAACGAAGTGGACTCAACACCCCATATTATACGCCTAAGAATATACCTGACTAGAAATAATCTTAAAACCTACGGATTTATATGTCTCCGAAAGAGAATCAAGCGTGTGTACAGCGGCATAAACGCAGCAGTGATAGGATTGGTGAGGTTCGGTGAGCAAATGCAGACCCTTTGAAGTCATATTGCATGGTACCCATTCCATGGGTCTTAACTCTCCAGGTTTAAGGGATTCTTCCTTCAGCTAAAACATGCATGTGGAACCCAGAGTATGATCCACCGTGTGATCGGGAAACGTGTTCAAATGTGTCTCGTTTTCGTCCCCTGGTACTCGGGTGCAACATTCCAGATGCTTTACTAACACTCTCCCCACTTGGAGAGTCAGTGCCTTTAACCTCCTGTTTGGCCCAGTTTGTAATTTCTGTGGAAAATGAACAGGAATAGGGAGAACGAAAGAGAGACTAGCTGGAGGTGTCTGGACGGGCAAATTTAACTCTCATTTCCCACCAGGAAGAGGAATTAACCAAAGGCTCAGCGTGCCGTGCCGGAACTACACAAGGGCCTGAAGCAATCCTGCGGTATTGCGGCCAGCTCACAAGAAAGCGAGTTGAAGAAACGAGCTCAGGGGCACTGTAATGCACAAACCTGCAGAGTTATAAATGACAGCTATCGTCCAAAAATATATTGAAGTAAGGCTGCCAAGAGGACTTGAAAGCGGGGCAGAATTGCAGGAAATCGATTTCAGGAGGTACACTGGAATTGCATGTAAAGCATAGGAAAAGAGGCAGAACGTCCACAATGATGCACTTGGCCAAAAAGGGCGTATGCGTTTTTTCCTGAATATATTCAGGAAAAAACGCATACGCCCTTTTTGGCCAACCAAGCAAGCTTTCAAAGGAAATCTGCACTACAATGAGGTCTCACTGCTGCCCAGTTAAAAGGGCCATCTGAAAAATGTGTAAAATCCAGAAAGGCAGGACAGGCCATGGAGAACTGGGAGCCTTGTTATGCTGATGGGCGGGATGTAAATTGCCAACAGCCACTCTGGAGAAGTGTATGGTGTTTCCTGAAACATCTAAAAAACAAAGCAACAGAGCCTAGGGCACTTACACTTATGGTCCTATAGCTTAGGGAAATTAAAATCAAAAAGACAGAGCCACCCAAAACTTTGGGACGGCTCTGTTTACAAGAACCTCGTTTATGGTACAAGTTCAATATCACAGAAAGCGAAAAATGGATAAAGAAGTTGTGGTACTTACGTACAATGCAATATCACTCAGCAATGAAATCTATGTCATCAGGCCCGTAGCAGCATAATGAGTGGATTCAGGTACGATGATTCTAAGTGAAATAAGTCACACAGAAAAAGAAACATCATAAGATATCACCAATACACGGAAGGTAAACTTGGCTACACAGGAACTGAATTACAAAACAGAACAGGGTCTCAAATGTAGAAAACCAACTTATGCTTGCTTGAGGGGAAAGGAGAGTTGGGGTGCTGCATGAAACCAGAGGTTGAAATTAGCACAGATACCGTTCCATAAGCCAAATATGCAATAGACAAGAGCTACTCCTTGCTGAACGAAGTGGACTCAACACCCCATATTAAACGCCTAAGAATATACCTGACTAGAAATAATCTTAAAACCTACGGATTTATATGTCTCCGAAAGAGAATCAAGCGTGTGTACAGCGGCATAAACGCAGCAGTGATAGGATTGGTGAGGTTCAGTGAGCAAATGCAGACCCTTTGAAGTCATATTGCATGGTACCCATTCCATGGGTCTCAACTCTCCAAGTTTAAGGGATTCTTCCTTCAGCTAAAACATGCATGTGGAACACAGAGTATGATCCACCGTGTGATCAGGAAACGTGTTCAAATGTGTCTCAGTTTTCGTCCCCTGGTACTCGGGTGCAACAATCCAGACGCTTTACTAACACTCTCCCCACTTGGAGAGTCAGTGCCTTTAACCTCCTGTATGGCCCAGTTTGCAATTTCTGCGGAAAATGTACAGGAATAGGGAGAACCAATGAGAAACTAGCTGGAGGTGTCTGGACGGGCAAATTTAACTCTCATTTCCCACCAGAAAGTGGAATTAACCAAAGGCTCAGCATGCCGTGCCGGAACCACACTAGGGCCTGAAGCAATCCTGCGGTGTTGCGGCCAGCTCACAAGAAAGCAAGTTGAAGAAAGGAGCTCAGGGGCCCTGTAATTCACAAACCTGCAGAGTTATAAATGACAGCTATCGTCCAAAAATATATTGAAGTAAGGCTGCCAAGAGGACTTGAAAGCGGGGCAGAATTGCAGGAAACCGATTTCAGGAGGTAGACGGGAATTGCATGTAAAGCATAGGAAAAGAGGCAGAACGTCCACAATGATGCACTTGGCCAAAAAGGGCGTATGTGTTTTTTCCTGAATATATTCAGGAAAAAACGCATACGCCCTTTTTGGCCAACCAAGCAAGCATGCAAAGGATATCTGCACTACAATGAAGTCTCACTGCTCCCCAGTCAAAAGGGCTATCTGAAAAAAGTGTAAAATCCAGAAAGGCAGGACAGGCCATGGAGAACTGGGAGCCTTGTTATGCTGATGGGCGGGATGTAAATTGCCAACAGCCACTCTGGAGAAGTGTATGGTGTTTCCTGAAACATCTAAAAAACAAAGCAACAGAGCCTAGGGCACTTCCACTTATGGTCCTATAGCTTAGGGAAATTAAAATCAAAAAGACACAGTCACCCCAAAGTTTGGGATGGCTCTGTTTACAAGAATCTCGTTTACGGTACAAGTTCAATATCACAGAAAGCGAAAAATGGATAAAGAAGTTGTGGTACTTACGTACAATGCAATATCACTCAGCAATGAAATCTATGTCATCAGGCCCGTAGCAGCATAATGAGTGGATTCAGGTATGATGATTCTAAGTGAAATAAGTCACACAGAAAAAGAAACACCATAAGATATCACTACTACACGGAAGGTAAACTTGGCTACACAAGAACTGAATTACAAAACAGAACAGGGTCTCAAATGTAGAAAACCAACTTATGCTTGCTTGAGGGGAAAGGTGAGTTGGGGTGCTGCATGAAACCAGAGATTGAAATTAGCACAGATACCGTTCCATAAGCCAAATATGTAATAGACAAGAGCTACTCCTTGCTCAACGAAGTGGACTCAACACCCCATATTAAACGCCTAAGAATATACCTGACTAGTAAGAATATTAAAACCTACCGATTTATATGTCTCCAAAAAAGAATCAAGCGTGTGTACGGCGGCATAAACGCAGCAGTGATAGGATTGGTGAAGTTCGGTGAGCAAATGCAGACCCTTTGAAGTCATATTGCATGGTACCCATTCCATGGGTCTCAACTTTCCAGGTTTAAGGGATTCTTCCTTCAGCTGAAACATGCATGTGGAACACAGAGTGTGATCCACCGTGTGATCAGGAAACGTGTTCAAATGTGTCTCAGTTTTCGTCCCCTGGTACTCGGGTGCAACATTCAAGACGCTTTACTAACACTCTCCCCACTTGGAGAGTCAGTGTCTTTAAACTCCTGTTTGGCCCAGTTTGCGATTTCTGCGGAAAATGTACAGGAATAGGGAGAACCAATGAGACACTAGCTGGAGGTGTCTGGACGGGCAAATTTAACTCTCATTTCCCACCAGGAAGAGGAATTAACCAAAGGCTCAGCGTGCCGTGCCGGAACTACACTAGGGACTGAAGCAATCCTGCGGTGTTGCGGCCAGCTTACAAAAAAGCGAGTTGAAGAAACGAGCTCAGGGACACTGTAATTCACAAACGTGCAGAGTTATAAATGACAGCTATCGTCCAAAAATATATTGAAGTAAGGCTGCCAAGAGGACTTGAAGGCGGGGCAGAATTGCAGGAAATCGATTTCAGGAGGTACACTGGAATTGCATGTAAAGCATAGGAAAAGAGGCAGAACGTCCACAATGATGCACTTGGCCAAAAAGGGCGTATGCGTTTTTTCCTGAATATATTCAGGAAAAAACGCATACGCCCTTTTTGGCCAACCAAGCAAGCTTGCAAAGGATATCTGCACTACAATGAAGTCTCACTGCCCCCCGGTCAAAAGGGCCATCTGAAGAAAGTGTAATATCCAGAAAGGCAGGACTTGGCATGGAGAACTGGGAGCCTTGTTATGCTGATGGGCGGGATGTAAATTGCCAACAGCCACTCTGGAGAAGTGTATGGTGTTTCCTGAAACATCTAAAAAACAAAGCAACAGAGCCTAGGGCACTTCCACTTATGGTCCTATAGCTTAGGGAAATTAAAATCAAAAAGACAAAGCCTCCCCAAACTTTGGGACGGCTCTGTTTACAAGAACCTCGTTTACTGTACAAGTTCAATATCACAGAAAGCGAAAAATGGATACAGAAGTTGTGGTACTTACGTACAATGCAATATCACTCAGCAATGAAATCTATGTCATCAGGCCCGTAGCAGCATAATGAGTGGATTCAGGTACGATGATTCTAAGTGAAATAAGTCACACAGAAAAAGAAACATCATAAGGTATCACTAATACACGCAATGTAAACTTGGCTACAAAGGAACTGAATTACAAAACAGAACAGGGTCTCAAATGTAGAACACCAACTTATGCTTGCTTAAGGGGAAAGGTGAGTTGGGTACTGCATGAAACCAGAGATTGAAATTAGCACAGATACCGTTCCATAAGCCAAATATGTAATAGACAAGAGCTACTCCTTGCTCAACGAAGTGGACTCAACACCGCATATTAAACGCCTAAGAATATACCTGACTAGAAATAATCTTAAAACCTACGGATTTATATGTCTCCGAAAGAGAATCAAGCGTGTGTACAGTGGCATAAACGCAGCAGTGATAGGATTGGTGAGGTTCAGTGAGCAAATGCAGACCCTTTGAAGTCATATTGCATGGTACCCATTCCATGGGTCTCAACTCTCCAAGTTTAAGGGATTCTTCCTTCAGCTAAAACATGCATGTGGAACACAGAGTATGATCCACCGTGTGATCAGGAAACGTGTTCAAATGTGTCTCAGTTTTCATCCCCTGGTAATCGGGTGCAACAATCCAGACGCTTTACTAACACTCTCCCCACTTGGAGAGTCAGTGCCTTTAAACTCCTGTATGGCCCAGTTTGCAATTTCTGCGGAAAATGTACAGGAATAGGGAGAACCAATGAGAAACTAGCTGGAGGTGTCTGGACGGGCAAATTTAACTCTCATTTCCGACCAGAAAGAGGAATTAACCAAAGGCTCAGCATGCCGTGCCGGAACCACTCTAGGGCCTGAAGCAATCCTGCGGTGTTGCGGCCAGCTCACAAGAAAGCGAGTTGAAGAAAGGAGCTCAGGGGCACTGTAATTCACAAACCTGCAGAGTTATAAATGACAGCTATAGTCCAAAAATATATTGAAGTAAGGCTGCCAAGAGGACTTGAAATCGGGGCAGAATTGCAGGAAACCGATTTCAGGAGGTAGACGGGAATTGCATGTAAAGCATAGGAAAAGAGGCAGAACGTCCACAATGATGCACTTGGCCAAAAAGGGTGTATGTGTTCTTTCCTGAATATATTCAGGAAAAAACGCATACGCACTTTTTGGCCAACCAAACAGGCTTGCAAAGGAAATCTACACTACAAAGAAGTCTCACTGCCCCCCGGTCAAAAGGGCCATCTGAAAAAAGTGTAATATCCAGAAAGGCAGGACAGGGCATGGAGAACTGGGAGCCTTGTTATCCTGATGGGTGGGATGTAAATTGCCAACAGCCACTCTGGAGAAGTGTATGGTGTTTCCTGAAACATCTAAAAAACAAAGCAACAGAGCCTAGGGCACTTCCACTTATGGTCCTATAGCTTAGGGAAATTAAAATCAAAAAGACACAGCCTCCCCAAACTTTGGGACGGCTCTGTTTGCAAGAACCTCGTTTACGGTACAAGTCCAATATCACAGAAAGCGAAAAATGGATAAAGAAGTTGTGGTACTTACGTACAATGCAATATCACTCAGCAATGAAATCTATGTCATCAGGCCCGTAGCAGCATAATGAGTGGATTCAGGTATGATGATTCTAAGTGAAATAAGTCACACAGAAAAAGAAACATCATAAGATATCACTACTACACGGAATGTAAACTTGGCTACACAGGAACTGAATTACAAAACAGAACATGGTGTCAAATGTAGAAAACCAACTTATGCTTGCTTAAGGGGAAAGGTGAGTTGGGGTGCTGCATGAAACCAGAGATTGAAATTAGCACAGATACCGTTCCATAAGCCAAATATGCAATAGACAAGAGCTACTCCTTGCTGAACGAAGTGGACTCAACACCCCATATTAAACGCCTAAGAATATACCTGACTAGAAATAATCTTAAAACCTACGGATTTATATGTCTCCGAAAGAGAATCAAGCGTGTGTACAGCGGCATAAACGCAGCAGTGATAGGATTGGTGAGGTTCGGTGAGCAAATGCAGACCCTTTGAAGTCATATTGCATGGTACGCATTCCATGGGTCTCAACTCTCCAAGTTTAAGGGATTCTTCCTTCAGCTAAAACATGCATGTGGAACACAGAGTATGATCCACCGTGTGATCAGGAAACGTGTTCAAATGTGTCTCAGTTTTCGTCCCCTGGTACTCGGGTGCAACACTCCAGACGCTTTACTAACACTCTCTCCACTTGGAGAGTCAGTGCCTTTAACCTCCTGTATGGCCCAGTTTGCAATTTCTGCGGAAAATGTACAGGAATAGGGAGAACCAATGATAAACTAGCTGGAGGTGTCTGGACGGGCAAATTTAACTCTCATTTCCCACCAGGAAGAGGAATTAACCAAAGGCTCAGCGTGCCGTGCGGGATCCACACTAGGGCCTGAAGCAATCCTGCGGTGTTGCGGCCAGCTCACAAAAAAGCGAGTTGAAGAAAGGAGCTCAGGGGCACTGTAATTCACAAACCTGCAGAGTTATAAATGACAGCTATCGTCCAAAAATATATTGAAGTAAGGCTGCCAAGAGGACTTGAAAGTGGTGCAGAATTGCACGAAACCGATTTCAGGAGGTAGACTGGAATTGCATGTAAAGCATAGGAATAGAGGCACAACGTCCACAAGGATGCACTTGGCCAAAAAGGGCGTATGCGTTTTTTCCTGAATATATTCAGGAAAAAACGCATACGCCCTTTTTGGCCAACCAAGAAAGCTTGCAAAGGAAATCTGCACTACAATGAAGTCTCACTGCCGCCCAGTCAAAAGGGCCATCTGAAAAATGTGTAAAATCCAGAAAGGCAGGACAGGCCATGGACAACTGGGAGCCTTGTTATGCTGATGGGCGGGATGTAAATTGCCAACAGCCACTCTGGAGAAGTGTATGGTGTTTCCTGAAACATCTAAAAAACAAAGCAACAGAGCCTAGGGCACTTCCACTTATGGTCCTATAGCTTAGGGAAATTAAAATCAAAAAGACACAGCCACCCCAAAGTTTGGGATGGCTCTGTTTACAAGAACCTCGTTTATGGTACAAGTTCAATATCACAGAAAGCGAAAAATGGATAAAGAAGTTGTGGTACTTACGTACAATGCAATATCACTCAGCAATGAAATCTATGTCATCAGGCCCGTAGCAGCATAATGAGTGGATTCAGGTACGATGATTCTAAGTGAAATAAGTCACACAGAAAAAGAAACATCATAAGATATCACCAATACACGGAATGTAAACTTGGCTACACAGGAACTGAATTACAAAACAGAACAGGGTCTCAAATGTAGAAAACCAACTTATGCTTGCTTAAGGGGAAAGGTGAGTTGGGGTGCTGCATGAAACTAGAGATTGAAATTAGCACAGATACCGTTCCATAAGCCAAATATGTAATAGACAAGAGCTACTCCTTGCTGAACGAAGTGGACTCAACACCCCATATTAAACGCCTAAGAATATACCTGACTAGAAATAATCTTAAAACCTACGGATTTATATGTCTCCGAAAGAGAATCAAGCGTGTGTACAGCGGCATAAACGCAGCAGTGATAGGATTGGTGAGGTTCGGTGAGCAAATGCAGACCCTTTGAAGTCATATTGCATGGTACCCATTCCATGGGTCTCAACTCTCCAGGTTTAAGGGATTCTTCCTTCAGCTAAAACATGCATGTGGAACCCAGAGTATGATCCACCGTGTGATCGGGAAACGTGTTCAAATGTGTCTCGTTTTCATCCCCTGGTACTCGGGTGCAACATTCCACATGCTTTACTAACACTCTCCCCACTTGGAGAGTCAGTGCCTTTAACCTCCTGTTTGGCCCAGTTTGTAATTTCTGTGGAAAATGAACAGGAAGAGGGAGAACGAAAGAGAGACTAGCTGGAGGTGTCTGGACGGGCAAATTTAACTCTCATTTCCCACCAGGAAGAGGAATTAACCAAAGGCTCAGCGTGCCGTGCCGGAACTACACTAGGGACTGAAGCAATCCTGCGGTGTTGCGGCCAGCTTACAAAAAAGCGAGTTGAAGAAACGAGCTCAGGGGCACTGTAATTCACAAACCTGCAGAGTTATAAATGACAGCGATCATCCAAAAATATATTGAAGTAAGGCTGCCAAGAGGACTTGAAAGCGGGGCAGAATTGCAGGAAATCGATTTCAGGAGGTACACTGGAATTGCATGTAAAGCATAGGAAAAGAGGCAGAACGTCCACAATGATGCACTTGGCCAAAAAGGGCGTATGCGTTTCTTCCTGAATATATTCAGGAAAAAATGCATACGCCCTTTTTGGCCAACCAAGCAAGCTTGCAAAGGATATCTGCACTACAATGAAGTCTCACTGCCCCCCGGTCAAAAGGGCCATCTGAAAAAAGTGTAAAATCCAGAAAGGCAGGACAGGCCATGGAGAACTGGGAGCCTTGTTATGCTGATGGGCGGGATGTAAATTGCCAACAGCCACTCTGGAGAAGTGTATGGTGTTTCCTGAAACATCTAAAAAACAAAGCAACAGAGCCTAGGGCACTTCCACTTATTGTCCTATAGCTTAGGGAAATTAAAATCAAAAAGACACAGTCACCCCAAAGATTGGGACGGCTCTGTTTACAAGAACCTCGTTTACGGTACAAGTTCAATATCGCAAAAAGCGAGAAATGGATAAAGAAGTTGTGGTACTTACGTACAATGTAATATCACTCAGCAATGAAATCTGTGTCATCAGGCTCGTAGCAGCATAATGAGTGGATTCAGGTATGATGATTCTAAGTGAAATAAGTCACACAGAAAAAGCAACACCATAAGATATCACTACTACACGGAAGGTAAACTTGGCTACACAAGAACTGAATTACAAAACAGAACAGGGTCTCAAATGTAGAAAACCAACTTATGCTTGCTTAAGGGGAAAGGTGAGTTGGGGTGCTGCATGAAACCAGAGATTGAAATTAGCACAGATACCGTTCCATAAGCCAAATATGTAATAGACAAGAGCTACTCCTTGCTGAACGAAGTGGACTCAACACCCCATATTAAACGCCTAAGAATATACCTGACTAGTAAGAATATTAAAACCTACCGATTTATATGTCTCTGAAAAAGAATCAAGCGTGTGTACGGCGGCATAAACGCAGCAGTGATAGGATTGGTGAAGTTCGGTGAGCAAATGCAGACCCTTTGAAGTCATATTGCATGGTACCCATTCCATGCGTCTCAACTGTCCAGGTTTAAGGGATTCTTCCTTCAGCTGAAACATGCATGTGGAACACAGAGTATGATCCACCGTGTGATCAGGAAACGTGTTCAAATGTGTCTCAGTTTTCGTCCCCTGGTACTCGGGTGCAACATTCAAGACGCTTTACTAACACTCTCCCCACTTGGAGAGTCAGTGTCTTTAAACTCCTGTTTGGCCCAGTTTGCAATTTCTGCGGAAAATGTACAGGAATAGGGAGAACCAATGAGACACTAGCTGGAGGTGTGTGGACGGGCAAATTTAACTCTCATTTCCCACCAGGAAGAGGAATTAACCAAAGGCTCAGCGTGCCGTGCCAGAACCACACTAGGGCCTGAAGCAATCCTGCGGTGTTGCGGCCAGCTCACAAGAAAGCGAGTTGAAGAAAGGAGCTCAGGGGCACTGTAATTCACAAACCTGCAGAGTTATAAATGACAGCTATTGTCCAAAAATATATTGAAGTAAGGCTGCCAAGAGGACTTGAAAGCGGGGCAGAATTGCAGGAAACCGATTTCAGGAGGTAGACGGGAATTGCATGTAAAGCATAGGAAAAGAGGCAGAACGTCCACAATGATGCACTTGGCCAAAAAGGGCGTATGCGTTTTTTCCTGAATATATTCAGGAAAAAACGCATACGCCCTTTTTGGCCAACCAAGCAAGCTTTCAAAGGAAATCTGCACTACAATGAAGTCTCACTGCCCCCTGGTCAAAAGGGCCATCTGAAAAAAGTGTAAAATCCAGAAAGGCAGAACAGGCCATGGAGAACTGGGAGCCTTGTTATGCTGATGGTCAGGATGTAAATTGCCAACAGCCAATCTGGAGAAGTGTATGGTGTTTCCTGAAACATCTAAAAAACAAGCAACGGAGCCTAGGGCACTTCCACTTATGGTCCTATAGCTTAGGGAAATTAAAATCAAAAAGACACAGCCACCCCAAAGTTTGGGACGGCTCTGTTTACAAAAATCTTGTTTACGGTACAAGTTCAATACCACAAAAGCGAAAAATGGATAAAGAAGTTGTGGTACTTAAGTACAATGCAATATCACTCAGCAATGAAATCTTGTCATCAGGCCCGTCGCAGCATAATGAGTGGATTCAGGTACGATGATTCTAAGTGAAATAAGTCACACAGAAAAAGAAACATCATAAGATATCACTACTACACGGAATATAAACTTGGCTACACAGGAACTGAATTACAAAACAGAACAGTGTCTCAAATGTAGAACACCAACTTATGCTTGCTTAAGGGGAAAGGTGAGTTGGGGTGCTGCATGAAACCAGAGATTGAAATTAGCACAGACACCGTTCTATAAGCCAAATATGCAATAGACAAGAGCTACTCCTTGCTGAACGAAGTGGACTCAACACCCCATATTAAACGCCTAAGAATATACCTGACTAGAAATAATCTTAAAACCTACGGATTTATATGTCTCCGAAAGAGAATCAAGTGTGTGTACGGCGGCATAAACGCAGCAGTGATAGGATTGGGGAGGTTCGGTGAGCAAATGCAGACCCTTTGAAGTCATATTGCATGGTACGCATTCCATGGGTCTCAACTCTCCAAGTTTAAGGGATTCTTCCTTCAGCTAAAACATGCATGTGGAACACAGAGTATGATCCACCGTGTGATCAGGAAACGTGTTCAAATGTGTCTCAGTTTTCGTCCCCTGGTACTCGGGTGCAACACTCCAGACGCTTTACTAACACTCTCTCCACTTGGAGAGTCAGTGCCTTTAACCTCCTGTATGGCCCAGTTTGCAATTTCTGCGGAAAATGTACAGGAATAGGGAGAACCAATGATAAACTAGCTGGAGGTGTCTGGACGGGCAAATTTAACTCTCATTTCCCACCAGGAAGAGGAATTAACCAAAGGCTCAGCGTGCCGTGCCGGAACCACACTAGGGCCTGAAGCAATCCTGCGGTGTTGCGGCCAGCTCACAAAAAAGCGAGTTGAAGAAAGGAGCTCAGGGGCACTGTAATTCACAAACCTGCAGAGTTATAAATGACAGCTATCGTCCAAAAATATATTGAAGTAAGGCTGCCAAGAGGACTTGAAAGTGGTGCAGAATTGCACGAAACCGATTTCAGGAGGTAGACTGGAATTGCATGTAAAGCATAGGAATAGAGGCACAACGTTCACAAGGATGCACTTGGCCAAAAAGGGCGTATGCGTTTTTTCCTGAATATATTCAGGAAAAAACGCATACGCCCTTTTTGGCCAACCACGAAAGCTTGCAAAGGAAATCTGCACTACAATGAAGTCTCACTGCCGCCCAGTCAAAAGGGCCATCTGAAAAATGTGTAAAATCCAGAAAGGCAGGACAGGCCATGGACAACTGGGAGCCTTGTTATGCTGATGGGCGGGATGTAAATTGCCAACAGCCACTCTGGAGAAGTGTATGGTGTTTCCTGAAACATCTAAAAAACAAAGCAACAGAGCCTAGGGCACTTCCACTTATGGTCCTATAGCTTAGGGAAATTAAAATCAAAAAGACACAGCCACCCCAAAGTTTGGGATGGCTCTGTTTACAAGAACCTCGTTTATGGTACAAGTTCAATATCACAGAAAGCGAAAAATGGATAAAGAAGTTGTGGTACTTACGTACAATGCAATATCACTCAGCAATGAAATCTATGTCATCAGGCCCGTAGCAGCATAATGAGTGGATTCAGGTACGATGATTCTAAGTGAAATAAGTCACACAGAAAAAGAAACATCATAAGATATCACCAATACACGGAATGTAAACTTGGCTACACAGGAACTGAATTACAAAACAGAACAGGGTCTCAAATGTAGAAAACCAACTTATGCTTGCTTAAGGGGAAAGGTGAGTTGGGGTGCTGCATGAAACTAGAGATTGAAATTAGCACAGATACCGTTCCATAAGCCAAATATGTAATAGACAAGAGCTACTCCTTGCTGAACGAAGTGGACTCAACACCCCATATTAAACGCCTAAGAATATACCTGACTAGAAATAATCTTAAAACCTACGGATTTATATGTCTCCGAAAGAGAATCAAGCGTGTGTACAGCGGCATAAACGCAGCAGTGATAGGATTGGTGAGGTTCGGTGAGCAAATGCAGACCCTTTGAAGTCATATTGCATGGTACCCATTCCATGGGTCTCAACTCTCCAGGTTTAAGGGATTCTTCCTTCAGCTAAAACATGCATGTGGAACCCAGAGTATGATCCACCGTGTGATCGGGAAACGTGTTCAAATGTGTCTCGTTTTCATCCCCTGGTACTCGGGTGCAACATTCCACATGCTTTACTAACACTCTCCCCACTTGGAGAGTCAGTGCCTTTAACCTCCTGTTTGGCCCAGTTTGTAATTTCTGTGGAAAATGAACAGGAATAGGGAGAACGAAAGAGAGACTAGCTGGAGGTGTCTGGACGGGCAAATTTAACTCTCATTTCCCACCAGGAAGAGGAATTAACCAAAGGCTCAGCGTGCCGTGCCGGAACTACACTAGGGACTGAAGCAATCCTGCGGTGTTGCGGCCAGCTTACAAAAAAGCGAGTTGAAGAAACGAGCTCAGGGGCACTGTAATTCACAAACCTGCAGAGTTATAAATGACAGCGATCATCCAAAAATATATTGAAGTAAGGCTGCCAAGAGGACTTGAAAGCGGGGCAGAATTGCAGGAAATCGATTTCAGGAGGTACACTGGAATTGCATGTAAAGCATAGGAAAAGAGGCAGAACGTCCACAATGATGCACTTGGCCAAAAAGGGCGTATGCGTTTCTTCCTGAATATATTCAGGAAAAAATGCATACGCCCTTTTTGGCCAACCAAGCAAGCTTGCAAAGGATATCTGCACTACAATGAAGTCTCACTGCCCCCCGGTCAAAAGGGCCATCTGAAAAAAGTGTAAAATCCAGAAAGGCAGGACAGGCCATGGAGAACTGGGAGCCTTGTTATGCTGATGGGCGGGATGTAAATTGCCAACAGCCACTCTGGAGAAGTGTATGGTGTTTCCTGAAACATCTAAAAAACAAAGCAACAGAGCCTAGGGCACTTCCACTTATTGTCCTATAGCTTAGGGAAATTAAAATCAAAAAGACACAGTCACCCCAAAGATTGGGACGGCTCTGTTTACAAGAACCTCGTTTACGGTACAAGTTCAATATCGCAAAAAGCGAAAAATGGATAAAGAAGTTGTGGTACTTACGTACAATGTAATATCACTCAGCAATGAAATCTATGTCATCAGGCTCGTAGCAGCATAATGAGTGGATTCAGGTATGATGATTCTAAGTGAAATAAGTCACACAGAAAAAGCAACACCATAAGATATCACTACTACACGGAAGGTAAACTTGGCTACACAAGAACTGAATTACAAAACAGAACAGGGTCTCAAATGTAGAAAACCAACTTATGCTTGCTTAAGGGGAAAGGTGAGTTGGGGTGCTGCATGAAACCAGAGATTGAAATTAGCACAGATACCGTTCCATAAGCCAAATATGTAATAGACAAGAGCTACTCCTTGCTGAACGAAGTGGACTCAACACCCCATATTAAACGCCTAAGAATATACCTGACTAGTAAGAATATTAAAACCTACCGATTTATATGTCTCTGAAAAAGATTCAAGCGTGTGTACGGCGGCATAAACGCAGCAGTGATAGGATTGGTGAAGTTCGGTGAGCAAATGCAGACCCTTTGAAGTCATATTGCATGGTACCCATTCCATGGGTCTCAACTCTCCAGGTTTAAGGGATTCTTCCTTCAGCTGAAACATGCATGTGGAACACAGAGTATGATCCACCGTGTGATCAGGAAACGTGTTCAAATGTGTCTCAGTTTTCGTCCCCTGGTACTCGGGTGCAACATTCAAGACGCTTTACTAACACTCTCCCCACTTGGAGAGTCAGTGTCTTTAAACTCCTGTTTGGCCCAGTTTGCAATTTCTGCGGAAAATGTACAGGAATAGGGAGAACCAATGAGACACTAGCTGGAGGTGTGTGGACGGGCAAATTTAACTCTCATTTCCCACCAGGAAGAGGAATTAACCAAAGGCTCAGCGTGCCGTGCCAGAACCACACTAGGGCCTGAAGCAATCCTGCGGTGTTGCGGCCAGCTCACAAGAAAGCGAGTTGAAGAAAGGAGCTCAGGGGCACTGTAATTCACAAACCTGCAGAGTTATAAATGACAGCTATTGTCCAAAAATATATTGAAGTAAGGCTGCCAAGAGGACTTGAAAGCGGGGCAGAATTGCAGGAAACCGATTTCAGGAGGTAGACGGGAATTGCATGTAAAGCATAGGAAAAGAGGCAGAACGTCCACAATGATGCACTTGGCCAAAAAGGGCGTATGCGTTTTTTCCTGAATATATTCAGGAAAAAACGCATACGCCCTTTTTGGCCAACCAAGCAAGCTTTCAAAGGAAATCTGCACTACAATGAAGTCTCACTGCCCCCTGGTCAAAAGGGCCATCTGAAAAAAGTGTAAAATCCAGAAAGGCAGAACAGGCCATGGAGAACTGGGAGCCTTGTTATGCTGATGGTCAGGATGTAAATTGCCAACAGCCACTCTGGAGAAGTGTATGGTGTTTCCTGAAACATCTAAAAAACAAGCAACGGAGCCTAGGGCACTTCCACTTATGGTCCTATAGCTTAGGGAAATTAAAATCAAAAAGACACAGCCACCCCAAAGTTTGGGACGGCTCTGTTTACAAAAATCTTGTTTACGGTACAAGTTCAATACCACAAAAGCGAAAAATGGATAAAGAAGTTGTGGTACTTAAGTACAATGCAATATCACTCAGCAATGAAATCTTGTCATCAGGCCCGTCGCAGCATAATGAGTGGATTCAGGTACGATGATTCTAAGTGAAATAAGTCACACAGAAAAAGAAACATCATAAGATATCACTACTACACGGAATATAAACTTGGCTACACAGGAACTGAATTACAAAACAGAACAGTGTCTCAAATGTAGAACACCAACTTATGCTTGCTTAAGGGGAAAGGTGAGTTGGGGTGCTGCATGAAACCAGAGATTGAAATTAGCACAGACACCATTCTATAAGCCAAATATGCAATAGACAAGAGCTACTCCTTGCTGAACGAAGTGGACTCAACACCCCATATTAAACGCCTAAGAATATACCTGACTAGAAATAATCTTAAAACCTACGGATTTATATGTCTCCGAAAGAGAATCAAGTGTGTGTACGGCGGCATAAACGCAGCAGTGATAGGATTGGGGAGGTTCGGTGAGCAAATGCAGACCCTTTGAAGTCATATTGCATGGTACCCATTCCATGGGTCTCAACTCTCCAGGTTTAAGGGATTCTTCCTTCAGCTAAAACATGCATGTGGAACCCAGAGTATAATCCACCGTGTGATCGGGAAACGTGTTAAAATGTGTCTCGTTTTCGTCCCCTGGTACTCGGGTGCAACATTCAAGACGCTTTACTAACACTCTCCCCACTTGGAGAGTCATTGCCTTTAAACTCCTGTTTGGCCCAGTTTGCAATTTCTGCGGAAAATGTACAGGAATAGGGAGAACCAATGAGAGACTAGCTGGAGGTGTGTGGACGGGCAAATTTAACTCTCATTTCCCACCAGGAAGAGGAATTAACCAAAGGCTCTGCGTGCCGTGCCGGAATGACACTAGGGCCTGAAGCAATCCTGCGGTGTTGCGGCCAGCTCACAAGAAAGCGAGTTGAAGAAAGGAGCTCAGGGGCACTGTAATTCACAAACCTGCAGAGTTATAAATGACAGCTATCGTCCAAAAATATATTGAAGTAAGGCTGCCAAGAGGACTTGAAAGTGGTGCAGAATTGCACGAAACCGATTTCAGGAGGTAGACTGGAATTGCATGTAAAGCATAGGAAAAGAGGCAGAACGTCCACAACGATGCACTTGGCCAAAAAGGGCGTATGCGTTTTTTCCTGAATATATTCAGGAAAAAAAGCATACGCCCTTTTTGGCCAACCAAGAAAGCTTGCAAAGGAAATCTGCACTACAATGAAGTCTCACTGCCCCCCGGTCAAAAGGGCCATCTTAAAAATGTGTAAAATCCAGAAAGGCAGGACAGGCCATGGAGAACTGGGAGCCTTGTTATGCTGATGGGCGGGATGTAAATTGCCAACAGCCACTCTGGAGAAGTGTATGGTGTTTCCTGAAACATCTAAAAAACAAAGCAACAGAGCCTAGGGCACTTCCACTTATGGTCCTATAGCTTAGGGAAATTAAAATCAAAAAGACACAGCCACCCCAAAGTTTGGGACGGCTCTGTTTACAAGAACCTCGTTTACGGTACAAGTTCAATATCACAGAAAGCGAAAAATGGATAAAGAAGTTGTGGTACTTACGTACAATGCAATATCACTCAGCAATGAAATCTATGTTATCAGGCCCGTCGCAGCATAATGAGTGGATTCAGGTACGATGATTCTAAGTGAAATAAGTCACACAGAAAAAGAAACATCATAAGATATCACTACTACACGGAATGTAAACTTGGCTACACAGGAACTGAATTACAAAACAGAACAGGGTCTCAAATGTAGAAAACCAACTTATGCTTGCTTAAGGGGAAAGGTGAGTTGGGGTGCTGCATAAAACCAGAGATTGAAATTAGCACAGATACCGTTCCATAAGCCAAATATGTAATAGACAAGAGCTACTCCTTGCTCAACGCAGTGGACTCAACACCCCATATTAAACGCCTAAGAATATACCTGACTAGAAATAATCTTAAAACCTACGGATTTATATGTCTCCGAAAGAGAATCAAGCGTGTGTACAGCGCCATAAACGCAGCAGTGATAGGATTGGTGAGGTTCGGTGAGCAAATGCAGACCCTTTGAAGTCATATTGCATGGTACCCATTCCATGGGTCTCAACTCTCCAGGTTTAAGGGATTCTTCATTCAGCTAAAACATGCATGTGGAACCCAGAATATGATCCACCGTGTGATCGGGAAACGTGTTCAAATGTGTCTCGTTTTCGTCCCCTGGTACTCGGGTGCAACATTCCAGATGCTTTACTAACACTCTCCCCACTTGGAGAGTCAGTGCCTTTAACCTCCTGTTTGGCCCAGGTTGTAATTTCTGTGGAAAATGAACAGGAATAGGGAGAACCAAAGACAGAATAGCTGGAGGTGTCTGGACGGGCAAATTTAACTCTCATTTCCCACCAGGAAGAGGAATTAACCAAACGCTCAGCGTGCCGTGCCGGAACCACACTAGGGCCTGAAGCAATCCTGCGGTGTTGCGGCCAGCTCACAAGAAAACGAGTTGAAGAAACGAGCTCAGGGGCACTGTAATTCACAAACCTGTAGAGTTATAAATGATAGCTATCGTCCAAAAATATATTGAAGTAAGGCTGCCAAGAGGACTTGAAAGCGGGGCAGAATTGCAGGAAACCGATTTCAGGAGGTAGACGGGAATTGCATGTAAAGCATAGGAAAAGAGGCAGAACGTCCACAATGATGCACTTGGCCAAAAAGGGCGTATGCGTTTCTTCCTGAATATATTCAGGAAAAAACGCATACGCCCTTTTTGGCCAACCAAGCAAGTTACAAAGGAAATCTGCACTACAATGAAGTCTCACTGCCCCCCGGTCAAAAGGGCCATCTTAAAAAAGTGTAAAATCCAGAAAGGCAGGACAGGCCATGGAGAACTGGGAGCCTTGTTATGCTGGTGGGCGGGATGTTAACAGCCAACAGCCACTCTGGAGAAGTGTATGGTGTTTCCTGAAACATCTAAAAAACAAAGCAACAGAGCCTAGGGCACTTCCACTTATGGTCCTATAGGTTAGGGAAATTAAAATCAAAAAGACACAGCCACCCCAAAGTTTGGGCCAGCTCTGTTTACAAAACCTCGTTTACTGTACAAGTTCATATCGCAGAAAGCGAAAAATGGATAAGGAAGTTGTGGTACTTACATAGAATGCAATATCACTCAGCAATGAAATCTATGTCATCAGGCCCGTAGCAGCATAATGAGTGGATTCAGGTACGATGATTCTAAGTGAAATAAATCACACAGAAAAAGAAACATCATAAGATATCACTACTACCCGTAATGTAAACTTGGCTACACAGGAACTGAATTACAAAACAGAACAGGGTCTCAAATGTAGAAAACCAACTTATGCTTGCTTAAGGGGAAACGTGAGTTGCGGTGCGGCATAAAACCAGAGATTGAAATTAGCACAGATACCATTCCATAAGCCAAATATGTAATAGGCAAGAGCTACTCCTTGCTCAACGAAGTGGACTCAACACCCCATAATAACCGCCTAAGAATATACCTGACTAGTAAGAATCTTAAAACCTTTGGATTTATATGTCTCCAAAAGAGAATCAAGCGTGTGTACAGTGGCATAAACGCAGCAGTGATAGGATTGGTGAGGTTCAGTGAGCAAATGCAGGCCCTTTGAAGTCATATTGCATGGTACCCATTCCATGGGTCTCAACTCTCCAGGTTTAAGGGATTCTTCCTTCAGCTAAAACATGCATGTGGAACCCAGAGTATGATCCATCGTGTGATCGGGAAACGTGTTCAAATGTGTCTCAGTTTTCGTCCCCTGGTACTCGGGTGCAACATTCCAGACGCTTTACTAACACTCTCCACACTTGGAGAGTCAGTGCCTTTAACCTCCTGGTTGGCCCAGTTTGCAATTTCTGCGTAAGATGAACAGGAATAGGGAGAACCAATGAGAGACTAGGTGGAGGTGTCTGGACGGGCAAATTTAACTCTCATTTCCCACCAGGAAGAGGAATTAACCAAAGGCTCAGCGTGCCATACCAGAAGCACACTAGGGCCTGAAGCAATCCTGCGGTGTTGCAGCGAGCTCACAAGAAAGCAAGTTGAAGAAAGGAACTCAGGGGTACTGTAATTCACAAACCTACAGAGTTATAAATGACAGCTATCGTCCAAAAATATATTGAAGTAAGGCTGCCAAGAGGACTTGAAAGTGGGGCAGAATTGCAGGAAACCGATTTCAGGAGGTAGACTGGAATTGCATGTAAAGCATAGGAAAAGAGGCAGAACGTGCACAATGATGCACTTGGCCAAAAAGGGCGTATGCGTTTTTTCCTGAATATATTCAGGAAAAAACGCATACGCCCTTTTTGGCCAACCAAGCAAGCTTGCAAAGGAAATCTGCACTACAATGAAGTCTTACTGCTCCCCAGTCAAAAGGCTATCTGAAAAAAGTGTAAAATCCAGAAAGGCAGGACAGGCCATGGAGAACTGGGAGCCTTGTTCTTCTGATGGGCGGGATGTAAATTGCCAACAGCCACTCTGGAGAAGTGTATGGTGTTTCCTGAAACATCCAAAAAACAAATCAACAGAGCCTAGGGCATTTCCACTTATGGTCCTATAGCTTAGGGAATTAAAATCAAAAAGACACAGCCACCCCAAAGCTTGGGACGGCTCTGTTTACAAGAACCTCGTTTACGGTACAAGTTCAATATCACAGAAAGAGAAAAATGGATAAAGAAGTTGTGGTACTTACGTACAATGCAATATCACTCAGCAATGAAATCTATGTCATCAGGCCCGTAGCAGAATAATGAGTGGATTCAGGTACGATGATTGTAAGTGAAATAAGTCACACAGAAAAAGAAACATCATAAGATATCACTAATACACGGATTGTAAACTTGGCTACACAAGAACTGAATTACAAAACAGAACAGGGTGTCAAATGTAGAAAACCAACTTATGCTTGCTTAAGGGGAAAGGTGAGTTGGGGTGCTGCATAAAACCAGAGATTGAAATTAGCACAGATACCGTTCCATAAGCCAAATATGTAATAGAAAAGAGCTACTCCTTGCTCAACGAAGTGGACTCAAAACCCCATATTAAACGCCTAAGAATATACCTGACTAGAAATAATCTTAAAACCTACGGAATTATATGTCTCCGAAAGAGAATCAAGCGTGTGTACAGCGGCATAAACGCAGCAGTGATAGGATTGGTGAGGTTCGGTGAGCAAATGCAGACCCTTTGAAGTCATATTGCATGGTACCCATTCCATGGGTCTCAACTCTCCAGGTTTAAGGGATTCTTCCTTCAGCTAAAACATGCATGTGGAACCCAGAGTATGATCCACCGTGTGATCGGGAAACGTGTTCAAATGTGTCTCAGTTTTCGTCCCCTGGTACTCGGGTGCAACATTCCAGACGCTTTACTAACACTCTCCACACTTGGAGAGTCAGTGCCTTTAACCTCCTGGTTGGCCCAGTTTGCAATTTCTGCGTAAGATGAACAGGAATAGGGAGAACCAATGAGAGACTAGGTGGAGGTGTCTGGACGGGCAAGTTTAACTCTCATTTCCCACCAGGAAGAGGAATTAACCAAAGGCTCAGCATGCCATACCAGAAGCACACCAAGGCCTGAAGCAATCCTGCGGTGTTGCAGCGAGCTCACAAGAAAGCAAGTTGAAGAAAGGAACTCAGGGGTACTCTAATTCACAAACCTACAGAGTTATAAATGACAGCTGTCGTCCAAAAATATATTGAAGTAAGGCTGCCAAGAGGACTTGAAAGTGGGGCAGAATTGCAGGAAACCGATTTCAGGAGGTAGACTGGAATTGCATGTAAAGCATAGGAAAAGAGGCAGAACGTGCACAATGATGCACTTGGCCAAAAAGGGCGTATGCGTTTTTTCCTGAATATATTCAGGAAAAAACGCATACGCCCTTTTTGGCCAACCAAGCAAGCTTGCAAAGGAAATCTGCACTACAATGAAGTCTCACTGCTCCCCGGTCAAAAGGCTATCTGAAAAAAGTGTAAAATCCAGAAAGGCAGGGCAGGCCATGGAGAACTTGGAGCCTTGTTCTTCTGATGGGCGGGATGTAAATTGCCAACAGCCACTCTGGAGAAGTGTATGGTGTTTCCTGAAACATCCAAAAAACAAAGCAACAGAGCCTAGGGCACTTCCACTTATGGTCCTATAGCTTAGGGAATTAAAATCAAAAAGACACAGCCACCCCAAAGCTTGGGACGGCTCTGTTTACAAGAACCTCGTTTACGGTACAAGTTCAATATCACAGAAAGAGAAAAATGGATAAAGAAGTTGTGGTACTTACGTACAATGCAATATCACTCAGCAATGAAATCTATGTCATCAGGCCCGTAGCCTCATAATGAGTGGATTCAGGTACGATGATTCTAAGTGAAATAAATCACACAGAAAAAGAAACATCATAAGATATCACTACTACACGTAATGTAAACTTGGCTACACAGGAACTGAATTACAAAACAGAACAGGGTCTCAAATGTAGAAAACCAACTTATGCTTGCTTAAGGGGAAAGGTGAGTTGCGGTGCGGCATAAAACCACAGATTGAAATTAGCACAGATACCGTTCCATAAGCCAAATATGTAATAGACAAGAGCTACTCCTTGCTCAATGAAGTGGACTCAACACCCCATAATAAACGCCTAAGAATATACCTTACTAGTAAGAATCTTAAAACCTTTGGATTTATATGTCTCCAAAAGAGAATCAAGCGTGTGTACAGCGGAATAAACGCAGCAGTGATAGGATTGGTGAGGTTCAGTGAGCAAATGCAGGCCCTTTGAAGTCATATTGCATGGTACCCATTCCATGGGTCTCAACTCTCCAGGTTTAAGGGATTCTTCCTTCAGCTAAAACATGCATGTGGAACCCAGAGTATGATCCACCGTGTGATCGGGAAACGTGTTCAAATGTGTCTCAGTTTTCGTCCCCTGGTACTCGGGTGCAACATTCCAGACGCTTTACTAACACTCTCCACACTTGGAGAGTCAGTGCCTTTAACCTCCTGGTTGGCCCAGTTTGCAATTTCTGCGTAAGATGAACAGGAATAGGGAGAACCAATGAGAGACTAGGTGGAGGTGTGTGGACGGGCAAATTTAACTCTCATTTCCAACCAGGAAGAGGAATTAACCAAAGGCTTGGCGTGCCATACCAGAAGCACACTAGGGCCTGAAGCAATCCTGCGGTGTTGCAGCGAGCTCACAAGAAAGCAAGTTGAAGAAAGGAACTCAGGGGTACTGTAATTCACAAACCTACAGAGTTATAAATGACATCTATCGTCCAAAAATATATTGAAGTAAGGCTGCCAAGAGGACTTGAAAGTGGGGCAGAATTGCAGGAAACCGATTTCAGGAGGTAGACTGGAATTGCATGTAAAGCATAGGAAAAGAGGCAGAACGTGCACAATGATGCACTTGGCCAAAAAGGGCGTATGCGTTTTTTCCTGAATATATTCAGGAAAAAACGCATACGCCCTTTTTGGCCAACCAAGCAAGCTTGCAAAGGAAATCTGCACTACAATGAAGTCTCACTGCTCCCCGGTCAAAAGGCTATCTGAAAAAAGTGTAAAATCCAGAAAGGCAGGGCAGGCCATGGAGAACTTGGAGCCTTGTTCTTCTGATGGGCGGGATGTAAATTGCCAACAGCCACTCTGGAGAAGTGTATGGTGTTTCCTGAAACATCCAAAAAACAAAGCAACAGAGCCTAGGGCACTTCCACTTATGGTCCTATAGCTTAGGGAATTAAAATCAAAAAGACACAGCCACCCCAAAGCTTGGGACGGCTCTGTTTACAAGAACCTCGTTTACGGTACAAGTTCAATATCACAGAAAGAGAAAAATGGATAAAGAAGTTGTGGTACTTACGTACAATGCAATATCACTCAGCAATGAAATCTATGTCATCAGGCCCGTAGCCTCATAATGAGTGGATTCAGGTACGATGATTCTAAGTGAAATAAATCACACAGAAAAAGAAACATCATAAGATATCACTACTACACGTAATGTAAACTTGGCTACACAGGAACTGAATTACAAAACAGAACAGGGTCTCAAATGTAGAAAACCAACTTATGCTTGCTTAAGGGGAAAGGTGAGTTGCGGTGCGGCATAAAACCACAGATTGAAATTAGCACAGATACCGTTCCATAAGCCAAATATGTAATAGACAAGAGCTACTCCTTGCTCAACGAAGTGGACTCAACACCCCATAATAAACGCCTAAGAATATACCTTACTAGTAAGAATCTTAAAACCTTTGGATTTATATGTCTCCAAAAGAGAATCAAGCGTGTGTACAGCGGAATAAACGCAGCAGTGATAGGATTGGTGAGGTTCAGTGAGCAAATGCAGGCCCTTTGAAGTCATATTGCATGGTACCCATTCCATGGGTCTCAACTCTCCAGGTTTAAGGGATTCTTCCTTCAGCTAAAACATGCATGTGGAACCCAGAGTATGATCCACCGTGTGATCGGGAAACGTGTTCAAATGTGTCTCAGTTTTCGTCCCCTGGTACTCGGGTGCAACATTCCAGACGCTTTACTAACACTCTCCACACTTGGAGAGTCAGTGCCTTTAACCTCCTGGTTGGCCCAGTTTGCAATTTCTGCGTAAGATGAACAGGAATAGGGAGAACCAATGAGAGACTAGGTGGAGGTGTGTGGACGGGCAAATTTAACTCTCATTTCCAACCAGGAAGAGGAATTAACCAAAGGCTTGGCGTGCCATACCAGAAGCACACTAGGGCCTGAAGCAATCCTGCGGTGTTGCAGCGAGCTCACAAGAAAGCAAGTTGAAGAAAGG